>NC_133293.1:8451074-8786445 GCF_005239225.2 Populus alba
TATATTAATTAATTGAGACCCTCACATACAATTGTTGTACAAGTACTTCATATAATGCTTTTTTAGCATATGGTGAAGTAGTGAATTTATTTTTATTTTTTTTATTAATATGAATGTCTGAATCAGATTGTACATATCTCGATTAATTTCTACAAACTTTAAAATTAATAAACTATATAGCTCGTATTTGAGAACATATAGTGAATTTAATTTTAAGTATATTAGTAATAACTTTTTCATAATGAAGATGCTCATTTAATTTTTTTTTTATCATCTTTTAAATAAATGACCACCTTTTAGTTAATAAATTCAGTTATTATAAAAAAAAATAAAAAAAAAAAAATGATGTAGTGAAATTCATGCCTGTGTGTATTATAATAAATATCTAATTTAGATTTGTTTTAGATCAAGTATATTGTGTGTTTTTAGATATGTATTTTTTCTCTTTTTATTTTAGATTGAGTACTAAACATGTTAATTTTAGGTATAAATTAATATCAGGAACTTAATTTTTTTAAAATAAAGCTACACTGTTGTTGCTGATATATCGTGCTTCCTAAGGTAAAAAAGTCTAACAGTGCTCTTATTGCTAGAATTTAATGAATTTGATAGCAAATATCTCATAATATCAGCCAATGATCCAGAGTTTCTTATTTTCTTAATGAATTTAATGAATCTCATAATCTCATAATAATTTAATGAGTTTCTTCAAAATCTCTCAATTTTATTTATTCTTTAATAGTATTTATTATAGGTGATTAGTGTATCATACTCGGATCATCATTAATAACTTTTTTAATGTTTTTATATTTGTTTTGTCGACATAGTTTTCTATAATCAAAGATTTGATTTAATTCTAATGTCTCTCTCTTCTTTTTTTTTCTCTCTTATCTCTCTCCTTATTATAATTCATGTAGCTTATTTCAAATTTTTTTTTTTAAAAAATGTCTTTGTTTTTTAATTGCAATATAACAATGTTATTTCACTATTTTGTTTTTCAAACTGTATTATTTTACTTATTATTTAATAAAAAAGCCGTACTAATTTCCCTTGCTTTCTTTTGGAAATTAGCTTTTTTCCATTTCATGTCATTTCAATAAAATAGTTTCCTAAGCTTTTATTTGCGGCTCAATGTTCATTGTGGGTTTTACTTCAAGGAGGAGGATACGTGTGTGAGCTTTTTTCAGACTTGAGATCTCTTAAGAGATAACCTTTTATTGGCCTCAAAAGCTCAAAAAAAATACCATCCAGATGCTCATCTCCTACATTTTTCACATCGCCATAATCTCCAAAAACAGAGAAATTGTTGCAAGAAGAATATCGCATGTTGGTTGTCATGGATAGATCATACAGCAAAAAAAGAAAAAAGAAAAAAAAAACGTGGCCATCTTGCTATATATTCCCTTGCCTCGGATGAGGCTTGTTCCAGCTTGCTGCCAATGCATGATAATTGCATCTAGCTGTCTAAACTCTAGCACTCTTTTTACAGGGAGAAGAAATGCGTAGAGAGATTAGAAGTCATAATTTGCAGTGCCAAAAGCAGGGCATGGTTATAAGATTTTACAAACTGTTCTTCATCATGATGTGAATTAGACTTTCTATTTTTTAGTAAAGAGACCGAGACCCTGCATCAGATATCCACTTGAATCCGTAGGTCCATATCATTGTTAATCCAAGCAAGAACAAAACAAGAACAGGAAGAAAAGAGATGATGAAATGCATGAGCAGTGAGATCCATCTGCATGTAGAGAGGGAAAAAAAGAGAGTATATGTTGCCACTTTCTAAAAAGCATAAAGCAGAAGAAAATGGGGATGCATTAATCTGGAGAAGAGGGAAAAAGTGGCAAAACACCCACATGGCTACGCAAAATATAAAGGCAAAACCCATAAATTCAACTCTCCTCTGTCATCCATTCAAATCGAGAAACATTCATTCTGCTGTCTGTTTTCACCTTTGTGAAACACATTCAAGCCCTAGTTACTTACTTCCATCCCCAGATATATACTCCCTTGCCACTGTCCTAACAGAAATTGTAGACCCCCATTGGTCCCACTGCAAAAACTCATTTCTCTAGAGAAAGAAATGAAATTGTAGAAAGAGTCCACCTCAAAAAAAGGTGTTTGCCTCCTCTTTAGGACCCTCTCTTTCTCTTAAAAATCTGCACAAAATAATTAAAAGAACAAAAGAGATCATAACCAGTGAAATGTTGAGTATAATTATCCAATCCCATAATGTTCTTCGAAGGGCAAAAAAGCATACCTTCACGTTTCTTTATCAAACCTCTTGCAAACAGCAAGAAGATGACCAGGAACCCCACACCAGCTGCCCCTCCTACTATAATGGCCACCGTCTTCCCTGTGTTTTGCCCTGTCCCAGCTGCATCCGTCAAATCCCATCCCAAATCCAGATCTTTGTTATATATATTTCTCAGGCCAATTAAAATTAAACCACCTTCAAACAAATTGAAAAGATACTGCACATTCTTCACACAGGATAGTTATATACTGATTCCAATAGATATGAGACCCAGTAATCTATAAAAAAGAAAAGAAAAAAAAGAGCTCCTTTTAACAGGGATCAGAAACAAGTAGGAAATAAAAAATCAACAACCATGACCATATTCTAATTTGAATACACAGAGAGACCCACTAATCTATTTTTTTCAAAGAACCTCCTTTTATCGTTATCATGAAAGAAAAAGAAAAACTATTTTCAAAGGGAAACTCAACAACCCAAACCATATACAGTAATTCAATATAGAAAGAACCTTTTTTTAACAGGGAAATAGAAATGATTAGGAAGGAGAAAAAAATCAAGAATCCAGCAAAGCAAGCCTCGACCAAAACGAGTGTTACTAAATACTGATAAATAAAAAGCAGAAAACTTTTCTCTCGATACCAGATTTAGATTTCCTAAGAATTCCCTTCTAGTACATACTACCTGATGAAATTGAATTAGAAGACGGGGAAGATGATGACGATCTCCTGGGCACCCCATTTGCGTAATAACTGTAACTAATAAAGCATTTATGCAGGTAGATTTGGCCTGAGATAGCGTTCCCACACTCAACCTGAGCTCTCTGGACAGCAGTTGTCACACACTCACCACAATCTGAATCTCCAACATCACCTTCACACTGCCCAAGAACATACACAGATTGATAGTTGGTAGCATAGAAGCCACGGCCACTAACCACACCATTTTGCATCACTGATAAGGCAGTATCTCTTCTCTCTTCAAACCCGCTTCCTGCTATATTCTTGGCCCCACAAGTCTTGTACAGCATTTCCATACCCGAAATTTGTGCAAAGCCAGCAACTTCATACAGAATGTAGCATCCATAAAGCTGGATTCTTGCCGCTATTGTTTTGCCACAAAGTTTGTCTGTTAGAATGGGGAGTTTGCTGACACAGTTGTAGCAGTCAGTATTGCTAAGGTCTCCTCTACATTGGAAGAGACCAGTTATCGTGGTTTGGCCAGTCCCGGCGGTGGTTTTAAAGAACTTAGTTTTGGTAGACTGGGAGACTAAAGAACCAAAAAGAGCAGAGATGGCTTGTGAATACACACCATTTGGATCTTGAAAAGCTTGCTTTGCACAGCCCTTGTAGACCAAGGTGCTGTAATCAGGGGCAGACTGAGAAAGATTAACAAAGAGAAAGGTGGAGAGAAAAAGGGAGAAAAAAAAGGGTTTTGAGGGAAAACCCATTTAGGAAATGGCAGAAATGGATCAAATCATGACAGGTTTGGAAGGATTTGAGAAGCGGGTTTTGGTCAAAACAGAAGAGAAGATAGAAAATGAAGGAGAGTTTGGGTTCTGGGGTGTGCTTTGAATTGCTCAAAAAGAGTTTGTCCTGTGGGTTTTGGTTTTAGTTTTTAGTTTTCTGATGTTTGGTGTTTACTTTACTTTTTTCTCTGTATATGCGGATTGGTATGACTTATGAGAGCTGGAGAGCTCTCTCTCTCTCTCTCTCTCTCTCTCTCTCTCCCCCCTGACGCCGCCAGCGAGAGTACACAGTCTAGTAGACGATAGAGAAGTTTTTTTAAAAAAAAAGTACTGCTCTACAATTTTCATTGGAATGGTGAACAGTGAGTACCAATACTTGTGTATTTTTTTAGTATTTGAAGAGAATGAGAACAAAATTGGTTTAAAATAAAATAATTTTTATTGAAAGGTGAAGAAAGAAAATATTCTCTCTATGAAGGAGGTGAAGGGTATGAATGTAAAGGAATCTGGGTTTGTGCGAGTACAGGGCTTGAAGTTTGACTGGAGAGCATCGTACGTGAGCTAGGGTTTGAATTTTGAACGCGGCAATGGGGTCGTTGTTGTTTTCTTTCCTTCTTTTTTTTTTTTTTTCTTTTTTTTTTTTTAATCGTGAACTCATTTATTTTTCATGTACTGATCGTGAGGATTGAATTGAAATCCTAGCAAGAATTTATAGCTTTGAATGAAATGCACGTCACCAAATCTAATTTGGATAGTGTGTAATTATATGATAAAATAAAATAAATAATAAATAAATAAATCAGTATTGAGTTTAAAGAAAAATCAATTTATACAACGATATTCCATAATCTAATATGTTGAGGAATATGATTTTTGAATATTTGGATGGTGTGTAATTATATGCATGATAATATTTTCTTTTTTAGAATTAGTGGAGAAGATAGTCGGGGGTAAAAGTTTTTTATGAAGTTTAGTGATTTTTTGATAATTAAATTATTAACTTTTTAATAAAAGATTATAATGAATAAAAAAATAAGCATTAAATTATATAAATTAGGGTGTTTATTCAATTTGGTAATTATTAATAAAGCCGACTTAACAGGGAGATGGATAATAAAAATGCTGGTGAATAGTGTGCAACTGTCACTATTAGTCTTGTTTATTTTTAAAAAATTTATTTTGTTCCTCGAAGCTTTTATTTTGGATGATTTGTTCGTGATTGAATGTCAATTGATTTTGTTTATATATAAAAAAATGAAATTAAAAAAAATAAGCACTAAAATTAAAAAGAAACCAAACATAGATGATGTGTCATAAGTTTTAGAAAAGATATATCTTGGTCTTCTAACTTTTCAAACAACATAAATTATATGATTTGGAGCCACAATTATTTTTCAAATTTAATTTTGATACAAAAATTTATTTTTGTTATTTTTTAGTTATTGGTTGTGAGATGTGAGAAAAAGATCGTTGGATTTCAACGATAAAAGAGAGAAAAATATTATTGACACTAATTTAAACCACTAAAATTGTCAATGATTGTGTTAAATTGTTCCATTTAATTATGAAAATTCATATTAGGTGTTTTTAAATCTTTAAAGTTTATGAAAAAACAAATATGAGCTCGGTTTGATTTTTGCCTTTATATTGGTTTTGGTTTTTGAAATTGTTTTTGGTTTATTTGAGGTTATGAATAGGTTTATTACGGTTCTTGAGATGTTTTAGATTAAAAAAATAATAGAAAATGAGTTTTTCAATTAAAAAAACACAAAATATTGATTTTTTTATTATTATAGTTATTGGAATTTTGGACAAATCAAACAACGCATATTGCCTAATTTGTTTATTTCCAAAAAGTTTGGTTCCAACCCCAAAAAAATGGGCCAGAGCCTTGCAACACTTGGCTGTGTTTTTTTTTTTTTCCCCTTCTATATTATGTTTTTTTTTTTTAATTAATGAATTTTTTCATATGGTTTTTTTCTCTATTTTTTCTATTTCTATTTCTATTTATATTAATACCCATTTCTCTTTTTTATTTTGTTTGGAAAACCTCTTTAAAATGATAATATTTTTTTTGTTATACATTTAAATTTTAAATTTTTTTTCTGATTCATATATATATATTTTCTTTTTTGCATAAATGAACTTTATTTTTGAAAAAAAAAAATTATTTCAAAATAATATTTTTAATATGTGCAGCCTTACATAGTATTTTTTTTTTCTTTTTGTTTTATTCAATCGATTTAACTTGTGTTTCTATTTTTATTGTCATTTGCTTGAATAGAAAATTTATTTTAATAAATAAATTTAGCAAACATAAATGAATAAATGTTCCGGCTTGCAAGATTAAATATCTTGATGTACATTTGTCTCTATTATTTTTTCTATTTTTTAATTTTTAGTTATCATTTATGTTTTTTTATTATTTATTAATATATATAGTTCTCAATTTATTTATATATATAAAAACAATTAGTGGATTTTTCATTTAAATTTTTTCCAACTGCAAAAACATGTTAAAAAATTCTATGTATATAATTTTATTTAAAAATAAAAAAATAAAATATCTGACCCACTACGAATCTTATATCAAGTAAATAGTAATAATCCAATTATGTAGCTACAGAATAATTTTGCCATTAAAGGTCCTTAGAAAGTAAACACAATCATCCTCTGCTCATTGGTGATCTTCACAATCCTCAAACTGATGGCCATCCACTTCAACTCTGGCCCACACTTTCATTGTTTTATAATTTGCACCTACCTCGGATCTTCGTATAAATTTTTTTATATATTATCTTGGTATGTTAATATTTTTTTTTAAAAAAAAAAAAAACAATCGCTGTCATTATATTAAACAACTGTCAACAGGTTCATCAGTGAAATCTGTGAATAAATAGAGTTTGCAGTTTGCTGCCATTCTTGAAAACTAAAGTAGCAATAAACTGTAATAAGAAAATATTAAGAATAAGATGAACTGCAAGTTCTTAAAAATAATATGAGGACAGAGAAGTTGAAACGTAATCGCATCCGTGACCCCTGCAGAGAGCGTGTGTTTTTGAAAGTTTGATTGCGGTTATTTTTTAAAATATTTTTATTTTAAAAAGTATTAAAATATATATATTTTTTATTTTTTTAAAAATTATTTTAACATCAATGTATCAAAATGATCGAAAAATATTAATTTAAAATAAAAAATAAAAAAAATATTTTTTTTTCAAAAATACTTTTAAAACGCTAAAATTAACATGCCTTTAATATTTTTATTTATTTATTTTTTTAATTTTATCATTCAACGTCGAGTCGGTTGGAAATCGAGCTTAATAATTTATTTTAATTTACTTTTTATGATAATACATTGATCTCATGATCAAGATTGCGGATTTTAGCATTTTAACCATAATTAAATCATTGGTCGTTTTTTTTTATCTTTTTAAGAAGTTATATCAGTCTCGTGACATAGATCACAATTTCCTTAACATTGAACTTGTTTTTTATTGGGCTGTTTCCTTCTCATGATCCGAGTCATGATTTTAATGAGTTAACCCAACTAATTTATTTTTTATTTTTTTAATTAATTTTTAATAATTTTTTTAATTAATATTGTATTTGATTACGAATTAAATTTTATAATATATTTTGATTTATTTTTATATTCAAATTTATTGCTTTTAATATAACTACAGAGAAAACTGAGTCTACTTCGAAACTTTTTAGCAAATGTTCCACGTTGATCTAAACCTATGCTGATAATTTGTGTTGTTATAACAACAAGATAATAATTAAAAAATATATATAAAATAGCATGTATAATGTTAAATGTAAATGTAAATATAATATTTTTAAATACTCATTTTTTTATTTAAATTATTTTCATTAATTATATTAAGTTAAAGAAATATTGTAAATCCATTTATTTCAAAAGAGAGAGTTATGTATGGTCCATTGAGAATTTTTTCCTCCTAAAAGTATTCAAAAAGGAGTGTTATACGTGTCGAATGAAGATTCGAGGATATATAGATTCAAAAAGAAAAACAAATCATGCAAGTATGCAACCTTCATATAGCACACAAAAGTACTTAATTTCCTCTGGGTATAGGAGACTCGTGATTTTATTTATTTATTTACTGAAGTTTTTTTTTCAATATTTACTTAATTAAAAATTAAGTTTTGTTATTTGATTTTTATAGTTTTCATTAATTTTAAAAATAACTTTAGTTCATCTCATATATTTTTATTTATTGCAAATTTTGCTTTTTTAAGAGAAAATTTATTTTTAAAATTAAATATAAATTCATTATGTTTATTTTATAATATTTTGTAGCTTTTATGAAACTTAAATATCTTATTTTGTTTTTATAAAAAAAATTTAATATTGCTTGGCTAAAGATTTAAGTAGCATTTGGAAACGCGGTTGAAACCACATTTTAAAAAAATTCAATTTTTTTTTTGTTAAAATTTAATACGATTTGTATTTTTTTAATCGTTTTAATATGTTAATATAAAAAATAATTTTTTAAAAATAAAAAAATATTATTATTATATATTTAAACATAAAAAATTATTTAAAAAACAATATTTATTACACTAACAAATACGCTATCAATTATCTTACGTTAAAAAGGGGAGAGGGAGAATAGCTAACTTCTTGCGAGGTGTCGAGGGTCGAGAAGGCAAACGCAAGTAAAATTGTCCCCTCCTTCCTTTCCACCGACGATCTTTCCTCTCCCCATGCTTGTGTGAGAACCAACACGAAAAGGAAAAAACACAAACCTTAAAAAGCTGCAAACACAAAACGTTCATCGCAATTTGTTTTTAGAGAAGATACTATTAGCGCCTGCAGTTGTTAAATCTTCTTCACTGCGAACTGAAGAAATCATTTAATATAAAAGAATGAGTGCGTTTAAAGAAAAAGTCTCAAATCAACTATCTCGTCTCTTTGCCAGTTCACCCAATTCTTCTTCTCCTGATAATTCTCAGGTAATTTAACCTTCCTTTTATGATTTCCTGCTTTTTATTTCTATTGTTTTGATGGGTTTTCTTCTTGTTCTTCTTCCCTTCGTTCCCTATAGTAGAATGTTAGATCTGGTTGCTTTTATACAACGTAGCTGGGCACTTGAATCGCTTTTGTTGATTTTGATTGTTTCAGTTTGGATATAGAAACCTCAACATCCTGGACAACAAAAGGAATTCAGATTTGGTTTTAGATTTTTAAGAATTCTGTTTTTGGTGCTGGCTGGATCCATTGTTTGGTAGCTGAAAAAACATAACAAAATACTGAAAACCCTTCTTGGTAGCTAAGAGAATACGAGAAAAGAAGGCAAAAAGAAACATGGGTTCTTATACTTTCACTGCTTGTACCGGAAAAAATCAAAACTTTATCGAAACCAACTCCTGTAGCTTTGAATTTTTACGGATTTTAGAATTTGTAAGGAGAAGGTAATTGGTTTGTTTTGGGGCTCTTTACACTTGTTAATTTTTATTGGTTCTGTTTGTGACGCAAGATTTTTGAATGTGTAGGCCAGGCCGTGCTCTAAAGGGGAAAAATCATCTTCATATTTTCCCTTCGCCATCCCTTCACTAAGCTTTGTCGGGTCTAGATCTAACAAGCACCAGGACGAGTTAAAACCAATTCAATCACTTCCTGTTAGATGGAACGGTAAAGATCTTGAACAGCGAGAAGAATACTCAGATAGGTATCATGAATGCAGCACAATATGCGAGACAGAGGAATTCCAAAAATCTTGTAAAGACGACAAAGAATACAATGCAGCTTTCGAAAACAATCAAACTGTTAAAAGTCATGACGGTAATGATGATGCTGCCCCTGCAAGGAGCAGTAGTGATAATGATTTATTTGAAGAAGCAAATAATCAGACTCCACGAAAGCCTTTTCCCTGTCTCATGGACGAGTCCACTTTTATTTCCTCAGAGCTGTATGAGTTCTTGCTCTCATCCCTTCCTAATATTGTGAAGGGATGCCAGTGGACCTTGCTGTACAGGTAAGGTTTTTGCTAATAAACCCGCAGCCTTTTGTGCTGCTGCACAACTGTTCTTCCATTTGGATCTTGATTTTTTTTGTTGGTGATTTCAAATGAAGGGCAGTACGTTGAAGCATGGCATATCACTTCATACACTTATTCGCAAGAGTGCTGCTGTTTCTGGTCCTTGTTTGCTGGTATGTCATTGCTATGTTCTGACAAATTCCATATGGTAAGGGTTCATCATTTTAGTCGTTTTTCAACTGGTTTAAACTTGTTTTCTGCTACTTATAGATTACCGGCGATAGACAAGGTGCTGTGTTTGGTGGGCTGCTAGAATGTCCATTGAAACCTACTGCTAAGAGAAAATATCAGGTAACCTTGTCTTTACTGTATTGGTTTACAATTTACATGTTTGGGTGTTGTCCTCCCTGCTTTTTTCTACATTCAAATTTCAAACGGTTCCTTGAACACTCTTACCATTTTCCGATACTTGTGACAGGGGACAAACCAATCATTTGTATTTACCACTATTTATGGTGAACCAAGGATATTTAGACCAACTGGTGAGCACTTTTACGCACTTCATTTCTTTACAGATTAATGCAAATAATAACTTCATTATACACACATCTAGCAACTTGATAAATGAAACTGCTATCATGTTCCGGGTATCATCAACAATCATATTTGGTTAGTTTGTATATCAAATGATGATTTGATCAGTCTCTTACAAAGAGAATTGAGGAAACTTTGTTGCGCGTTGCTGAGATGTGAATAATAGTTGAAGCCAGTTCATGCTGAGAAACGTATACATGGTCTGGGAGGGGTATTCTTATGTAAAGAAAAAAAGAAAAAAGAAAAAAAAAACCATGCTTTTTAGACATCCATGTTTTTTCAATGAAACTTTGGTACTTTGAGTATCCTGTATCCTGTGTGTAAATATTAAGAAAGAGTCTGTCTGCTGAATTTGTGGGATGTTTGATTGGTGAATGATAATTATTTAGTTGACCTTAGGAATTACAAGCCAGAAATATTCAATCTTCCTCAGAAGTTTGTATTGTAATCAACCAGGACTTGGGATCAAATTAAAACAATAACAGTGATGAGCCCCCGCTCAATTAAATATACCATTTTCAAAGAGAGCATTTTGAGGTCTGCTGACTGCAGCCCTTTTTTCTGCTAATGCAAAGCATAATAAATCAACAAGTTTATTAATTATAAATCTAATGGAAATTATAATTGATGGTTGCTTTCTTGATGGACAGAAAGCTGCTCTTTGGGAATTTGATGTGCAATTTTACTATTTTAATTCTCTCTAACGTTAGAGTTTGCTATCTTTTGTTTCAGAGAGATACTATTAAGATTGAAAAGCCATAAAATTTGAGCTGATCCCGTGGTTCATTTATGTAAATAGGTGCCAACAGATATTACTACTTGTGCTTGAATGACATACTAGCACTTGGAGGTGGTGGCAACTTTGCTTTGTGCATGGATGGAGATCTGTGAGTTCCTTTTCTATTAATTCCTCTTTGAAATACTCTCCATTTGCTGCAAAAGTTTTAGTGTTTGTTTCTTTACATAACCCTTTTTTTTTTTTAATCTTGGAAAAGGTTGAATGGAACTAGTGGACCTTGTCAAACATTTGGTAACTTGTGCCTGGCCCATAACCCAGAGTTTGAGTTAAAGAATGTTGAGGTAATCTAACTGTTTTTAACTGTCTTTGGCAACTTTGGCAATTTTTGTTCCATTTTGTTAATTTTTTTCGAGTTACTGTCTGAATCTTTCGTGGTTGACAAGTGAAAAAGTAAACATGGGCTTCTGTCCTTGCAACTTCATCAAACCCGCTCAGAGCCACTTGTTTCTTACCTTTCATTTGAATGCTTGTCACTCTCTGGCTGCATAGGTTAAGGCTGTCTCCAGCATGTCATGGTTTGCGAGTGAATAATTAAAATACAAGAGGCTTCTGCTTTCGTAGGAATTTATTGACAAATTTTAAGCATCATAGGAATAGCTACCGTTTCAACTTCTGAGATCCTTTTTTCTCCCTGTAATAACGATATATTCTTGTTGCAGCTCTGGGGGTTCACACATGCATCAAAATACCTTACCTGATGATGCTAGGCAAGATATGGAAGCTTCTTGTTTTAACGCCTTTCATTAGTTTGTGATTTCATTCTTTATTCTTTGGATCATGGAGTACTCCATTTATGCAGAGAATTGACCCTGGTAAATTTTAGATTTGAATTCTGATTTCTGTGAATAAAGCCATGGTAATCCGGGCTTCAGACTGGAGACCATTTCCTCAAATACATTGCAACCTGTGTATATATCTGGCTAGTTACGAGTGGTTAGCAAGAAGCAACAGGAGCTTTGGAAGCCATTATTTATTTACACTCATCAGAAAAAAATAATCTATAATGGTTAATATATCTCAACAGCTTCGTTTGGAACTTCAACCTGGACATCCGGGTATGGAATCTGTTGAGATGGAAATGGAGGGACTTTGTAGGATGGAGTTGTGTTACTTGGAAATTAGCTATTGGCTGGCTAGTTTCTTTCTGAATAAACAGAGATTTAAACACGCAATACGGGCATGGCAGGTTCAATTAACTTCGGTTCCATGCACGCTCTAAAAAGGGAGCATGGGATCAAGATCGACCAGAATCACCAAACGTTTCTTCTCAGAGAGCATTGCCGACCTTGCATGGTTGAACTAATAATATCCAGCGGTGAGGTCCACTGCATACCACCACTAAAATGGGCACGGTGAGAAACAATATCGTTCTCAACACTCCCAGTTCAGAATGGCATGGATACTTGTTTGAACAAACACCCTTTGCATCGCTGAGCTATGATCTCCGCATGCATCTATCAGCGTTTAGTTTTATTTCAATGGCAGAAAAAGGGACCGTCACCAGCGAGCGGCTAAAGGTAAGCTCCTTTGACATGAACAAATAGCCAACGCCGGCGACCATAACAGAGGTTTTTATAACACCGGCCTAGGCTGTGCTTGTCAACATACCCAGCCACCTGAACCATGGTGCATTAATTAGCATGGCAATTGAATCACATCAAACAACATTTAACTACAGTGATGAAATACAGATCTCAACTGGTTATCCCTTTAAGAAGAGCACTTGACAATTATCAAGTGTGCCCCCCAGTACACAACACCTCACCGTGTAGATTATCTGGAAGTTCCAATGATATAACAAATACAAAAAGACTGGTAGTAGCCGGTCAAATTTAAGTTGCGCCAAAGCATATTCCATGCCTGAAAACTGCATCAAGTGTTGGCACCACATGAGTGTTTATCGTTTTGCTGCACCCGCCACCTATGGCAGCAACTGCAGAAATCCATAAGCTCAACTTTGCAAGTTGGTAACTTCATTATGATTCCAATGGAGCTCCATCCTCAGGCAAGCCAAATATCCGGAGGTTGTGATCCATAGATCCCACAGCTATGTACTTTGATTCTGGACCAAATTTTACACAAGTTGCTCTCCCTGCAACCAAACACAGAATAGTAGAGCATCTGTCAATTCCTCCAACAAAGTGGGAAGCAACAAACAATAATAGACAAGAAAAGGAGAAAACCTGTGCCAGACAAATCAGGAAGAGTTTTGATACAATTCCAATCTGCTTTAACACTGCCAACTTGGTAAACTCTGCACAAGTACAAGACACAAAATCAGATGGGAAAAACGTTTTTAATAATTTCCTTAATTTTTCTAAAAAAAGAAGAAAAAGATGTGGTAATAGCTTTTCTGACAAGGACTCAGAATATTCTAGCAACGAAGAAAAAATTTTCTTAGCGTTATCAGAAAAACGTTTGCAAAGCCCAAACAGTTTTGTGAATAGGCAAAAAAGCAGAGCTGTAATCCAACTTCAGACAAACAAATTCTTAAAATCTATTGAAAATGACTAGATATTTGGAGACTGAACCTTATATCTGATCCTGAAATTCCAAGGTAAGATCCACTGTGGTCGAACTCCACTGCAATAATAAAAAAGAATATCAAATCTTCCCACAGAAGAATAAAAATACATGCATATTGCTGTAGATCAAGATTGCCCACCCGAGAACTTAAGAGTGCAATAAAAAAACAAAGCCTCAAAAAATAAAAGAAAGAAATATAGTCAAGCTTGAAGTTTTTAAAACCACTTAACACACAGAATTCATCATAGCAAGTATGACTTGTCAGGTAGTGGGAAGCAGGTTGACCAGGGAGTACCATAAAAGCTTGAAAATCATAGGAACTATAGCCAACAAGATGTTGCCACTAGCCATACATATATACACAAGGAAAAGTATCACCATAGTAACACGCACCAGAGTTTGTAGGTGTGTCAGAATCATAGAGATTGAGCGTCCGGAAGTTTTTCAATTTCCTCAGATCCCACAGCTTAACACTATCATGGGCAGCAGTCTGTCAAGTACAAACATTAAATCAGACCATCTATCACAGCATGTGTTGTTCGGAAAAATAAAAAGATACTTACAGCCAGAAAGTATCCATTTTCTGAGAAAGATATTGCTGTCACTGGTCCAACATGGCCTTCAAATTTTGCAACATTTGCCTGCATATAAACAAAGAATGCAAAAGAAGTAAAACTTCAAATAGTTTTAATTAAACCATCAGAAAAGGGTTCTATTTTGGGCACATCTGGCCTCTACATGCTGCACCCTGAAAAAGCAATAAACACAACAATTTTGATAGTGAGTACCTGACTTTTTACATCCCAAATTTTAACAACTGCTTCTGAAGTGCCTGTTCCAAGGATGAGACCATCAGGATGAAAGGCAGCAGATGTATAGCCATCAGTTTTGGAGGTGTCAGCAACCTGCAAAATTAAACATCCATGTATAGTTTGCCTAGAACCAGATCCAACATACACAATGAAATTTTAACATGAAAATTGAAACAAAAACTATAAGCAAGTTTCGAAAATTAACATTGACTGAAACATTTAGAAACCTTGTGTAATAGAGGATATTTTAACCTAAGTATTTGATAACAGCTTGAAGAAAAATTACCATAGTACAGGAAAAATACTCCAGAGTTGCACAATACAAAAACATACTTCACCATTCACTTTCTGTCTGATCTTAGTGACTTTTTAAATGTGCCTCTTTTGAGCTTTCGAGCATGAAAAAAGGCATCATAGATGGAGAATAATTTGCAGTTCAACATTAATTCCCTGTTAACTTTTCAACTTATTATTGGCAAACTAAAATAATTGAAATGGACCACAAGTATGTGATAGGAGGATTCAATTCTTTGAATTTAGGTAAAATGTAAAGGTAATTGCTCCTGAACTTTCATGAATTCTGCAGATCATTGTATCAAATGAAACACAATAATCAGTCATGAAAGTGTGAATCTCAGAACAGGTGATAAATTTTTATATTTTGGCAATATCTTTTCTGCTATCAATTTTCCTACATATTTCACAGTAGGAAAAAATTGAAAATAACTACTTTTGTGAATGTGCACAAGACACAGATGAGCACACGTGCACCCACAGGAGGAGAGAGCGGACCTGAGTCAAGCATAAACCAGAGGAGAGATCATAGAAGCACCATGTATTGTCAAGAGAAGCAGTCACGAAGTAGTTATTTGTGGCATGAACAGTGACAGCTTGCACCTGACAGAATTTGCATGCGTATCAATATCATGTAATAAAAATGGCACAAAATCAGTACAACATCACAACCAAGCTGAGAAAATATTAAGATAACAAGAAGCATGCAAATACATGAGTGTTTTTAGTCCACACAATCTGGTCAGGGAACAGCACTGCCTTGTAATAAAAGCAGATGCTTTCCATAAACTTGATTTGATTGATCTCAGAATGACTCAGTTCTAGGTCAATGGTTTTAAACTAGTTGTGATCATTTAGTTCAAACAAGCTTTGCAAATTTCATTCAGTGTACAAGGCATACATAAAATGTAGTACATGACTCAAGATTTTGCTTGGGTCCTAGGCCTCAAGCTCACATTAGGGAATTTCCTTTGAGCTCCCCTAAAACGCAGGCATGAAAAAAGGCATTTACCTGAGGCTTACCCAAATTCAGCCACAAAGAACAGGCTACAAAAGCTATTTAAAGTAGCCTAGAAAGGCCCCATTGGCAGAGGTTATCTATCTTCTGCCCTATTTAACATAATCTAGAATATGCCTGGATTTATCAAAACAGAAGCAACGTCTGGAATCTGTATCCCAGTATCAGGCTAACAATCAGTCATAGATTATGAAACAGGACCAACATGGGTTGAAAGGCAATTACCTCTGCAGTATGATCCTTCAGGATGTGTCTGCAATCATAGTTCCCATCTTCAGATCCTTGCCACACTCGAACTGTCTGCAGCATTTTAAAAACATATTAAATCCTGGATGAATGCCTACAAACACTAATTTAAGCAAGGATACTTGTGGATGAGAAGATCCAGATGTCAGAAATTCAGTTCTTTAATGGGTGAAAAAGAAGTGGAAAGGAAACAGAGGAAGGGCCTATCAAAAAGTCCAGTCTCATCATAAGGTAAACTTTAAGATTCATAATAGCTACAAATAGAACTAGTTTGAAGATCACAGTGGACATTGTTTCATGATGTAATCCTTTACAAAATAAAATTCATGGCCATGATGCAAGTGACCCTCCTTCATGGGAGATTCGATTCCATACAAGCAATTGCTTCCACATCCACAACCACTAAATGATACTAAATCACTGTTTCCTTGAACAAGGGCAGATTGCATTTACATTCTCATGGTCCGCTCTGACCTTTTATTTTAAAAGAATCCTCAGTGTGTTTTCCTATAACCACAGACCAATTGAATTTTGATGAGTAAATCCTACATGACAGATTATATTACAATACTTTTAGAAGTTCCAGCAAATGGCACCTTAACTCCAGTACTAGATTTGCAATGATCTAAACCCTTTCAGTTGAATGCTTTTGTTTCTCATAAAAAAACATGATTTTTTCAGGTTGAGTAATTCTTGGACTGCAACTGACAGATCAACTAATAATTTGGGACACACTAAAAAGGAACGTTGGGACATAAAGATGAGATGATGGGAGTGATATTCTATGTGGGTTTGCCAAGTTTCCTTGAACCAAGTAGAGTAAAGCCAGTTCAGACTATGATTAGGGAAAAAAAAATCAATCAGCTAAAAAGGGGGGAAAAGACTATAACAATGGTAAACAAGAAGTTTAACACCCACCAAATTGAACAGTGCTTACCTTATCTGCTGATCCAGTTAAGAAAAATTCACCCTCAGCCACAAATTTCACACTGGTTACCTACAATAAAAATGATGTTATCATTCATAAGTTTTACTAAAAAGCAGAGGTACAGCAATAAATGAAGTAAAATAACAACCTTCTTTGAGTGACCACTGAGTGCAGATGCAATCTGCCCTGATGGCCGATCAAAGATTACAGCAGTTGCATCAGCCCCACCAGTAGCAATGATATCCTGAAGACCAGAGAGAAAAGGTGCATCAATCACCACAAATCAGCAAGTGAGCAAAGCAATTTAGCTCATTAAAGTTAGTCATGCCACTGCTAAACATCTAAAAAATTTGTTAACCTTAGACAACAATTATATGATATAAACTCAAAGCAAGCTCCTATCACCCATTCCCAACATCAGATAGAGTGTGTGTTATTAGAAGAGAAAAAACAAACCAAATCCCTAAGTTTGGTATATTAATGAGACAAACACTAGGCATATACTAAAACATGAACAGTAGCATGGAAAACCAGATGAGAGAAGCTTTCCTGAAAACATGTATAAGCCACCATAGAACCACGTCAATGTTTCATAATTATTTACGGTTTAACTTATAGCTTTCATCAATCATTTCTCAATAAACTGCAGTTATGGGGAAATGTTGCAACATCATAGTCAAATACGCTACACGCAGCAATTTTCCAAACATTATAATCAAGTGCAGAAGAACACCATAAATACAGCAACTGTATGGCAAGTGGCCTAAATTTGATGTACAAGTGAATAGTTACACAAAGTCAGGAAATTTCCCACGGCATTCAGAATACAGAACAGCACATGACTAAATGCAGCTGGGAAACTATTTGTTTACAAAAATCTTCTAAACAGGTAAACCTACTGAGTATATAAAATTCATCAACCAGATCAAATTTTACAGATTTTCCTACCTTGGAATACTGTATATCGATAGATAAGATGCCTGGCTTGCTAGTTCTGTGAAGTGGATGGCTAGAAAGTTGAGTGTACCTCTCTAGAGCATCAATAGGAGCCAATGTTGGAGGAACCTAACCATTAAAAGGGGAAAAGAAAGATGAATACCAGATCAATCAAGCAGCACATACAAAAGAAGAGGCTTTAACTTCATTCATTTCTTATCCTCTTAAATAAACCATGCAAAGAGATACAGTTTGAAAACTCAGTCACGCCAAAGTAATGTAACTACATCAACAATCTACCAACAGAAATTTAGTACTCCTGCATTAAAATGCATCAGTACCTGCCGCTTTTTCCGCTGTTGCGAAAGAGCTGCATTACAGTCTGTAAGCTCAGTAATGATGCTAGCAGAAATTCCAGGTCGTACTCTCTTCCCAGGTTGGCCCAAATCATCATCCTTGGCAGCTATTATGATATCAACAAAGCTTTAAATGACGTGTTGATAAGCAACTTGAGAAAACCAAGAAGGATAGAAGAGAAAAACCTCTTTTTCCATTGCTAAGAACTGAAGCATTTGCTGTAACAGCTTCTGATGTAAACATGGGTGTCTGCCTCTCTGCTTGCGCAAGCAATGACCTTGCTTCATCTCTTTCCTTTCTAAGTCTTGCAATCACACGGCACGCAGCATCATGCTGCCAAAATAATAATAATAAAAAAAACAATAAAAGTCCATGAGTTGGTCAATAAAGTATGCAAGTGATAATTTCAATAATCCAACCTACATTGTTTTTTACACCAAAAAAAGAAGTAAGTCTGACATCAAGGAGAAACTAGAGATGACACAAACTTTAGGATTGGCTTTCTACAAAAGCTAGAATGTTGAGGACCAAAAATTTGAAAACAAAAACTTCAAGGGTCTTAGATGATAACAATTTTGCAAAAATGCTGATGGGCAGCAATTTCTATAGTTCAAAATCCATTACAGAAAGAAGGCAGTTCCAAATTTGGTAGAATAACTGGACCACTCTATCACAGCAATAGATATCTCACTGAAATAGAGCTTCATGTTAACAGACAATGTTGCAACTTTCTAGGTTAGTGAAGGAAAAGGAAAATTCCATTTTAAGTAAAAATCCTTATCCACTGCACCAGAAAGAACATTGATGCACTGTTGATAACACAAAAACCACTGATTAAGGGTTCATAGTCATTGTGAAGATGAAACAATGAATTCCAAATAAAACAAACTTAGTAAACTAAACAAGACTCGAATGACAGCAAGCACAAAAGCAAGCAACAGTTATGTTAAAACAATGCAGAAATAAAATGATAGTTGCAGAAATACATAATAACGTTCATAGTTAGCACAAACAGAAGGATGATATACCATATGTTCCCTGCCAAATGAGGAGCATGCTAACAAGCATCTGATGATGAGGCAATTACCTGGTATAATGCATGACTTAGCTCTTGCCTTGCTGTATGTAATTGCTGCTCCAGTGCAAAGTTGGACAACATTAGGCCATCCCATTCCTGCAATTAGATCAAGAATGACTTTACAAGCAAAATCAAATGCAAAATATTAGAAGAATAAGCCCATTAAAGGGTGGGTTACATGAGCCACCATAATAATTAGAACTGGTTAATGAACAGGTTAAATGAACTAAATGATTATCTAGTTAAAATATTTAGACATCTAAATATAAAGTAGACTAGCAAATCCAAGTGTTCAAATTCTTTTTAAACTTTTGACAGGAGCACATCTATTTCCAAATCAAGATTTCTAGTCTCAGCTGCAATGAAAATTATCCAACAATTTACTATTATTTTAGCTAAAACTATTCAAATAGAACAAATATGGGAGCTGCACATGGATGAACTCCAGGGAAGCTTTACAGGTAGGATGTATAGTGATTATTACCAGAGATTTGGAAAGCAAACTATCTATACTATAAATGATAAAAAGGATAACATTTTGATAGAATCAGGCATAGAAGTTTATCAGCATCGTAGTAATAATTCAAGGAGAACTTGATGGAGGCAAGCATCCCTCTCATATATGTGACCGAGTAAAAAAGTTATTAAGTTGCAGCCTTATTATCTTGTAAAATGTGAAGAAATGCTGATACAAGAGTTTACAACTTTAAAGCAACATGAATCTTAACACAGCACCATATTATCAAGAAAATCTGGAAGTCAGAAATTTGACAATGAAGGTAGCATATGGGATGATACACATACATTCTGAAACATTCCAAGCATCCCAGGGATGCTTGCAGTCTGTACAGTTCTCGGCTTCACAATCTACAACAAAAGCAAAAAAAAAAAAAATCAAGTATAGAAACAACCAAACTAGTCAGGTATAGAAACAGCTGACACTGCAGCAGTGGGATACAAAAGACTTCGATGACAATTGAAACTAAGACCAGAACTAAACATACTTTTCCTGTTTCGACTGGAACAACATCATCCATGGTAAGCGGTTCCCCGGTAATGGGGCATTTTCCATATTCCTGATTAGAAAATAAACACCAACAAGACAAGGTTTATCAAACATAATGCCAAATTTCCTGAAAAGAAACTTTGAAGATCAATGCAGTTCAAAGTAAAGCTTCATTTTAAAGATTTGGAGAGCAAAAGACAACCAT
Organism: Populus alba; assembly: GCF_005239225.2. Lineage (NCBI taxonomy): Eukaryota > Viridiplantae > Streptophyta > Magnoliopsida > Malpighiales > Salicaceae > Populus > Populus alba. The sequence goes on from NC_133293.1 coordinate 8,471,604, forward strand.
AGGCAGCAAAAGCTATGCCTCCCTCACTTCTGTCAAACAAGGAACTTGTTCGTGCACATTCAAAAAGAGTTAGAAAGACACGAAAAATTGACTTCCTAAATAAATCCTGGCTAGTTTTGTCATCACCTCAAGGTTGCAAACCATAACCTTCGCAATTTTTACTACTTCCTCAGTAAACACACAAAATAACCAACACTAGCTGCTTCAATATTTTCATTAATTAAACTTTTAAACCATAACATCTCGTTCGTTCGTTCAAGCTATACAAAACACATGACAATTATAAAAATGTCTTTTCTCTAACTGTACTCTAAGAAGCCAAAAAGTAAACCCTGACGAGCTACAAGCTAAAACCCTAAAATTGATAAAAATAAATAAATAAATAAATCTAAAAGAATAAAGAAAAATATACCGATATGTGTCTCTCGATTAAGCGTTTCTCGTATAAAAGCCCAGACCTCTTCGAGATGACGGGCTCTCCCGGAACCTCGCCGGAAACTGTCGGGAAAAACAAATAAAACAGAGATCGATAAGAAACTACAAAACATAAAAAAAAAAAAAAAAAAAAGCAGAGTAATAGAGAAAGAGAGAGATACTTGAGCAATGCATTATAGAAAGAGAAGTTAGGGTTTATCTGGGGACTAGCTGCGAAGGAGCTATCTAAATTTAATGATTATTGAGGGTAAAATTTAAAGTAGCAGCCGAGCAAGAGGCAGGAGCCTTGAGTTGCCAGTTGCCAGGGAACTGTAATGTAACATGTCTATTCTTATTTCATTTTATGTATTAGCGATAGAAGAGAAGAGGAGAAGAGAAGACCGGCCGATCCATCATCCAAGTGAAGGATTGGGCTTTATGGCCCATAAATGAGTATTCTTGTGGGCTATATTAATTCTCGCAACCCATAATTTACCTTTTAATGGGCTGAATTTTAATTATCTTTTCTTACATGTTGCCCTGGATTGGGTGATTTGATAATTATTACGTAGGTTACTGATTTGGGAAAAAAAAAAAAAATAGAAGCGAGATATTTTTATATTAAAATTTTGAAAAATATTTTGAAAACATATAGCCTTTTTATATATTTCACCAAATATATTTTTTATTTCTTTTATGCAGTGGTGGAGAGGGGGGCTGCCCTGGTTTCGAAAAATGTTTTTTCCCGCTCTTTTTTTTATCAATGTTTATAATTTTAGTAATATAATAATTAAAATTTTAATCTTTTTAAAATAATTTTTTTAATTTGATCCTTTTAATATTTTTTTCTTGCTCCGCCCCTGCTTTCATGTCTTCCTTTTTATTTCCTGCAACGCTAATCAAATACAAATTTACGTGTAAAATTGTATGTATACTACGGAAGGTAAAAGAAGAAAAACAAAAAAAGAACTATCTTCATACTTTACATGTCTCCAAGAATCCATTTTTTTTATTTTAACCTCTTGATCCGTAGTTTCCAATTATAGAAGAAAAAAATGCAAAGATTAGATTAATTTTTACAGAGAGGGAGCTCTGGCATTCAATACCCCTTGCACTTGCATCGTTCAAAAGCACTCGTCGCCATGAAAATGCTCTGTTTGAAGTCGATAAGATGCAGTTGTGGAGGAAAAGACATGCACACAGCAAGGAAACTTGATAGCTTGGTCCTGTTCTATCCCTGTAGACAGAGGAGACACGTCCTTCATACGCCTGCCTGTTCTTATCAGTGTATAGGGAATTACCTCCATTAGGGTGAACATCTTTGCGAAACGTATACATATAGGCATGAACTTGTAATGTTCATACTCCAGATTACTTTGAGCTTCTGCAATTTAAATTGAGACATTCAAAGTTACTCAGATTTCGACCGGTTCATTGATGGCAAGATGAAAACCAGAGGACTCCTTGGAGAAGACGCAGTGCTTTAACTATGATGGGAATCTAAAAGCACATATCTTGGAAAAGAAACAAGAAAATAGATATGGAAACAGTGAATTAGATGCTAAGCAGCAATCACTAGCCGTAGCCTGCAAAGTTTGATATACCCTCCTCCTCCTGTCATGAGTCATGGCAATGCTTTGGAAGTGATCGCCTGCGAAAAAGACCCCTTGCTGCCATGCCCGAAAAGGTTGGTGATAGATATTGCAGAATCTGCATTTTCTATCTGTAACAACACCAAATCGAATTTCTGTAAATTTTATGCAGCAACGGACATAATCAGTCCCACAATAAAAGGTGGGATTGCTGAAAGTACTGGAAAGTGACAGATACGGCGAACAACTTTAAGTTGTAAGATCATGATCAGGCGTGATGAGCTAAGTTGCATGCAATACGTGGTAGCTGCTGGTAGCAGATTAGAGAGTTTTAGAACATAGTTTTAGTTTCCAAAATAAATTCAGCAGAATTCTCACTCTCCCGAGAAGACCTCCTCTGGTTCTGTAGAATTTTGCGGAAATAAGATTAATTATGACGAGAAAGGAGTTTTTCATTTCCAGGTGAGGGAAAAGCTAGCAGAAAAGGCATTGGAGTCCACATGAGTTAGGCAGGTGGGAACACAGGCATGAGGCGTGCTGACATGTTCTCTAATTGCTGCAAAGGCAGTCGAGGAAAGTTGGGGGATCCTGTGCTATGCTTGAAAGAATTGACTCTTTTTTAAAAATATTTTTGAAAAAAATTAAGAATTTTTTTTTTTAAATTAATAAATTTTTTATATTTTCAAATTATTTTAATATGTTAATTTTCAAATATAATTTTTAAAAAATAAAAAAAAATATTATTAACATATTTTTTTTATGAAAAAACATTTTAAAAAGTAACTGCAATTATATTTTCAAAGCATATAAAAGAAGGTTGTGTAAAGTGTTAAATTAATTTAGATTAATATAAAAATAATTTTAAATTTTTATTAATTTGTTTATTTAAAATACTTTAATTAATTTAAATATAAAAATTACCTTAAATAAATAAAATAATATTAAATATATTATTTAATACAAATAAACCTAGTAGATAGACGATCTATTGATGGGTACTTATGCAGGTGGTCTGCCTTTTATACTCGCTTGGGAATCAAACGTACGGAAGTGGAGCATTCATAGCTTTGTTCTGCTTGACTTTACTGAACTCTAATTAAGCTGTCAGACTCCAACATGTGCTGGTCTTAACCCTTAAGCATCCTGTATCACTTTCAGATATTTTGCTCGTTTAAATCATTTAAAAGAAAAGGAATAAAGAAATTATATATATAATGATCAGGACAATGGGTCCCGCAGTGCTAGGTATTGACATGGATACTGATGCATCGGTATTTTTTTTGCCACTTTATAAAAAATGAATTATTAGCCTAGGTACATGTTTAGAAGGTCATAAGACGTAGTGATAATTCATTGATAAATAAATTGGGCTTGTGTTCATTCTCCATATTTCTTAGGCTGCATAGAATGTCAAATTCAAATAATATGAATTTAATTTAACATAATATTTTTTTTTAGATATAGCAATAAATTGAGCTCAAATAAATATAAATCTAGCAAGTTGCCAGATCTAGAATTCTTAGACTTGATTACTTGCAGAATCCAATAAGACGCGAATCTGGAAAGCTGCTAGACTCAATGTCCGAGCCCAAGTTAACAAGGGTTTGACAATGAACTTGAGCATACGTGTTCGGTCCTCACTCAATACCTTTTTGGGCTCAAATAGCATGCCCAAGCCTAAATGTAAGGCCCACACCAAGCACCTCTTTGACTCGGGTGTGGAGCTTGAGTCTAGGCGCAAGGCATGTGTTAAGAGGCTTATGGGCTTCAATGCCTTGTATGAGCCCTAACATCGATCTCATGCTCAACACCCCTTGTAGGTTAAGGCAATACGCTTGAGCCCAGGTACATTGCATATGCCTAATATATCTTAGACTTAATGTGCGTCATAACCCCATTTGGGTTTGACTTTATAACCACTTTTATCTTTTAAAACAATATATGTAAGAGATATTTGTCTCTCATTAATATTATATTAGAGATATATATCTCTTATTAATATATGTATATATAAGGGGTATTTATTTTTATTATGCTTTCAAGGCAAAATAACTCTTAAATCTCTCCACTCAAGCAACAAACCAATGTACATGAGATATAAATATCTCTTAAACTATGCGAGTAAAGGATCACAATTTTTATTCTTCAACAAAAAACACTTTTTTTAATTTGAAAGAACAAACACTTTTATTCTTAAGAATAAATACCAATTCCCTTATTTATAGTAGTCATTTGCTAAAACAATTCATTGACTTTATTATCTAAGAGATTTCAAATTCCACCAAAAAAGATTGTTTTTCCAGACTACATATTTTTTTACAACAAGCTACAATTTCATAGATAATAAATAAGAGACTACTTTTGTTAGAACATATAATTAACCCATAATTCTACCTCTAAAATACATATTCTTAAACATTTTAGATTTTAAAACATCATCAGATACAATAAAAATGTTTGTTAGAAAATGTAATTAACCCATAATTCACCCTCTAAAATACATATTCCCAATCATTGTTCGGGCAAACTAGCTAGTTGCAGTCTAATATCATACTGTAACAAGTTCATCTATACAACAGCATCAACAAGTTGAGCACTGTTTCCCTATAATAAAATGACAGCACACATGGGGGCAATAATTGTATGAACATGTCTTGTCTTTCATGTTTTTTTTTTAAAAAAAAAGGAAATTGATAAGCCAAAAAAGCTTGATGCCATGATTTGAAAGTTTTATCCAGGTAAAGAAATGGAGGTCTCTTTCCAGATTTTTAGAATCCATACTAATGGTTTCAAACTGTGACACATCCAATCCCGTTGAAGCGAACCTATCTATCTAAAAGTCGGAACCCACTAATGGTTTCAAACTGTGACAAAGCCTTGCTAGATAGTAATTTGGTTTCTGGAATTTGATTCCAGCTGCTTAATCTCAAGAACGGTTCATAATACGAACTCTCCGGCATCTTTTGACTGGTTTTTTTTCTTTTTTTCCTCGTATTGTGGTCGTAAAGCAGAAACGAGTATACAAAAATAGACGATCACCTCTCTTAAGTCTTGATCATCGCATTCAATTCATAATTCAAGTTGATAAATGTGTTTCAAGCGAATTTATCCTCCTGTTTGCGCAGAACAGAGCATCTCGAATAATTTCAAAGCATTTTGACCAGTACTGGGAGTTGCAGATAATTGACAATGAAACTGTTATCTGTCGGTTGATTCAACGGCAGATGAAAACTGTTGAGATATAAATTCACAAGTTGGGGTCTTTTTCTAGCCACGTCATTTTTACTTTCATTTCTTTTTTTGTTTCTTTTTTTTTGGCAAAATATAAAATATATATTAATAATTTAATATAAATGAAAAAAAAAATTAAGGGGGCAATTAACCTCTCATGCACCCGAATAGCTCCACCCCTGACAAGTACTCAAATCTATTTTCCACGTAAAAAAGGTGACTTTTTAAAATATATTTTTTTTAAAAAAAAAACTCATCAATGAAACATTCCATAAATTTTTATTTAGTCTACATTAATTACTTGATATTAAAAAAAACGAAAAGAAGGAAGTTAATTCCATGTTCATCTCCTCTCAAATTACTAATCACGGAAATCAGTGTTTTATTTTTTTTAAAAAAAAATTGTTCTATTTTAATTATTTTTAAACATTGAATTTACTTTTATAATTTTATTTTTTATTAGGTTATTTTAATATCATGACCTCTGTCACATGTTTGGTAAATTAAGCTGAGTTTATTTATTTTTATTTTTAAATTTAATCCTTTAATATTTATTTAGTGGGGATTTAGAATTGAAATTCATAATTTATGGTGGTTTATTTTTTATAGGTTTATCCTTATCTCATGATCCAGTTTGTGAGTTTGACGAATTAATCTAGATTAACTCGAGTAGGGTTTTTTCTTTATCTAGTTTTTTATTATTATTTTTTTAATTTTATTGTTTATATATTGATTGGGAATCAGACTTTATAATTTACTTTATTTTATAGGGTTTGAATGTTAAACTGAGTTGATATTTTTTTTACAATATATTTTTTTTATTTTCATCATTCAATATTAGATTAATTAAAAATTTAACTTCATAATTTATTTCATAATAAGATTATCATGAGTTTTATAATCTAAATTGCAGATTTAACAAGTTAAATTAGTTTGATCTAACATATTGTTTTTAAATATTATTAAAAAAAAATATTATCTTAAATTTTTTTTTAAACCGAAATATATTTTTATTTATTATTCAAGTTAAGTTATTTTTTAACGCCGTAAATCAACAAAATGTTTTCGTATTAGAAAACGTGTCAACACCGCTTGACATTTTTCTTTTATGTTTAAAAGAAAAATTATCAATTATCTAGTATGACTCCACGTACAGGAATCTCAGCTGAAAATGGAGAGGGAGGATCGATAAGACGCATACTCGGCTAGGTGACGAACTGGACATGAAAAGAAAAGATACGATAAGAAAAACTTGGTCAACCCAAATTAATCTTGACCGTATCAAGTTACGTACAATGAGTCCGACCCCTCCCAACCGAGTGGCACACAGCCACGTCACTAGAGCTGCCACGTTTCACCACCTCATAGGGTCCACTATTCACACCATTTTTTTTTATCGTATATTAACCTCGGGCATAGGCATCAGACAAAGACGACTCAATATTAAAAGACTTACTTTAGAATTTGACTCAGCCCTCCTTTTTTCTCCCACACCACACGGACAATAATAATAATTCAATAATAAAGTTTGACACAAAGACAAGGGTGAGTGTACGGACAAATCACAAAAACCTCCTATAAATTGCAGAATTGTGACAGTCGAACTTTTAGGACAGCCCACAACCTCCTTGTTCTTAGCTAATCGGAAAAGGAAAAAAAACTTTGAAAAATCCTCTCCTTGTTTCTCAACATAGAAGTACTATCACTTCACCTTCTCTATCTCTCCCCTTAATTACCTTTGTTAATTTTATCTTCTTCTTTTTTGGGTTTTAATGGAGTATTGGGTTACGTTAATTTTAGCCATACAACATTTGAAAATCACCATATATCATCATCATCATCATCATCATCATCATCTAAAAAGAGTTCTTCTTTAATTTAATGTTATCACTGGGTGCTATATATTTTGAGGGTGTTTGAAAGGAGTTAATTAAGGCTTGATTCTCAGGTTTGATTTTGAGGAATACGTAAAGCTTACCTCAATCAAGAACTACAGATACAAAGTTGGATCACATGGCTCGTCCATCGGAGCAGCTTCGTATTGTGAGTCTCCTTCTTTCTTTCTTTTCTTGTTCTGTTTACTGTTTAATGCATGCATGCATTGAACAGTACATGTTAGTTCAATTTGTGCGGACACCAGTTGCAGATCATTTCTTTTAGTTTTTGTGCAACGTTTTCGAGCACGGTTTCATGTTTTCTGGTTTCTCTTCGCGGCTGGTTAAATGTTTACAAGTACTTAACTAATTATGTTTTTAATCAAGTTGGATCTTTCATACAAGGCCTCATAATTTCTAGATAAAGATCAGAAGAGAGGTAGCTCCAAGATCTCGCTTTCAAAATGGAGTGAGACTTTGCAGCAAAGAAGTAGATGCAATTAGTCTTCTTACGAGAAAGAGATTACAGAAATAGCAGCTAGTTAGAGCTGCTAGCTCCTTTCGATTTCCATGACCATAATACTTGCTTCAATGGTACATATGCTTCCGGCCGCCGGCCACAGTTAATACGTACGTACGATGCAAACATGCGATCTAATTAACTAATAATTGCCACTGTCTTAAGGGGCACCATCAGCCAAAGTAGCAGATATCAAAATCGTTACTTTTCTGACCATAATATTTTCAACTAATTTGATCTTTAGAGAATATATATGAGTACGTACAAGGAATATCTAATCTATGATTCTTTTCTTGTCAGTAAGGATTGATGTAAGGTCCAAATTAATGGCAGAACCTCACACGGAAAGCATATTGGGTCTTCCTTTCCTAGCTAAATGCCTTTCAATTCCGAATGTTTGCCTGAACTGGGCTATTGCTAGATGACGAGAGTGAAAGGAACAAGCCATGGACACCCATCTTGCTAATGCTATGAAGTATTTTTGCTAATCTCGGGTGCCCTAGTTCCCGCATCTCACATGGTGGCACACAAACACATCTTTTTCAACTTTATAATAATCAGATATCTACTATATGATATTATTCTTTTATTCTTGATCAAATATGGAAACTAGATTGGTACTTGGTAGCCGCACTTGTACGAGCTAGACTAGGTGCTTTCCCTCGGCAACCCACCCTGCCCGGCCCCTGCTCCATTTTGGCCAAGGATACATATATAGAGTACGGACAGAGAATTGGAACCCCATGCCCGATGTCTAATTACCCCCACTACTTTGCAGGGAGAGTATCATTCGTTACCTTGTATTTCTAGCACACTTGACAAAGTGCATTATTATGGAGTGCTCCAATCCTATCCTTGATGATTAACATGCATAAATTCAGCTTGATTAGGGAATTTTAGCCTTTTTAAGTTGCATGTCTTTATCATAGATATCATGGCCTGAGGGAATAGATCACAATCACATTGACGCAAGATTAAGAATTAGATCCGAACCATGTTGCAAACGATGAAGAATCATTGGTGGCGTATGCCTAAAGGAAAGGTCAATCTGAATCGTAGTTGGAAAACATCAAACTTCAAGCTGGGTTTGCGTTTGTGTGCTGTAGATGTGATCAAATTGACTTGTATATGATGCTTAACATTGTTTCTTTACTATTTTACAGGACGATGTTTCCCAAGCCCAATCAGTGGCCAAAATTTTTGGAATTCCTGTGACCCTGAGTTCTTCCAAGAAACCCTGCAAAAAACTCAGAAGTCACTTTTTAGCTCATACTGCTGCTGCTATGAGAACTCTTCCTACACTAACAATCTTCCATCGCCAGCCAGAATATAGACAAGACCAATTTGCTGCCAAGATAACAATGGCAAATCATAAGTACACGCCCCTACAAAACACAACCGCTAGCACCACTACAACTAAAGCTGCCAATACTAACAACATAAATAACAACGACAATAGTAATATGCCCATAATATTTGACTCCCGAGGTGAGCTTGTCAGTGAACTCCCTGCTTCCATAGACTTTTCTCCATCTACTTTTTCTTTCCCTACATTTATCTCTACCCGAAATGACCATTTTGATTTCTCTTTTGTGCAACCCCAACTCGCATAACAGATTTTGTAAATATGCTGATGGTTCTCTCACAGTACACGTGCCGACCACCTGCTGCCCCAATCACGGGGCATCCATTACCATCAGTTTTTGAGGAAGATTGCTTGTCCTCGGTTCCTTGTTATGTACCTTTGAACCCATCATCGCCTACCTGTTCGTTTCTTGGTCCAGCCATGAGTACTTGCATGCTTGCTGGGACCATGAATGCCGCATTATCTGCTGACTGTTCTGGGATCTTCGATGGTGGTATTCTTACAAGTTCTGAATGGCAACCACTAGAATTGGATTCTCGGGGTGAAAATGGTGGGATTTACTGTCCTGATTCCCTTGGTCCAGCCATGAGTGCTTCCATGCTTGCTGGGACCATGAATGCCGCATTATCTGCTGACTGTTCTGGGATTTTCGATGGTGGTATTCTTACGGGTTCTGAATGGCAACCACTAGAATTGGATTATCGGGGTGAAAATGGTGGGATTCACTGTCCTGATTCCCTCCAGCATGTTTTTAACCCTGGTGATCTGAAGGTACTAGCAATTATTCATCGAATACATGCAGAATTATATTATTATCATTATTATTTGTCAAGTGGAAATTTGAAAAACCTTTACTATTCCATAGAAAGGAAATTCGAGAAGTAAGAATTTTTTATCATGATGAACCAAAAGAGTACTCCTGAATATTGAATTAGCTCCCTCCCAATCTTTCATAAACGGAGTTTCGAAGCCGAACACTAATAATTTTTCAACAGCTAAATTACCTGCTTGGATGGCTGTAGCATTTCTTAGGCACAAATAGCAGAGCATGTACACTTTAAATATGGTTCTTCTTGGAGGAACTCATGTTGTGTTCATTCTCCTTTCTCTTTATAATTTGTCTTTGGAAGGCACTTGGCAATAAAACTCCAAAATTGGTGGGTGGACCTGTGAGTTCTGCTCCTTTAACATCACAGATACCTGTGAGTTCTGCTCCTTTAACATCACAGATTTCAAGCTTGGAAGATTCAACTTTCAAGGTGGGCAAACTTTCTGTTGAGCAAAGGAAGGAGAAAATCCATAGGTACATGAAGAAAAGAAACGAGAGGAATTTCAGCAAGAAAATTAAGGTGCTCTCTTCTCCCAAAAACAGAACACTATATATGAGATATCATGTTCAAAAGTGATAGTAGATATCTCATATCACTCATGTGCATATCTGTCTGCAGGCAATGCCTTAGAGTATGAAACATGTGTTTCTTTTTTTATTATTTGTCACTGATGATTTGAGCAAATACGCAGTATGCCTGCCGCAAAACACTGGCAGACAACCGGCCTCGAGTCAGAGGAAGGTTTGCAAAGAATGATGATTTTGCTGAGATCCACAGGACTGTTTGTGGCCGTCATGAAGAAGAAGGAGTAAGATTCTTGATTTTATTTTATTTCATTTTCATCTCCAACGTAAAACATTTTGTTAGCATTCAACAAGTGTTTCCTTTTGGTAAACTGTCTGTGATTTTATTTTATTTCATTTTCATCTCTCTTTGCTTGCTTCCCTTTTTTTCCCCTGCAGCCAGCAATGAAAGAAGAAGATGTGACTGATTCTGATATTTTTGCTCACATCAGTGGTGTGAAGACCTTCAAATGCAACTACTCTATCCAGTCCTGGAGTTAAGTGCTAGCTCACCCCTCTCTACAATTTTGAAGGATCCTGTTTCAGCCAGGATGTTAATTAACTCTCCAGGTTAAATTTATAATAAAAGAAATCAAATGAATGGGTGTTCCATTTATATGATTTCAGTGAGGATTATGTAGACAGCTGAATAACAAGGTTGTTTCTGTAGAAATATCTATCCTTCCTTTTCTTTTTTTAACCACCATCTCCAAGATCCAGCAAATCTGTTGAATGCTGTGCATCTCATTGTGAGTAGTAGCTTGACAAGTTTGTCAATGAAGTTGTTTTTGTTTATTACACGTTCTTGCGTCCAAGAAATTTGGAGTGCTTATTGCAGTAAGCATGGCTTGCTCTCATCCTCTGCTATAACATGTGCATCTGTCAGAATCAATGGCTACCGGCTACATATTTTGCAGAGGCTAATTCTTTGTGTTCGATCCTCAAGTCAACTTGAATGTTAATCAAAACGACGTCCTGAAAGATTCACTCTCAGCGAGGAATGGTGGAAAACAAATTTTCTTGGTAGTTCATCCACAAATACTTCAGCCTCTGTAGATTAAAAAGTATTTGTATTTCGCTAGGCTCATTAACAATCTGTCCTGATTTGCAAGCCCAGTAGTTTTTGAGCTATGAGCCTTAGATTTTAACAAAAATGGTGACCAATCTTTGTTTTCCAGTCCCTCTCTTAATAATATTAATATATTTAGCCTAAATAATAAAAAAACTAACATTTTGACCCCTTTTCTTTCTATTTTCTGGTTCCGCCCCTGCTCACGGGGAATTGCAAAAGAAGAAGAAGAAGAAAACGTTCGGTCAAAGTGGCCTGAAACAATGTCAAAATTTTGTTGGTAAAGTTACCTAATATCCTCGTAGTCTATAGTCATTAATTTCTGCTATTAGTTATTTCGGTTTATTATCATAGTAGCTTTTATTTTCTAAAATGCCTTTTGGATTGTAAGAAAAATCAAATTAATATTTTTTAATGATTTTGATATTCTAATTTTAAAATAAAAAATAAAAAAATATATATATATTTTTAAGAAGTAATCTGAACCACGGTACCAAGTGAATTATTGGCCACCCAATACTGCTGATGATTTTTAAACGAAAGGCTCCTTTTACATTTAAACTTTCAGTGTGTTTTTTTTGGGTAGTTTTTATTATTGTGGTTTGAAAAAAATAAATTTTAAAAAAATTATGGTTAGTTGGATTTTAGATATGTGTTTGGTAAAAATTATAGTTGAAGTTTATGTATAACAAAAAATATATATAAAATGTTTGGTGAGTTGTGTTTAAGAATATAATTGTTGTTACTTTTTAAATTGTTTTTTACTCGGAAATGCATTAAAATAATAATATTATTTTTTAAAGTTATTTCTAATATCAGCGCATTTTAATGATTTGAAAACACTAAAAAATATAAATTTAAAATAAAAATAAAATAAAATCAATTTTTTTAAAAAACGCTTTTGAAACATAAAAACAAATAGGATTTAGAAATTTTTACGAAACTCAGTTAAAAAAACATGTAAAAATTGCATTTCAAACTTAATTTTTTAATAAATCTTGTAACATAAAACTCAATTTAATTTATTATCAAATATCTTACTATATTTGTTTTGCCGCAAAAACAAAAACTAAATGAAAAACAACCCCAACCTTCAAATTCAATTGTGAAAACATATCACTTGGTGTCTTGGTCCTACCATATGCTCAACAAAAATAATACCAAATAGTCAAATACAAATAACAGGAAAATAATGAACAGAACAACCATCTAGGTGATGGCCCAGTTGTAAGAGCTTGGGACCAAGAGGTTTGCTTTCTCTGTGGTCTCAGGTTCAAGTTTTGGAGTTGCTTATATGATGGCCACTGGAGGCTTACATGGTCGTTAACTTTAGAACCCGTGGGATTAGTCGAGATGCGCGCAAGCTGCCCGGACATCCATGATAAACTAAAAAAATAATAATGAACAGAATAGTTAGTTAAATGTCACTAGCTCCCTCCTAGCCATGCTGATGTTTTGATAAAAATTAAGGTCATAGTCACATGCACACATCTTCGACGAATAAGCATGGACGCGCGGATTCTCGACTAGACCTTTGACAAAAATGATCGAACCTACAAAAGGTTAGGTGCCCGGTGGCCATGGGAGTTTGGACTTTTTTATTTTTTTATCGGCAAAAACAACAAAAAGGGCTTTCGTTTTTCTAGAGGTAGTTGCCTAGACGGCTCCTAAAGTATGCCCATGGAGGACCGGTTTTTCCTCTGGATCGGAATTTTGAGCTGCGGTTTAGAAAAAAAATATAGAAAGTTCAACTAATCAAGGCTCTAATTCGAGGATTCGGTTGGTCCCACCAAATAAAAATTTGAAAATAAGAGCATTCAGATTGGTATATACATGGAGCTCAATTAAAGCAAATCAAACATTAAAAGAAGAATTAAAAAAAACAATTTAAAAAAAGAATAAAAATGTAAGTGCAATTAATACTTCAAACACACAACCAGCTCACAAGGATGAGATAGCTCCATACAAAATAAATTGAATAAAACAATGAAGGTCAGGTCCTAGAAAAACAAAATAATTAAAGATGAAACTATAATATTTTTTAAAAAAATAAGTTAACCTGAGTTAACTCGATCGACTCGTGACCCGCGGAATATGAAATCTGAACAATACCATAGAAAGAAAAAAAGGAAAAACTCATGAAGATGAAGACCTAATAATATAATATTGAATGACCAAAACAAAAGGAAGAGAGAGATATAGAGTAAAGAAAAAACCGAAATCAAATAAAGTTAATCTTTAAAACTCGAGTTTCAAACTATGAAATTGGGTTACCCTGTAAAAGCTGGACTTAGAAAAATCACGAAACAAAATTCTCAGCCATCTAAAATTAAAGCAAAATAAATAATAATTAAAAGAATGAGGATCATATACAATACAAAAAAATAATTAAAATAAACAATGTGGGATGAAATTAAAAAATATAATAAATCAGGAAAATGATAAAAAAACAAAAAGGTAGTAATTAAAAGAATAATGATTAAATCCAATATTAATATTAAATGAAAAAAAATGAAGGATTAAATTAAAAATTAAAATAAATCAAGAAAATAATAGAAAAACAAAAAAAAATACAGTTAAAAGAATAGAGATCAAATTTAATATATAAAAGAATTAAAGAATAATGAAATTAAAAAAATTTTCTAATTCTATAAATTATTTTAGATTAAACAAATAATAAACAAGAGACCATTATTAAAAAAAAAAAAAAACAAGTTAAAGGCTAGTATAGAAAATCAGAAGGTTTAGCGTGTGAATCAATGGGACACAGAAAATAGAAAAAGAAAAGATCGTCTACAATAAACTATTGATCGCCTATACGCATTGCCCAGGCATGGAGGGAAAGCCAAACACTTTCCCACATCGCCTTGGAATTTGGTGTTTGGACAACAGGCAACACCACATGTGTTACCTAGACCCTATGAACATACTTACGTGTCAGCCATCTTTTTTTATAATATTTAAATTTCATTAGACCACTAGACCACGTGATAACAAGAAAAAACACACACAAAAGACCGAAAATCCCCTGACAATAAGTTTTAGATTTTTGGCAATTCTGTTATTTTACTGTTTGTAAAAAAATAAAAAGACCTGGCATCCCTTAGATGTCAAGTAATTTTTTGTTTTTGTTTTTTAAGGGCCAAAAAGTGAGATGGTTAATTTGACACAGATTAATTTGATAGTATCAAATAAACCTTGTGAAAAAAAAAAAAAAACCCTCTTAATTTGTGCTTCCTTAACTTGTAATATAAAAAGTAAACCTATCGTTACATTGCAGTAATCCATGGTACATTGAATAGGGAATCACTATTGCATCCTAGTTTTTTTAATAACAGCGAAACCATGCCCGTTTGGCACTGTAGTTGAATCTGTTTTTTTAAAAAAATTTAATTTTTTTTTGTTAAAATTAAGTGCGGCTTGTACTTTTTGGATCGTTTTGATGTGCTGATATCAAAAATGATTTTTAAAAAATAAAAAAATATTATTAGCATGCTTTTCGATAAAAAAAACTATTTAAAAAGCAATCACTACCACACTCCCAAACATCCTCTAAGAGAATTTGGAAAGATATACCTGCCATTCTCCATCTATTTTATATATATTATATATATATATATATATATATATATATATATATATTTAAAATAATAATTATTAAACTTGATAATTTGTTTTTGTTGCGGAAAAACTTGTAACTAGACACTAAACTTGAACTAAATTTCAAATTAAATTAAAAAAATCATTGATATTGTGATATTTAACTAACTAACTCAAATAAACTAAATTATTGATATTTAACTGACTTGATTAATTTTTTAATAATTTAATTGACAATACTAAATACTAAAAAAATAATAAAAATATTTCACCCGGTAATTTAATAACTTCCCTGTTTATTAAATTAATTCTTAAATTGGATACAACAACTATAGCATTATAATTCTTGGAAATTGAATTATAATCGATGATCCCACAAACCAGTAGCCCGGATTTTTGTCCTTTTGGATGCTTATGCTCCCGTGTTTAGAATTATGATAGTTTATATTTTTTTTAATGTATTTCACTTGAAAAGATTTTAAATTGATTTTTATTATTATTTAATGTGATGATATTAAAAATTAAAAAAAATATTTTTAAAAAATATTATAAATCACAATACCAAGTATACCTTTTTAAAAATACAAAATCCAAGTCATTCCCTTTTAAAAATACAAAATTTTAAAGCACGGTAGCGTTTTTATAAGTCACAACTTTAATTAGTTCTACTAATATCATCATATCACATTAAATTCACTGGCGGAGCGGGGATGTCCGGTTTAAAGAATGCAAACTAAACTAACCCATATTAATAATGGTGCATGAAAATGGCAGTCATGATTTCTATTTATTTAATAATGATTTCTAGACATGTGTGTTTTAATTTTGTTAAACATTCTTATATTAATAGCTTTTTATTCATGAATTATATCTAAATACAAAAAATAATATCCATGACTTAAAATATCTAAAAAGTGAAATAAGTTTTTGTTAATAGCTAAAAATACTATGGAAACAATACAAACCCTTTTTTCAAGTTATAAATGATTGTTTTCTAATATATTTGATAAACTTAGATTTAACAGGCTGAATACCCCTCCCCATAAATAATTACATTTTTTAAACTTGGTCAAGGAAATAATTCACTTCCTTTATATTTAACCTAGGAAAAGAATACAGTTTCATGGATAAAACTATATTTTAAATATTACTCACCTTAAAAATCTATTATATTTTCATCAATATTAATATTGTATAATAGATAATATATGAAAATTTTATAAAAACCCATCATATTTCTATTAACATTAATATATATAGAGATATATTTTCATATTTAAACTATCAGAGCAACATTATGCTTTGACTTATCATCTCAATAAAAAAATTTATGAATTATAAATATATATTCGTTCAATTAGAAAACATTTAGAATCTTCATTATCTACTATATAATTATTGATGTAATATATTTATGTAATTCTATTATATTTTCTCTTAAAAACTCATTTACCTGATCATTGAAATCCTCAAATTCACTAAAAACAACCATCCGCAAGTATCATACACCCACTTTCAACCACTATAATTAGATCAGAAAGAATAGATCAAATTAGTTTGTAATTTTCAACTTAGTTTCCTATGGCTATGAGAAATAATTTTGTTATAAATATCCAGCAAATTTATCAGACAACACGATAAAATGAAGTACAAAAGCTCCCCACAGTCAGCTCCCTGTTTGGGACCTGCGATCTTGCTCCCTGCTTGCACGACAGCTTGTTTGATTTGTCGATTGTCCAAGGAGAACAGCACTTTACCACCCTTTTTAAACTGCTTGATTATCTCCAGCGAGACTGCACATGGTGAAGATATCAACCAAGAGAAGGCACAGATTCAATTATTTTTGACCCGTGACAATATTTCAATCAAATTAAATTTGAAAAATAATTATCTTGCATGGTAAGTAAATGCAAATCTTGCTTTTCATGGGAACAATCAATGAAAACACGAAATGGTTGGAGCTTGGTTGGACGGAGTGGGGTGATGCGTACGCATGATTTTCTTCACAAGAGTCTAGCTTTCAACCTGTCCCGTCCGGGGAAAATACCTCCAGGAATTTAGATTGCCGTGCTTGAACGGCGTTTAAATTCCAGTTTAAAATATTAAAAAAAAAAATGCAAATACTATTCGTAGTTTTTAAATGAAAAGTAAATTGAAAAATAATAAAAGAAGAAGCTTTTCAAAGGAAACCAGCCTGGGTATGTACAGTGCAGATAATAGTGGAGAAGACGAGTAGTTGCTGCATTTAGGACACCTTCCACTGAGCAAGAGTTTACCTGTGGTATGGATGCTTACGTTTCTTTGGCTGTAAAGTTGTTGCTTTTCGTTTGAAGTGGTTCGGCAGATGATGCGCCAAGCTTTTAATTGTTCTCTTGGACATGCACGAGCAATTGTCAAATGATTATAGATAAGATTAATGATTAAGAGATTTACAAGTTAATTTCTATTCACTAGTGAGTGATTAATTCTTCAGAAAAAGAAAAAGAAAAAAGAAACTATGCTAATGACCTTGTTTTATTTTCTATAAATGAATAGAATATTTTTAGTTTTCTCACTTGTGTAGATTGCAGTGTATAAGGATCAAGAACTAGACAAAATTGTTATGTTAAAAAAAGAATTAAACATTTTTGTTCATTAGTGTGTTTTATGCACTGTAAACTTTATTTCTTGCACGATGTTAATGCTCTTTTTTTCCCTCTAAATATGGGTGTCTGGATTAACTTGCGCGTACCTCGACTAATCCTATAAACTCTGAAGTTAACGATCATGTAAGCCTCCAATGGCTATAGGATTTATGAGTCTCGAATTGGTGACCTTCAGGAAACAAATTTAAAACTTAACCAATTAAGCTACACCCTTCAATATTATGATGTTATACAAATTAAAATATATTATCTTTATAAAATTACAATTATATAACTATAACTTTGAATTAGTTTTTTCTATAGAAATGTTATGATAAAAATAAAATTTATATATAACACGTGACGGCAATAAAAACTATTGATAATATTAGAATTATATTTTTTCTATCAATCAATTTAATTTATAGAGTTTATTTTTACTATATGTGAGGTAAATATTAAAATATATTTTAAGAGGTTATTTGCAAAATAACTTGGGACAATTTTTGCACGTGTAAATTACACAAATACCCTTAAAAGGCAAATAAATGAAAGGCTACGAGGACTGTTGTGTAATTTTATTTTATTTTACAAATAGTACTATTACTTCAAAAATCTAAATCTTTCAGTGATAGATAAAAAGGTAAATGAAAACAAGACCATGGCCAAAGTCATGTTAGGTGAGTTAATTGACTTTACACGCACACGCACACGCACATTGATGTTATTTAACCAATCAAATACCTCGATCCACGAAGATGCATGTTCCTTGCATTGTTAGTCAATGAATACCTTTGGATAATCAATTTATTCTCCTTGAAAGCAGATAATTTTAAAAGGAGTTTCGTCATCTAAAAATAGGATAATTACAAAAATCTTCTTATAGTTTAATATAAATCTCACTTTCTTTGTGTGTGTATATATTTATTATTATTATTATCGTGGATGTCTGGGCCAGCTTACGCGCTCTTCAACTAATTTCATGTGTTCTGAAGTTAATAATCATGTAAGCCTCCAATGACCCTGAGATTTGTGAAACTCAGCATGTCTCTAAGATTTGTAAGCCTTCAATGGCCACAAAGATATATATATATATATATATATATATATATATATATATATATATATATATATATATATATATATATATATATATATTTTTCTTTGATTATTATGGGTGTCCGGCCCAACTTGTGCGTACCTTCACTAACCCCACGAGTTCTGAAATTAACGACTATGTAAACCTTTAATGACTATCATATTAGCCACCACATGACTCGAACTTGAGACAACAGGGAAAGTAAACTTCTTTAACTCAAGCTTTTATCACCGAGCTACCTACTATATGGTTGTATATTTATATTTTTAGGATGCAAAATGTAATTTATTAAAGTACATAAAGAAAATAAAATTAATATCAAATTATTAGAGAGTTTTTGTAATTGTCCAGTAAAAATATCATTTGTACTTTGACAATTGATGCTCCACTAATTTATAAATCCACACCAACTATATAGGCCCCCGTAATGGAGTATATATTGACTAACAAAGCAATTAGCAATTCTATTTCCAGTTGACGCAACCGGGAGATTAATTAAATTCAATGTATGGCGTATGCTTTATTGGATGCCTAAGGTGTCAAATCCTCTATCCATCCTAATAAATTTAATAATTATACATTGAAATCTTTTATTTGCAGGAGGGCAGGCGGTGCAGGTTCCGTTAACGATCTTTTCCAAGCATCCATTTTGTACAGCGTTTTAAATAGGGTTAGGTAAAATTTTAAATTATTTTTTAATATATTTTTAGATTATTTTATTGTATAAATATCAAAAAATATTTTTTTAAAATGTTATTTTAAGGTATTTTTAACTAAAAAATATTTTAAAAAACAACTGTTATTACATTTCCAATCATATCAATGCCAATATACGTATGGACTGTTTGGAAACACACAGCCCAACCTGTGTTTAAAAAAAATGAATTTTTTTATTTAAAATTAATAATTTTTAGTGTTTTTTAATCGTTTTGATGCGTTGATATAAAAAATAATTTTTTTTATTTTAATAGATTTCTGAATAAAAAAACACTTTAAAAAATAATCACAACTGTTATCTTAAATACATTTACTTGCCGCAACTCACAGCACATAATTAGATCATTTTTATTTTTTAAAAATTATTTTTGATATCAATATATTAAAATAATTTAAAAATATTAAAAATATATTAATTTAAAGTAAAAATAAATTTAATTTTTTTTTAAAATATTTTTAAAATACAGTACTAAACAAAAATATGCCTGTTGAATTTCCCTTGAGACCATCAACCACTCCTATCAATGGGGGATTTCTCTTTTATCACACCACATAGTTTTCTTTTATGATGATTTAGAAATAGAAAACGGACATTGCCGTGGAGATAGTCGCACTCCTAATTATTATAATCTCTTGTCTAGACGACACAACCATCTAATATGCCAACATATTTTACAGTTTCTCCAAGACAAAATCCAATTCACTCATCACATTATTTCTTAACTCACCTGCATGATCGAAAAGCACAAATTGAGTGACATGAAATAAACATCATGACCTTCTCATACACGCAAAACCTGACTCGATTAAAAAATCAAGTTACTAGCACTTGAGGTTTTGACCCAGCGATTGAAGGGACTTATTCCTTTCCTCTGCATCCTGGGTTCAAACCTCACCGTGCACGCTTGTCACCCCCGCGGTGCCTTACATGTTCACTAGGTTTGTAGGATGTTCAGTGAGCCGTGGGATTAGTCGTGGTGCACGCAAGCTGGCCCGGACACCCACGTAAATAAAATAAAAAAAATCAAGTTACTAGTTAAGAAAATTAATCAAAAACATTATAATTTTAATTTTTTTTAAAAAATTAAAATAATATTATTTTTTAAACTAAACAAAATATTAACTTATTTAAAAATTGATTTATCGAGTCAAGTCCGAGACGGTCGACCCGTGGCGCTGAATTTAATAATATCAGTGCAAACATATAAAAACCGATATAAAAGACTGTTTATATATAGAAAAGCGAAACCCCGAAGCAATGTAAAATTTACGCCGCCCAAGCAATAAATAAGTTTGTAAGAAAAACATGAGCACAATAAAACAACATCCTCAACAGTATAATAATAAACTAACAACGGCAACATAAGCAGTCAAACAGAGCCCATGGAGCATGTTAGCCCTACAACATGGAGTATCTACTTTTGACACCCCTCTCTCTCTCACGTGACTTGAAAATTTTTGCCAACTAAAAAAGGAAAAATTATTATTATAATAGACACATTTTTTCAAGACTGTTGGGACGCGGTCTAAACGCATTTCTTTATTTATTTTTATTAAAAATTATATTTTTAATATATTTTAAATTATTTTGATACAATATATCAAAAATAATTTATTTAAAAAATTATTATTTTAATATATTTCGACATAAATATATTTTTTCAAGAGTATTTGGGATGCGGTTTGCACGACATTCCTCTAAAATTTATTTATTTTTTGTTAAAAATTATTTTTTTGACATGTTTTAAATTGTATTAATGAACATATATCAAAAATAATTTAAAAAAATAAAAAAATATTATTTTAATATAAAAATTATTTTAAAAAATAATTACAGCTATATTTCTAAAGAAGCTAATTGGTACGTTGCTGGAGGCCTGGTTGGTACTGTAGTTTAATTATGTTTTTTTTTTAATTTTAAATTAATTTTATGATATTATTAGATTATTTTTAATGTGGCGATATAAAAATAAAATTTAAAAGTAAAAGAAATATTATCTTAATACTAAAATCATTTTAAAAGACTGCCGTAATGCCGATAACCAAAACGCTGTGTTTTGTGGGCCCCATCAATCAGGAATTGGAGGGAAAACAGTGTGGAAGTACTGTAGCTATAATGGGAACCAGCTCATTTTTCCTTTTCTCCCTGCTTTCTTTCCTTCTATGAACAGTACAAGATGTCCTTATCCATGACATTGTCTGCTACTCAATTTAATATAATGGCCCAAAAAATATTGCAAAAGAAGAGAGAAAGAAATTGGGTCCCACACTAGAAATTGCAAAGCCCATAGTGGGTCCTACACGTAACCATGGATTTTGGGGGACTGTCTGAAAATTCAATAAGAAACGTGGCTTACATCCACATTTCAATGTTAAGCTCTCCCACTACGTTGTTTTAGTTAAGTTTCTCATTTTTTCTCCCTCTAAAAACTGTTAAGAACACATCACATCTTTTGTTTCTTTTTAGTTTAAAGGGAAACATATCATGTCTAGAACCATGTATTAGTGTCAGTGGTTAAGTTTCCTTCCCCTTCTTCTGTGTGTTCTTTACGTGTTTCTTTGGGTGCTAGATAAGCTAAGAAATCTAAGCTCTTGCTTTCTCGGGAATCAGAGTGTGATTGAACTGGGTTTTTGGATCCGTTTCTTCTGGTAAGCTACAAATAAAGCTGGCCTCTTGCTTCATATATGTTTTTCTTTTACCACTATATATACATACCACTGGTTAAAGTTTGCTACTTTCTTGGTGTTTGCTTATGCATTTCTTTTAAGTTACTACTTTGATGGTTGGATTTGTGATTTTGATTGCTTATGGGGTTGTGGATTTGTTCCTGGAAAGTTTGTACATGAAGAGAAATATTAGTTTGTTTTTTTTGTTTTATATTTTTTATTCTGGTTCTAGTGACTTCCTTTCAACCATTTTAAGGTTTTCTTTCCATATTAAAATTTGGAGTAAGGTTAAAAAGGAAAAAAGAAAGGAAGAGTTGGGCTGAGAAGAGTAGAGTTGAAATGAAGTTAGTTGGGTTGATAGAGCGGGTCTTGTGTGCAATTACACCTTTTATTGAATTTGAGCAACCCCATAATTTTTCCTGAACATGTCTGTGATTTGTGAACTTGTTCTTCCTCTCTTTATCACCCTGTTGGATCCATGTTCAATTGATTTCTTGTAACATTGCGGAAGATGCAGTTCGAATGTTTTTTTTCCTTATATTTCTCACTCTCCCTTCATTTCTTTATTTTTTGATGTAATTCCTATTTGCAAATTGCAGTCTTGGTTTTCTATTTCCTTAAGAATCAATATCATAATTATGGAGTCTGAAAGAAAACTAATTGTTTACTGTTATAACTCTTGTATTGATTGTTACCTTGACATGGTTAATTGTCACAAGATGTCTGGTTTTGCCTCAATTTCCTGTTTCACGTAAGAAACAAAGTAAAGTGACATCAAGAAAGGAAAGTGCTTTGATATTGGCATTTTGGCAGAAAAGTGAAAGCTTCAAGATTTACTCAATTACATGCAATATATTCGAGCCAGCATGGATGCCCATGGTTCAAGTTTTTGACAGCCAATATTGATTTTGATTTTTTACTTTTTATTTCTTTTTCCCTAATAATTGTAATTTTTTCAGAGATTCTGATGTGAAATGTATGAATATTAGCTTTCATCTCTTGGATGCTTCGTTTTGCAATGTGCTGATGGTAGCCGTTTAAATTGCTTTTTTCAGATTCCTTTGGGATACGACTTTGGCAATAAGAGGCTTACCTGATATCCTCAGCTTTCCAATTTATATCAAATAGTTGGAGACAGAAGATGAAAACAAAGTTGTCTGCCATTACTGTGCTTTGTTAGATTGGAGGCTCAAGATGGATGATACATTTGCCAATGCTCAAAAAGATGGCCTGGGCAAAGAGGATTCATTGCATAGCTTAAGTCATGATAGAGAATTATCTGGTGACCACGAGCTGGATTGTTCCCAACCAAAATCTAGTAGGCTCACAAGAAGGGTAAATTCACATCAGTATCTGCATTTAAAAGTTAAGCAACTGCAACGCAGTAAAAGTTGCATCAAAGATTCGTTCCTTCGAAGCATTCATGTCTTAGACAATTGGATTCCAAAGCATATAATAACAATCGATGAGAAATATCTTCGTCGTTGCCTAGAATTCATACATGCCAGTACTTCTCAAGCGGCTCCATGCAACGCCTCTATGTACTTGGATTGGGGAAACATGGGTTTTTTCTCTGATGCCCTGAATATAGCAAAAATTGGGAATCAAAATACATGTAGTTCGGCTGGGTTTGATTTTGACTGTCCATTGGCTGGGACCGGGAGTGTAGTCATTAGCCCTGCAGAACAGTGGATTGCTGGTTCAATCATGGGCAGCAAGAGCATGGTGAATATACTGAAGAGTCCTTTACTGCGCAGATATGGTGCATATGATGGTGATGCCAATTTTGAGAAAGTGACTTCCAGCGATGTTAAAGGATCAATATGTTACGATGATATGAACTCTCCTGGTGGATTAAGTAGTTATTCACCACACAAGCTCGATAATGGAGCACAAATTCCAGGAAGCCATAAATATGAATCAGAGAGTTTGCACAAAAGGTTTGTTTCTATGTCGAGTACAAACTCTACTTGTTCTGATCAGTCCTCTTCTTCTCTCCCTGCTGCTGTTACTCAGGGGACGCTCCAATGCACATGGAAAGGGGGAAACCCACATTTCATCTTCTCCTTAGACGATCAGAAGGTGGTCTACGTGGCCAGCTTTTATCATGTTAATTCAGCAGATGATAAGGCTCTAGAGTACGTGTATTTATTCCATTCTAGAAAAGGTGGCCAAAGGGAACATATGATTCATGATAAAGAGTCTCGCCTTGTAGGTCAGATGAACGTATCAACTTCCTTTTCTCTTTGCCCAAACAATTGTAGAATCATGGAGAGAGAATTTGTTTTGTTCGGTTGTCATGAAAATTTAGTGGGAGAGTTGCAAAGTTCAAGCCAAGACCTCAGGAAGAACAAGGGATTTTCAAGCAGGGTGGTGGAAGTGTTCAGGACCAACAACTCATTCAAGAAGAGAAATAACTCCAGATTTGATGGATCTGGTGCTATACTGGAGAATTCTTCTTGGGAGCCTTTTCAAGAGAGAGAATACAACATGGACGCACTTGGTGGGGCCAATCTTTTAGAAAATCATCTTCCACCAAATCTTGAATTGGGGGCCATTTTGGTGAAAAATCATCTTCCTGAGAAGCGTCCAGAGAAGACTGGAGGTTGGGGTTTGAATTTTCTCAAGAACATGGCTGTACCGGAAGCCAAAGATACGATGAAATCCTCAGTACTTTCTGCCTGTTGTGCCCGAGATACCGGAGATTGCTCAACAAGCATTGATATTCTCATTCCAGCTGGTCTTCATGGAGGTCCAAGGACCAGAAATGGTGGTCCTTCCAGTCTTATTGATAGATGGAGATCAGGTGGGTACTGTGATTGTGGTGGCTGGGACCTAGGATGTCCGTTAACAGTACTCAAAAGCAGATCAGCCAACAAGGAGTTTTCATCCTCAGCAGATATGCAGGGGGAGTGCAAGTTAATTAATTTGTTCATACAGGTGAGCCACACTCCATGTAAGCTTTATCCATTAATTCTTAAGGTGGCCATCGCTAGTGCTGTCTCAATGGACAGAAAGAACAGCAACGGATATAATTTGCTTTTTTTCTTGTTCCTTTTCTTTTCATTTTACTTTCAAAATTTGTAGTTTCTCCATTTCTTCACCGCAATTTTGTAGATTCTCGTGTGAGTATTAATGTAAGCATGACTCAACTCTTATTTTGCAGGGTTCAGAGAATGGTGCTCCCCCCTTGAGGATGGTTAATGTCCATGATGGCATGTATTCTGTACATTTTCAGTCAACATTGTCAGCTCTGCAGACTTTCTCAATAGCAGTGGCATTTATCCATAGCCAAAAAGTCCCAAACTCCAACCAGAATATGTACAGGAGTTGAAGTAGGAAGATTCATGTTTCAGCTTGATGTAGTTGTAACTCTCTTACTGTACCACAGCGCTTTGTAAGTCAAAATTTACAGTAATTATATATGAAGTAGATTGTTAATTTTGCAAGTTTTTGTTTTCTTTTTGCTAGTGCTTTAGTGTTGGATTTTTTTCAAAAGTTTGTTTGTTCTCGCTAGTGATTGGGATTGGTTATCCTTTGATTTTCCGACAAGAATATCATGTAATCTCTATACTATGATTGATTGTACAATTGTTTTTATGAAAGATGTATGAATTTTTGTAAGAAGAATTATAACTACACGCCCATCAGCATATGGATTACAATTTATGTAATGCACTGCAAATCAGTGGGAACTGGAATTAAGCATAAGAAGAATTAATATGAAATTTGTTTTCTGTGACAGATCTTACATTTGTAGTTTGAAGAGGATAGGGTTGTGATTATTTTCCTTGTTCTTTCTAATTTAGTTCTCTGCGCAACATGGTACCTTAAAGATAATAGAAAGTGAACATTCTATTGGGCGTGCACTTAATGGCTGATTGGGTATGGAACACTAAATATTGGTTTCACTGTAGTTCAATAGTATACTGTATTGATAATCTGAAAGGATTTTGGTGCATTTGGCTATAACATGCACATCTCAAGGGTAGATGGAGGGCATGTGCTTCTTACTGAAGTCACGGTGCTCCACAAGAGCGCAAGTTAAGCAGTCAAAGTTATCGATTTTCAAGTGGAAATAGCTGGGATCTTTTTGTGGCTCATGATGCTTCATATTACTGTATGGTTCTCAATCATGAATCTAAACCTGTCAATGTGCGGATTGCAGGCCTCTTTCATTTGCACTTTGGAGGTAATGTGAACTCCAGCTGTTGCTATTTTGCACTGGTTATTTTAGATAAGATTTTTTCTCTGCTTAATCATATACACTCATTAAATGCATGTCCTAAGGGGCTAATTGCAATTTTTCTTGGTATATGAATAACTCCCACTATGGTGGTAGATACTGCAGTTTCCATTGAGCTTTGTTATAGTTACTTTGGGTTTATTTATGTAGGCTTACTGTGCTAACATACAAGAGTAGCTTTTGAAACTCTGTCCTTTGGGGACTCCTAACTTTTTTCAAAATTTTTGTATCTAATTCTTTACATTTTAAGCAGCGCATTTTGAACAATAACATGTTTAGGATGCAGTATCACCCATCAGACACATGATCATGTTCAGGAGTCATTTTTCTGTAAAAGTTAAAGATATAGATCATAAAGATCAATTTTGGCATTTCTTGGCATGACATGATATTGAATTCCCACGAGCATACCCTCCCGTTTTCTTTTGCAAGATATTCTTCTCACTGTTAAGTATGAGCAGCTCATTCTGAAACCCATGTTGTTTTGAGAGAACAGGGAAAGTTCAGTTTCAACTTTTCTTATATCTGTGCAGTGTATGTTTATGCTGTTGGTTCATCTTCAACCAGGCTTTGTTTTTATGTAGCCTTGGGTTGGTTGACTTGGTCAGTTCTGCTTTGAAGGTTCAATATCTCAAGGTAAGCTTAAACTCTTCCTGCCTTTTCTTTCACAGTTCTTATTTTTTTAGTATTATTAAGTCTGGTCCATGTAATCAAAAGATAACAGGAAGCATGTTTCATCATATATAATGGAAAATGTGGAATATAGTATCCTTTGCCTCAGATGTTTCCAGGGCAAACTTGAGGAGTTAATGGCTGGGCTGATCTCAAAAGCTGGTGGGAAGTGGCACATGGTTAAAGCCTAAAGATTCTATTTCACTCGTTTAATGATCTTCTATTATCATATCCATGCAGTGTACTCTTTTTTTTCTGAACGATCTAGGCAGTGTATCTCTGTGGATATTTTGTTGTTTCTTTGTGGATGCAAGTGAGACTTGTTTCGCTGCTTCTATAGCATGGCAGGTGATTTTTGACATGTTCCATGGTCCTTCAGTGCCTCAAGTTGAATTTATCGGCTGTCCACTAAAGAACTGGACAAGTTCTTGCTTTTGTTGACCATCACACGCACACACATATTTGAGCGTGCGCGTACTTAAAATACGATACATCCTGCTGTGTTATAATTTAGGAATAGTTTTTTCTAGCAACAATTTTTCCTTAGCAGAGACACCCTATAATGGACGACGGTGACATTCTGTGTCTTTTAGCACTGAAAGCAGCTCCCCTGACCTTTTCATTTCCCCTTGGTAGCTTCTGGAAAAGAAGGGAGCGCTTGGAACCAGGAAAGAAAGTAGTAGGTAGGAGATTTTGGAGCTGCTTATCCATTAATTAACCATTTTAACTGTTATGCCTAAACATGATTTGACTTCTTTCCTCTTTTTTCTTTTTTCATTTGTTTCATACACCATTATAGATAAACTGCACAACATTATATGACTTGAAATTTTTTTATGAAGCTGAGTTGATCATGAGCGAGCTGTGTACAAGCGAACACGCATTGGTTACTGGAACAATGAAACTGTTTGAGGTATTTGTTATGATCTCTGATCTTGATGGTATATATGGTTTTTGAATCCCTTATAGGTCATCATTAAGTAGCGAGGCTTTGTATTCAGCCAAACATGAGGATTTTGTAGCTAGCATGGATGTTCTGCCAGGCTATTCTCTAGGATCTCTTTAACTTTTGTCCACAGCAACGATTTTATTTTGGTGCAGGGGAGATTACACCGCAAATCTTCACAGTCAAGGCTCCTTCTTGGCAGTTGGCATTGAAACAGGGAAAGCAAACTTGCTGTGATCAGGCTTCCTCAAAATCGACGTCCCGTGTCTCAGGCACAGAACCATCGTGTATGCAACATTGTCATGACATTGCATGCATGTAAGCTTGCTTCTATAATCATATCTCATATGGTCCTAGCCTCTTGCTAGAGTTTGTCGGAGATGAAAGGAAACGATCATATCCAAAGGCAGAGAACTGCTACATATTATATTTGCTGTCTAGAATTTAGGTTCAAGCATTCGAAATTGCTACCAGCGAGCATTGCTCGGTCACTGTGTGGAGTTCAAGTCCGTGTTCCTGCACAGCTTGCTAGATCATGCATTCCACTGCGTGCATCTTATGACTAGTTAAGACACAAATCATTAAAAGCAAAATCATTCTGACAAGATGTATTTGTGTCTTCCAAGATCATGCCGCCTCAGGCTAAACAATGTTATCCAAATCACAAAGCAGGTTCCGAGTATTCGAATGCTGGGCATGTCAAGGCATTGCGGTCAAATTTCGTGTATTGAAGAAAAACAGAGAGGACTTGTTATCTGCAAGTTTCGTGTTAGAGGCTTTAGGTCCGCCTTTTCACCTCTTCTTCCCTTTACCCCAACTCTACGCTCCTGTTTGTCGGGGTATTTTTAATATTTAAATATTTATCATAAAAAATTTAGATATTTATAAAATACTTCTCAGATTTTGAATATCTAATGAGTATTTATTGTCTGTTATTATTTATTAATAATATATATATATATATATATATATAAAATGATAAATAGTGTTTTTATATATGTTTTTTATGTCAATATTTAAGTATGTGTATATCATACTATATTAAAAAAAAATCCAAATATTCTATAAATTTATTTTTATAATATAAATATATGTTGGGTTAGGTTCGGGTGGATTTTAAGTTGGATTTGATAATATCCATATCTTATTTATTATCGGCTGGGCCAAAAAAATATTCAATCATTCACTCATTTAGGTCGGATTGGTTTAATATACATACGCACTATGCCTTTAAAGCAGTTTTACAACTGCTTTTAATCGTTTTTAAATTAAAAACTATGTTCGGCTAATTTTTGTTTTATTAAAAAATATATTTGTTTTTGAAACAAAACATGATTGAGGGTTATCTGATATTGTTGTTTTCTAACTGTTTTGCTGTGTTGTTCAATGCTGTGAAGTAAAAACAACACATTGTTTAGTAACTAACTGTGTGTTGTGTTTATAAATATTTAAAGTGGTTAAATTTTATTAATATATTTTTTAAAATATAAAATGACCAATAAGAATTGTATTATGCTAAATAATAAATATATTTCATTTATATCAAGTGATCTGTAACATTTTATACTTACATGACATATGTTTATATTTTTACGTGTAATTATCAAGTTTAAGAAAATTAAGTAAAAAGGTAAAAAAAATAGGTCGATACTACACACACGTATGTCATTTTAATTAAATAAATAATATATAAAAAATATTTTGAAATAGAGTTACATAATATACTGGTAAATTTTCCATGTATAATTAAAAAAATTAATGAAGCAAATTTTTATTTAATTAAAGAATGGATCCTACAGTAAATTAGTTGAGCTTTTAGCTGGTATTTTATTAATTAATTGATTTTTTATGAGAATAAAGTGTTGAATTACTAACAATTTTTTTTCATTTGAGGTTTCTGTTTTTAAATTTATGAAGATAGAAATTAAAAAATATTTTGTTTTGTGCAAAAAAATAAAAACAAATAAAGACCAACAATAGCAAACATAAATTTCTTTAAACCACGTTGTTTATTAGTTTTTATATTATTTTATACTAAATATATAATTATTTTAAACAAATAAATCACATTTTTTACAACAAAAAACAAACAATTTTTTTATTTATATTTTCGAGATTTGCTTTTAAAAAGGAAAACGAAAATGATATCAAAACGGTTAAGTTAATGGGCTTTGTGTGGACAGGGCTTAGTTTGCAAATTATAAGTTTGGGTATGACTCGGTGTTTAGTGAGGAGTAGTGGCAGAAAAAGGATGTTAGGCCCATTGCGTCTGGCCCATGCCTCCGAAATCGGGAATATAAAATTTCACGAGGCCCCTTGTACAATCTCGGTATTACCCAACACAGACAAGGGTATAACCGGAAATACGAAAAACACCAAAACAAAAACCCTAGACTTAGAGAGCCATCTATATAAAGCCCCCAAACCCTAAATTCACTCAGTGTTCCTCCAGCGGTCGAAAATGTCGAAGCGAGGTCAGCTCTCTCTCGTCTCCTTACATCTTTTATTCTTCATAGTTTTCTCTGCGATCTCTTAGAAAATGAAATAAAACAATTTAAAATCATCACAAATCTCTTGTTTTGTGTCTGCTAACACTTAGATTTTTAACACCGCCGCTGACGTTGTTGGTTTGAATAAAAATACAGGACGTGGAGGATCAGCTGGTAACAAGTTCAGGATGTCACTGGGTCTGCCAGTGGCAGCAACAGTGAACTGTGCTGATAACACTGGTGCTAAGAACCTTTACATCATCTCCGTGAAGGGAATCAAGGGTCGTTTGAACCGTTTACCTTCTGCTTGCGTTGGTGATATGGTTATGGCCACTGTCAAGAAGGGGAAGCCTGATCTCAGGAAGAAGGTCATGCCTGCTGTCATTGTCAGGCAGCGTAAGCCTTGGCGCCGAAAGGACGGTGTTTTCATGTACTTTGAAGGTCATTCTCTTCCCTCTTTTATTCTATTTTGGTGTTTCATCTTTTCTAGCTGTGTTTGTTTACCTGTCAGGTGTTTATTTACTGCCTTCTATGTTTATCTTTTTTGTATTAACAAGTTGTTTGTCGCTAGTGTATCATCTCTTGATTTATGTTGTTATAATCATCTCTCTTACTAGAGATCCAAGCTACGACTGCTTTGAAATTGCTTGTAAAAGTGCATCTCCTTTTTTGATTTGGGTATGTTTTCTGATATTATGCTCCCTATTGAACTGGATGGTCAAATATTTATCGAGTATGATTTCTCTAATGTAGAATCACTTTATTTTGCAATTCGATAAATTCTTTCAACTTAGCTCTGTATTTGGAAGTGTTTCCCAGTGCCCATCTTAGACGTGTTTAAGGTGTTTGTATGATTTATATCTGGTGATGTGGTGTTGAGAATTTTCGTATTGCAGTTTCTTTGCACCTCCGATACCCAGCAATATTATATGTACTCACCTTATCCCAATTCGGATGGTAATTTTGTTTTATCATCCCTATCAAGGTTGAGTCATGCATAATGTGTTTGGTTTAGTTAGAGGTATATCCTTTATTGCATTGATATATTTTTTGTTCATCAATTTCCTAAACGAGACTTGAGCACATTGGTTTTTAATTTAGCAATTCTGTGAATAACATAGCATAATACATTCTGCGAACATGACATGTTACCAGACATAAGTCAAGTATCCTCCTGAAAATTTCTGTGGTTGATACAGTTACACGTCTGGTAAATTGACAGAGTCCCTCGTTACAGATTTGCTGTCTCTTTTAATTTGCATTTCTGCTCCATTTGGACCCAACATTTGTGTTTTAAAATGATTTTTTTATATGTTTTAAACTTGTTTTTGCTGTTACGTGGAATATATTTGATCGGTTGATGAAACAAGGGAACTTTTATTGATCGTCAATTGGAGATATGTTTTGTTATGTATCTATTTTGTGATAAGAGGGTATTTTGCATTGCATGTCAGTGAAATTCACTCTTGCCATGTCTCTTTTGTTTGATAACAACAGGAGACAATTCTTATGGCTATCAAGAAGAGACATTTCTTATGGCTGTTTGCTTGATAAATAACAAACTTGTAAATGTTTATTTGTTTGTTCCTGAATTGGAATTCCTTTTCTTTTATCTGCAGATAATGCTGGTGTCATAGTGAACCCTAAAGGAGAAATGAAAGGTACTGCCTAATACTTGTAACCTCTGGGTCCCCATGGCTGCCACCATTCTTCCAGTGTTTTGAGATGTACAACTGAACTTGTCTGATTTCTTGCACGTTCTTATTTCTTGTTACTTTTGCTTCCAGGCTCTGCAATTACTGGTCCAATTGGAAAGGAGTGCGCTGATCTTTGGCCAAGGATTGCAAGTGCAGCCAATGCCATCGTTTAAGAGCTTTAATTAGTCTGTTCGTTTCATTTGGAACATACTGTCGTTAGTCCTGATTGTTTTTGTAGGGATAATCTTAGTTGTGTTTATGAAAGCTTGACTGAATTTTGTCTGTGAGCTTTACATGCAGTTATGAACTGCATGAAGTTTGCGCAAGAAAGATGATATATTTTTGTTGTTGATTTCAAATTTTATGGAAACCCTTCATCTAAATTTCTAGCTTTATTAAAAATATTTATTTCCTATTTGATTTTGTTTGAAAAGTATTTTTGAAGAATCTTGTTGCGATGAAATTAAAAATAATTTTTAAGAAATAAGAAAAATAATTTTTTAATGAAATTTAAAAAACAACTAAAACTTTAATCCTTCATACTATGTACTGCCGGATGTTTCTGCTCTTACCAGCAATTTCATAACACCAATTATTTAACAACGGGATCATCGAAATTGTTTGTGGCTGAGAAGTTGCTTGTTTCCATCGGGTTAGAAAACCCTATAAATGCTTGTGTTTTTGCTGCATTAGAAACCTCCCCGTTTTGATGAAATAAGATTTTGCCCATGGCCCACTGTCTGTTTAGAAGAACATGTTTTTCACAAGCGCTGTCACGATACGTGCGAGCAGGTATGCCCTGCATTTGTTTGAAAGAATCATGTACTCTCTCAACGTGCTATTGTTTAAGAAGAATCATGTACTCTCTCAACAGTTGACGACGCTCCCAGGCATCTTCTTGATGATTAATGGTGATCATCTTATCAATGATCAACCGTTGCAAATTTGCAATGCACTTATGGTCAAACAGTTTTTTTTTCTTTTTATAGAAAATAAAGTTGTGAATGATGATACTCTGATTGATTTGGTGTTTTGCAACTGGATCGTGCTGTCGCGTGGAATTGTCAGACCTTACGGCATTAATGAAACCTTTGTTTTTCAATCAATCAATTTTCTTTAATTTAGGGTTCTTGCCAGCTCGGCCAGCATGTGAAGCTGGGATCGAGTTAGTGGCCTGCGACAACTTCCCAAAAATCATGTGACCAAGTCACTGTTTCTTGATCCATCTCCCTGTAAATATGTTACTTGCTCGTAACATTACGCTCGAGTCCTCTTGTGAAGAAAAGGATGGGGAGGCTTCTCAGCTTCTTGCTGTGTTTCTCGAGTTTCTTCATCAGTGCAACGCTTGCAGACTGGAATATCCTGAATCAAAGAACGAAGAGTGGGCTAAAGATTACCCTGAAAAGTTATTGTGAAAGCTGGAGAATAAATGTTGAGCTGCATAACATCCAAGACTTCACAGTTGTGCCGGAAGAATGCGTGTCCTACATCGGCAAATATGTTGCATCAAGCCAGTACCAGGTAGACTCCGAGAGGGCAATTGAAGAATGCAGATTATATCTCACCACCAGCTGCCCTTTGAAGAAAGATGGCAGAGACGCTTGGCTGTTTGATATTGATGATACCCTGTTATCTACTGTGCCCTACTTCAAGAAACATCATTTTGGGTAATCCATTTCTTCTACCTGTTTGTTGCTTACAGTATCTGTAGTGAAGGTGAAACTAGTGGTTGCATGCTTGCAATCGGGAATCCTGTGATCTACGACCTCCTTTCCCTTCTTTTGTGAGCTTCTGAGTTGCTATTTAACAGTGATTAAACTTTTTTTGTTTTGAGCAGGGGAGAAAAACTGAACTTGACATCATTAGAGGGATGGATGAGTCGGGGCAAGGCACCAGCCTTGGAGCACTCACTCAAGTTCTTTGACGAATTGAAATCCACGGGAGTTCAGATTTTTCTGGTTTCTTCAAGAAGAGAACATCTTAGATCAGCCACAATCGACAACCTTGTTGATGTTGGTTATCATGGTTGGACTCGTCTTATATTAAGGTAAACTCCCACACTGACCAGTTATGTACCCCCCCTCCCTCCCTCCGTCATGCTTTACGAGAATACTTCTGGCTCGATGCAGGGGCCCAGATGATGAATTGAATGAGGTGAAACAATACAAGGCCAACGTGAGAAAACAATTGATCAGCAATGGTTACCGCATCTGGGGAATAGTTGGAGACCAGTACAGCAGCTTTGAGGGACTCCCAAGTGTGCGAAGGTCATTCAAACTTCCAAATCCTTTGTACTACGTTTCTTGAAGCATCACCTAGGCTACTAGCCTGCTACCTTATTTTCTTTCAATGTCCATTGTGTTTTTGTGGCTCCGAGAAATCTGTATTGAAGCTTGCTTGTTTATTGGTAAACCCTGTTCTTCGGTGTTCAAATGATTCTCAGTAATAAGGTTGTCTCAAGACCAAGCTAATTTTGAAACTATAATTAGATTTGCACTTGATTCTCTATGTGGGCAATGTTAGGACTGAAGCCTGGTACTGGTATAGGCCACCCAGGATGTATCGATGTTTCCATACTAGCTGCTAGAAGCACTTGATGATACTCACTCTGGGAACTGAAGAACTTCACCAGCACCATGATGATATTCAAACACGCATGAAGTGACTACATGAGCTTTTATTCAAAAACATACACAACGCTTTGATAGTTGATAAATTATCAGTTCTAGACAAGCACTAGTGTTCATTTTCTGCAGAAAGAAAAGGCCAAGGCTCAATTTATTACACCAGTATTATCAGTCAAACAGAAACTGTTAGGTTCGTGATATTTGAGTACTTAACAGTAGAGATCCCTTAGCGCATCTTAGCTTCAGCACCCCTGTTCATTTTGGCGCAATACTCGAATAAACTTCCATCAAAACATCGTCTTATAGCTTCTTTAGACAGGAATCCTTCTTCATCCTTTGCAAGAACATAGAGAAGGCCCCATTCTAACTTAGCTCCCACCCTGCAAGCCATTGCCCGATCACGTCAGCGTAGTTTCAAGAAATTCAAGCATATTGAGTTGGAAAACAGATGGGAGCCTGGAAATAAACCATCCAAATATATCAAAGGCATTCCGTTGTCCCTCGGTCATTTTCCAGAGCTCTCCAAGTGACAACTTGTCAGGCTTTGTTTTAGCATACTTGCTGAAAATGCTCTCAAAATTCACTGGCATGTATCTGC
Organism: Populus alba; assembly: GCF_005239225.2. Lineage (NCBI taxonomy): Eukaryota > Viridiplantae > Streptophyta > Magnoliopsida > Malpighiales > Salicaceae > Populus > Populus alba. The sequence goes on from NC_133293.1 coordinate 8,507,045, forward strand.
ATAGGTACTGGGTAATCATGGCAGCATAATTTTAATCTTTAAGCACGATCTAGATACAGTTCATGTGTTCAAATCCCTACCTTCCTTCTGTGTCATAAGTTTCGGAGTCGCTTCCATGCTTGGCTTTGTGTATGTTGTGTATGTGTATCGGAAAAAAGGGAGAAGGGAACCATCCCTGAAACGAATTTTATGCTATATGATAAGCAGTTTCCTAACTCCACACTAGAAAGATAAAAAAACTCGCATCAATCTTGAAACAGATTAGAAACTTAAACAGATAATGGGAGCCACAATGTAAGAAATATACAATCTTTTTTTCGACTCTACAATGTGACATCTGATCCTTCATTGTAAGTGTCTTTAGATGGCAGAAACAAAGCTGAGTTTACTTACAGGAAGAGTAGGATAGCTCAAAGCTCCGTTGATGACAGCAGCCACTATAAGAGAGACAATTAAATTGAAACCAATTGCACGCAATCCTGTGTTTTGTTGGGGATAGGGTGGAGATGATCAAAAGAGAAGGGAAATGTAAGTAAAATGTGAAGAATAATAAACAACAAAGGTATATTTCATGATTCGGCAAACTGTACAACATAGAAAAATTTTCGTTTTCTTTTCTTTCATTTTCTTTTTTAGGAAACAACAGATGCAGAGTATGAAAATATAATCTGGGATGATGAGAAAAATCAATTTTTTTTTACCAGTGTAAGTCTCCCAAGGGTAAACTATTCCATTTTCATCTAGGTCGAAAAAGGCTACATGTTGCTGAAGGACACTCATCCCGTGATGCTTATGTCCCGGTGTTCCATGAGGATTTTCTGTATCGGGAGCTTGCAAACCTCTTGCCATGTCTGTTTTCACACCAAAGGAAAAGATCAAAAGTTTCATCCAGAAACTAAGAATAGTATGTGGAATTACTCCATGGAAGCATAACATTTTCCCCTCCTTATTTCTTCTGCCAGTGAATTCAGCTCATAACTTCATCTACACTCCCCATTTTGAGCATTGTCCATTGCCCAAAATTGGCCTCAAATCAGTTACCAGAAAGGGTGAAGATCAAGGAAAGTCAAAGTCAGACATCAATTCTTCAAGTAATTTTGTTAACCCTTCCTCTTGATTCTACCATGACATGGCTCACATGTTACTGTCTATGCAAATTTTCTTAGCACAGAGTATTTGATATAAAGCATGTCCCTCAATTATTCAAAATAATTACTATGATAATTTCTTGACGGGAGACAATCAGCCCAAGATACTTAAAATCAAACATACCAGTTTCCAAGACAAGAAGAAAATCTCCTTTTTTCATTTTTTGATCAAACAATTTTGATTTACTACAACCTAAAGAGAGCAAAGATTGATAAAGAAACACAAGACTTGTTTTTTACCTTCATGACTGGCAGAAACACAACACACATGTTAGTTGGAAGGCAAATTGCAATAGTGAGAACAACCTGCTACTATGGCTTTCTTAATTAGTGGTTCTTTCTCTAAGAAATCACTTACTATATATACTCGTAATGAAATTTATCCACAACACATGTTACTAGTGAAGAATGACTTGAAAAAGATGAAGAAGAAGAGGAGACGACTTACAAGGCTTTGGGATTTTATCATCCAAATCATGACGAACAGGTCTCTCATGAGTAACAGGTGCATAAGGTGCTTCGCTTGCCAGTGAATCCTTCTCGATCTCCCCGGCCATTGATTTCTTATTTCTGCTGTGTTTGTCCCTTTTGTTTTCCCTCTTTCTTCTAACAAGGGTTCGTTTTCAACCGTTCCTCTCTTTCCGTAATTCAGCCTTGCCGTCGGGTCAATATAAATTGAGCAAGCTAGGCTGCGTGGCAGCAAATGCAGAGACAGCTGCTTGCTTGCGGCACGCCATGATTTGGTTCTCGGTGCTCACATATGCTGTGGCAAGCTCTAGTTGAACTACACAAAAGTATGCGTGTGGATTTGTGCGGGTTTTTTTATTATTGTTTCTTCCAATAGAACACGTGGCCCCAGCGTACGGAGGCTGAGCCTCCTTGTTTAGCAGGGGCGGAAGCGAAACTACATGTTTGCTTTTAGGGTCAATGGCACCCTCGAAATTCTGAAAATTGTTCAATTTAACCCTTGAAATCTGAGAGTTATTTCATTATAGTCATGCATTTGGCCCGTCCAAAGCTTGGTTTTTCGCTCTAAGATTCTTTCTTGCTTTGTTTTATTTTCAACTTATTCCATATGCTTTATTTTTACTCATCCTCCTGCTAAAGAAATCATCTCATCTACCTTCTATCTTATCTTATCTTTATCTTAATCTCAATACAGTAAGTAAAAGGGTGTAATTGTCATAAAGTTTTACTGTGAAGCTATATGTTTATTAGTCTAAAATACCAGCCAACAATATATTTTTTTTATTGTGTTTTCTTTGCCTTCGGACTCTCTTTGAACCTCTCTATTTATAGATGAAAACTAGATACTTAACCCACGCGTGATATCGCGGGTCATTTTTTTGAATAAAAAATATTAAAACAAATAAAAATTTAAAAATCTTAGGTTTTTCTGCAAAGCTATATCTAAGAATCTTGGGTTTGCTGCAACGTCTGACCTAAGAGTAATATTTATAATATTAATAATAAAATTAAACTTGCATGACCTAAATTTAAGTAAGCTTGACTGCAACACCGGATCCAAGAATATTGGATGTGGGTCTAGCTATAAAGTCGTGTAATAAAAATGTGATAATTAAATAGATTAATTCAAAAAAAACAAAAAAAAATCAACATAAAGGAAAAAACTAATGAAGAAAAAGAAAAAAAATTGAATTAATTGGGTTAACTCTTTAAACCAGGTTATCCTGTAAAACCTGGGATTCACATCATGAAAGTTTGATAACTAAATAGAAAAAAAATGACGGATTTACTCAGAATTAACTGGGTTAACCCATCAAACCAAGTTAACCCGTCAAGCCCAGGACATGTGTCATGAAAGTATGAAAGTCTGATAATTAAATAGAAAAAAAATTAACTTTAACAAACTAAACTAAATGAAAAAAATAACTTGTCAAATCAAGTCAACCCATCAAACCCGAGATCCGTATCATGAAAATCTGATAACTAAATAAAAAAAAATTAACATTAACAAACTAAATCAAACAAAAAAAAATTCATTAAAAAAAAATTAAAAAAGAGAAAAAAATGAAAAAATAGTTATATAATACAATATAATATAACACAATATAATGATATTTATAATTATAATAATATAATATATTAATAAGTAAATATATTAGTAAAAGGCGTGACATGCTCGTGCAATGCCGCGGGCTTGTAGAATGCTTGTGCATTATTGTGGATTTCTGTAAAAAATCATATATAAAAAAAAACTGTTACCATCCATAATATTTTAAAGGAAAAAACTACAAAGCTATATTCTCAACCAGCTCAATATTAAAAAAAAATCGACAAAAAAAATTATGAAAAAAAACAAAAAAAACAATGAAAAAAAGAAGATGACAATTTTGGAAGAACAAAAAGCAAAGAATAATAATAAAAAAAAAACATGTGGGGAAAGTTAAAGCTAAATTTTCAACCAGCTAAATATTAAAATCATTTAAAAAAACACTGTAGCAATCTGTAGTGTTTTGTGAGGAAATATACAACTATAATTATCAACCAGCTCAATATTAAAAAAAAAATCAATAAAGATAATTTTGACAAAATATATATAAAAAAACGAAAGGAAAAAAAACATCCAGGGAAACACTATAACAATCTATAGTGTTTCATGAGAAAATCTACAGTTGTAATTTTTAACCAGCTCAATATCAAAAACAATAAAAACAACAAAGACAATTTAAAAAAAAAACATATGAAAAAAAAGCATATGGAAAAATACTGTAGCAATCAATGATGTTTTAAGAAAAAAAAAAGCTAAATTGTTAACCGGTTCAGTATGAAAAAAATAAGTTTGACAAAAATATATTTGAAAAAAAAACATCAATAAAAAAATATATAGGGAAACACTATAGTAAGACAAAAATTATGTGGGAAAACACTGTAGCAATCTACAGTGTTTTAAATAACTACAAAGCTAAATTCTCAATCAGCTTAATATAAAAAAAATAAAATCGACAAAGATAATTCTGAAAAAATAAATTATTTAATAAAAAATCCATGTAGAGAAATACTACAGCAATCTAGTGTTTTAAAGAAAAAAAATTAAAAAAAACTAAATTATAAATCAGCCCAATAGTAAAAAAAAAAAATCAACAAAAATAATTATGAAAAACAATATACATATAAAGAAGAAAGACAATTTTGGGAAAAATTTTTTAAAAAAAAATCATGGGGAAAGCTAAAGCTAAAGCTAAATTCTCAACCAATTCAATATTGAAAAAATAAATTTGACAAATATAATTTAAAAAAAAAACATGTGGGGGAAACACTGCAGCCAAACAAAAACCATGTAAGGGAAATATTGTAGCAATTCATAGTGTTTTTTTTTTTAAAAAAAAAGCTAAAAAACTAAGTTCTCAACCAATTCAATATATAAAAGAACCCGACAAAGACTATTTTCAAAAAAAAAAATAAAAAAGAAAGGAGTCAATTTTGGGTAAAAGAAACATGTAAAAAAAAGAAAACAAAAGCTAGGAAAAAAACACACGGGGAAAGCTACAGTGTTTTAAAAAAAAAACCAAAAAACCTAAAATTTCAACCAGCTCAATAGCAAAAAAAGTAAAATCAACAAAAATAATTCTGAAAAAAATAAAAAAAAAATATGTAAAAAATGACAATTGTGGAAAAAAATAAAAAGAAATAAAGAAATAAAAAAAAAACATGTGGGGAAAGCTAAAGCTAGATTATCAGCCAACTCAATATTGAAAAAATAAATTCGATAAATATAATTTTTTTAAAAAATATGTGGGGAACACTGCAGTAAAACAAAAACTATGTAGGGAAACACTGTAGTAATCCATATTGTTTTTTTTTTAAAAAAAAAAAACTACAAAGCTAAATTCTTAACCAATACAATATAAAAAAAAAAAAAATCTTCCAAGACCATTTAAAAAAAAAAGAATAAACAAATCACAAAAAAAAAAACAATATATGAGTGCATTATAGCAATCCACAATGTATTAAAGAAAAAAGATACATAGTTAAATTTTCAACCAGCTCAATATTTAAAAAAATTAGCAAAGATAATTTAAAAAAAAAATTTTAAAAAAAGAAGAAAAAAAGAAGAAGTCAATTTTGGGTTAAAAAAAATGAAAAAAAAACATGTAAAAAAAATGAAGAAGAAACAAAAGTAGGAAAAAAAAAATGCTCCAGAAAAAAAAAAAAAAACTACAGTAATTGCTACAGCGAAAACGCCACGCCTTTTAGAATTCTTTAATGGAGACAAACTTCCTCATTTTTCAGCACAATTTTTACTAAGAATCTATCATGATTTTAGAGAGGTTTAGAGAGAGTAGAGGGGCAACAAACACGCTTTATTGTTTATTTGGAAGCGTGATTGAAGTAATTTTTTAAATGTTTTTTTATTTAAAATTATATAAAAATAATATATATTTTTTATTTTTTAAAAAATATTTTTGAATTTAGTGTATCCAAAAAATTTAAAACACTAAAACATATTAGTTTTTTAAAAATTAATAAATAAAAAAAATTTAAATATTTTTAAAAATACTTTTAAAACATAAAAACAAATAGAAAGATTAAGTCCTGTTTGTTTATGCGTTTCAAAAATATTTTTGAAAAAAATTAAATTTTTTTTATTTACTTTAAATTAATATGTTTTTAGTTTTTTTAAATCATTTTGACGTATTGATATTAAAAATAATTTTTTTTAAAAAAAATTAATAAAATATATTTTAATATAAAAAATTATTTAAAAAACCTTCATTGCCAGCAACAACAACAGATTGGCAACGTATAAATGTTAGCCTCTTGCTATTGTAAATTTCCTTCGACAATTTACTTTCAAAACTCTTCTGTATTCTAATACGGTATAGAGCAGGGTTAAATTTTAATATTTATGTCACTTATATACACAAAGAAAAAAATGAATACTTTTAAAAATATTAATATTTTTTTAAAAAAGAAAATAATGGGAATTTTTTTAAATGAAAACTCGAAATTTAATTTCGCATATTCTTTAAATCAAATTAAAAGCTCCTTTCATGAGATTTAATTTAATATGTTTATTATATTTTTCATGTAGGCAAAAAAGGGAAGAAAATTTTTTTAATATTGAATTAATTCATATCAAGATCCTTTAATTTATTTTAAACTTTATAGTAATGTAGGAGTTTAATTATATATCACTTGCATCTATATTGTTTCTCAATCAAACCCTTTTTTAAGAAAATTAAAATATTAAGTCACGCAATTTTTGTTATTTATTACAAAATCCAAGAGAAAGTAAGAAGTTTTAAATTAAATAAACATGGAAGATGTGAAATTATGTAATGTACATATTATATATTGTTGAAAAAAAATTATTATTTTAGTGAATTAATAACTCTAAAAATATTTAATTTTGATTGAAGAAGCATCCATAATTACAGATAATTGGACAATAAAAAACTGGATCAGCCACATACAAAGCCTACTAGCCCAATAAAAGGGCCGAGCAAGGAACCCAATAAACCGCCATCATTCGTTTATTACAAAGCAGAAAGAGAGATTGGTGTTTGGTAGCTGGTAATCTCATCTGAAAGATCGTAAGATTAGTAATGGCGGCAGTTGCGAATGAAGCGGCAGCAGCAAGTATTGAAGGAAGCGCTACAGAAACAATAGAGAAGCCGCTGCCGCATAAGCTTGAGAGAAAATGGACCTTTTGGTTTGATAACCAATCCAAACCTAATCAAGGCGCCGCCTGGGGCACTTCTCTCCGCAAGATTTACTCTTTTGATACCGTCGAAGAATTCTGGTGGTATGTATTTACTTTCCCTTTTTTTATTTTAATACTTTCTTATAATCTGTTTGCTGCTAGATCTGCCTCTTGTTTATTCAGTTTTCGGACTCTCCTAGGGTTTTTTTTCTTTTCTAGACAGACGGGGGTATTGCTTAGTGATTAGTTAAATAATTATTAATGGAAAATTGGAGTTATTTATTTATTTATTTTGGGGGCAGTTTGTATGAGCAGATATTCAAGCCAAGCAAGCTGCCTGGAAATGCTGATTTCCATTTATTTAGAGCTGGGATTGAACCCAAATGGGAAGATCCAGTCTGTGCTACTGGAGGCAAATGGTCTGTTACCTCCAGCGGAAAGGCCAACTTGGATACCATGTGGCTTGAAACTGTAATCATCTTACTCCCTCTTCATTTTTTTATGCTCTGGATGCCTTTGTTGGTGCATTGGCATAATCTTTGTTCATGTTCCAATGAATAAATAATTGGACAGTTGATGGCATTGATCGGGGAGCAATTCGATGAAGCTGATGAGATTTGTGGCGTGGTTGCAAGTGTGCGCCGCCAGAGGCAGGATAAACTTGCTTTGTGGACTAAAACTGCCGCAAATGAGGCTGTGCAGGTTGTCATTATTTCTTTCAATCAAAGCATATACTTGGCACTTGTGAATTTAGATGACATTTTTCTGTGTTTCTATTCTTTGTGGTGTCCCTTAAGCATCAAATCCATCCAAAGAACCTGCCTTTAGACATCATATGCATTTCATCTAAGGGTGTGCTTGGCTTCCTTAGCCGACAGTGAAGCGGGAATTTTTTCTGCAACCTCAGGTTCCCATACCAAGGCTCATGTCTTGTTTGGCTTCTCATGTTTTAATGACTGGGAAGAGAAACATGTGATTATCTCTCTTGTTGGGCTTAACAAAGAATGAGGCTCACCACCATCTCTCTCCCCAGGAGGGAATGCTTGAGACTAGATACCACTCCGATTTGATATTTCTAATTGATTAGAGCTTGCATGTGAATGGGGATTTTGTGTATCTTGGTGGCAGAGTTTATATGATATTCTTGTGTCGACAAAAATTAATGAATGTTCGCCTCACAAGGGCTCTGTTGGCGGTGACAATAGCTGATTTTATGATTGCAGAACTTGTAAGTAGCCAATGGGTGACTAGTGATCATTTAGGGTTGTTCATTAGTTGCAGTAATGTTGTAGCACCTGTGAGTGACTGTTTACCATTTCTAAGTGCTGTCATTTGGTCTGCACATACTCATTAGAAGAATTCTGAGTACTTATGAGGAGATAGATACTGTCACTGAGAGCACAGGGATGCTTGGTTGATCCAGTTTAACATGCCCATACTTGGATATTTTATCCCCCAACAGAAAAAAAAGGGGGGGGGGAAAGTGCTTAGATTGCTGACTTCTATTATAATCTGATGCATCTTTTGCTTTTGCTCACATATATAGCATATATGTGTTTTCTGGTAGATTCATAGTTTAGGTTTATACAGCAAGCTGACTAGTTAAAGCTATTTAGGTAGGCGGTGATCAGATGGCAGTTAGTTCATACACAATAAACTTTTCTCCATTTTGTTTTATTTGATGCATAACAGTTCTTGGAACCCGTTCCTCACTCTATTTCCGTGGCCTTTTTCAAAATGTCAAATTTTAAACAGCAATGTGTCTTCCTTGCTTGTGGGCTGTGGCATTGTGCATGCAGTTCATGTTCTTGCATGCTGACATGCGTTTGCTATCCACCATATCTGACATAGTGATTTGATGATTTTCATCTGAACTCAACTTTAGCCTCTACATGAAATAACTATGGATCTGTTACTGTTTAGCTCAAACAACAATATATGGGATTCTCTTGATGAAATAACTACAGATCAGTTACAGCTTAGCTCAAACAACAATATATGGGATTCTTGGCTGTTTTCATTGTTAAAAAAAAAGGGTTTCCATGTTGACATTTCTTTTAGGTAGAGCATAATACAACATTTGAATGGAAACTTAATACACTGGTTCATTAAGCTCTAGTGGCAACTAGTTCCCACCGGCATGCTGTTCTTCTTTGACTTGGTTGTTTAAGTTTGTTCTCTCCCTAAATGCTTCATGTTTATTAGTTACTATTCCCTTTGATTGCTTCAAGTCTAACGATGTTATGGCATTTGAATTTTGTTGTGTAGATGAGCATTGGCAGGAAGTGGAAGGAGGTCATTGATGTCACTAATAAGATCACCTACAGCTTCCATGTAATCTTTTTTTTGTGGTCCTATCTGATTTTAAGAAAATTTACTTCTCAAATCTTACTATTTTGGTAACTGCAGGATGATTCCAAGAGAGAAAGAAATGCCAAAAGCCGTTACACCGTGTAAGCACTCCATGAAGCACTCCATGAAGGTGGTTTTTTTAGCTTGGTTCCACACCGAGAAGTGAAATGTATTTTTGATCTGATAAGTCCTTAATGGATGTATCATGATGATGCTCCATTAATTTTGGTATTAGATAAGATTAAGCTTGTGAAAGTATTGTAGTTTCCACCACCAGCAATCTGTACTGTTGAGATATGTTCTTGTTCCCAATACACTTGGCAGGAAAAAAAAAACGTCACTTCTACAGTTCTACTCCTCCTTTTGTGCTTGGATTTTGATATTCCTCAAGAGATTGATTTAGTTTTTGAAAACATGATCGTTGTGTTTATCAACTACAATTAGCATAATGGTGGCAGCATAATGGGTGCACAGATCAGAAAAAAAGAAAAAAAAAACAAGAAATTCCTGCATGAAAGGCCGGTATCATCGAGCCACGGTGTTATTTCTGCGCGCTCTTTATTTCCTCACCGCACCCGAGGCTTTACCAGAGCTATTGATCAAGGATAATTTGCAGTTAGAGAATGTTTCATATCCTGGTGGTGCTTCAACCGAATTGAGGTGCATTCTTTTAACGCTGCCGGCGCTGCCATTAAATTTAACTTGACGGATTAATCAACAAATAGGCTGGTGGGAAATGGCTGCATGGCTCCCGATGTTAGAAGCTTGATCGAACGCTAATCCAGAGTTTAGACCATTCTAATTAATATTCAAGGACGTACAGGCGGCGTTTAAAACATAATCTGGTGGTTGAATAAAGCTTAACTTAGTCCTAATTCCATCATCGCCGATTTATTTAAAAGAACTTAAGCTTAATATAGTGTTGGTTCAGCTCCCGGATTCCTTGGAGGCCATTTGAGCCACTCAAGGAACAGCTGGTTTTTTTGCCCCCAGGCCACCCTTGCCGTGAGCCAGGTAATTAACGAACCTTTAAAGAAGCTATACTTTAATAATCTCAAGACAAAGTACTACAGGTAAAATGAAGAGTGAAGTAGCCATACGGTGTCGTTAACATGATGATTCCAAGGGCCCAGATGAAGAGAGGTATTTACATCTGAAAGCCCTCAAATGAACTGTGGACTAGAAAATGCTTCTTACATGAAGATGACCAGAGGAGAGAACCTCTTCTTTTATCAAGCAAGGAACCCGAGTCTCTCTCCATTCTTCTTGGCCAGCCTAATCAGTCCCTGCCTTTGTTTCGCATCTGCTCCTATCGATTTGCAGAACTCAGTAATCACCTGTAAACAGTTAACAAATAAATTAGTTATGCAATTGATTAAATTATCTGCGCTTTAATAATTAATCAAGAAACTAATTAAGGAAGAACATCGCCGTTCAGATTATCCGAAACTCGCAAATAAAAGGCCAATAATTGTCCAAAAAACAAGAAAAAGCCACTAACCCCTCAACGCATAGCTACTGGTACTAAATCTAGTAGCAGAGGCAAGAATTATACCTGCGAGTGTAAGGCAATTGCTTTGCCTCGAAGCTGATTGAACCTTTTCTTGCCGATTATTTGACGAGTGATGACAACAACAGGAGCAAAAAGACCCTTTCCTTCATTGACGTTCTTCATCATGGGAGGCGATTTCACTGGCTTCGCAACTCTAACATGGCTTGGCACTTTCTTAACCAACATGGCATAGTCTTCGCCAACAATTGAAGTGCCCCAACTTCCCATAAACGCAGTCCCAAAACCTCCCTTAAACCCGGTTGCAGAAATTGAAGAAGCCATTGAAAACTAAACCACCCCTGGAGTTCTTCCTAGCTCTTGCTGTTCTCTTCGAAATTAATTTGGATAGTGGTTCTTCTGCTTTACAAGAGAATCTGTGATGTATGTGTTTTCTAGGTTTTTCTGCCCCTGGAGGATATTTTTTTGGTGTAAAATACGAGAGCCTCTGGTTTTTTATTAAAGGGTGGTGGGAGAGAGATCTTCATGGGGCATTGAGAACCACACATGCTTGGTGGCTTGGATTTTTGTTTAGATTTCAGACCAAACACGTATATCACTAGTACTTGTCCTGTTATTACTTACGATCCAAATTTTTGGAGGACAAAATCTTGATCTAGAATTTTAGTGGCTCCATCTTCAAGGATGGGCCCTCATTCTACCATTTCTTCACGCGCCAGAGCTTCCATGGGATCATTCTGGACGTTAATTTCTCTTTTCAAGATGAAAAAAGAGTTCGGAGAAGCTGTGGTTTCTTACCTAACCAAAAGACCATTGAAATTGGGTACGAAACTCACTTTGTATTTTTCCATTCCCCAGTTCTTGGATGCGACGCATCACAGGCTGCCTGTGTTGTATTCTTCTTAGTTTTTGTGGTTTTTTTTTAAAATTAATTAATTTTTATTTTAAATTAATATTTGATGTGTATTTATGTTGATGTGAAAAATATATTTTTAAATAAAAAAAACTTTAAAAAATAATAAATTTTGAACTTTCAAATTCGCTATTGCCTATTCTTGTCACTGCCACTTTTAGATGGACATGAAATTAATTGAGGTGAGAAGAAAAATAATCATATAATATATTGAAAAGGATTATAATATAAATAATGATTAGATTTGTTTCTTCAAAAATTAATAATTTATAACATCATAAATGAAGGTTTATGGATTGCTCAGTTTTCTTGGAGAACTCAGTGGCTGATACAGACCTTGCTTCCTAGATGTCTGAGTGCTCTGATCTGCATCATGGTATAATTGAGTGGCAAGTAATTGAGTGAGTGGTAAAATTTTAAATAAATTATTAGGCACTTTCACGTATTGTGTTTTAACTGTAATTTAAAAAACTTTTAATTTTTTTTTAATTTTTAATTTTTTTTAATGTTTGTAAATTATTTTGATATGCTGATATCAAAAATAATTTTAAAAAATATTATTTTTATATATTTTCAAGTAAAACAAACTTTGAAAACAACATTTATCATTCTTTTAAACAGACCTTAAGCTTTAAAAGCTGTGTGGTATTAGAATGCAAGTGCGAAAAAAAATTCTATTTAGTGATTGTTTAGATATGTGATAAAGATTGTTTTTTAAAATATTTTTAAAACATATTAAAATAATATTTTTAAAAAATATTTATTTTTAATATTAGCGCTTTAAAACGATATAAAAATATAAAAAAATTAATTTAAAATTAAAATGTTTTAAAAACACAATTAAACCACAATACCAAATAAATAAAACAAATAATTAGTAAAATACAAAACTTCTCTCACATATTGCTATGAGATTGATCACTAGTATTGCATCACATCATCCATGTTTAGACATATTTATTTGAGTTAGATAAAGAAAATATATATTTTTAGATCAAATTACTTCAACTTGTTAGAAAGGCTAAATAAGCAATAATTGTGCACATTTTTGTTTTTTAATGTATCCTGCATTGAACCCACCGAGTTAATCTTATTAATTACAACAAAAACTAAAAGGTGGGGGAATAATAATTTAGTGTTTTATTTTTTGAATTTTTTTTGGCTATTGATTTTTTTTTAAAGTTGGTCCTTACATTATGTGTTTAGAAAATAAATATTTATTGTAAATTTGGTATTTGCCATCTATTTTTTATTATATAATTAAATAAAATATAATTTTTTAAAAAATTATTAAAACCAGTAGAGTCCATGACCCAAATTGCAAGGTGACCAAAATCAATCTAATATATTGCCGTTTTAATGTTTTTTTTAAATTTTTTTTTATCATATAGTTTTTTTTTAAAATTAAATCATGCTTTTATAGTCATCCCGATTACTTTTAAACTTTGTAAAATCAATTGGTTCATGTGAAGTTGAATAAAGGGCCAATTTTTTTTTTTTTTTAAATTGGCTCCGAATTTTTTTTTTTTTTAGCATTTCTTTTACATTTAAAAAAGAGTTGGTCTAAGCTATGGCAACGTGCGGAGCAGTGTACTAGTAAATTCTAAAGAGAAGGCATAGACATTGACCCGATATAACACGGGTCTATCCTTGCACCGTTCATAGCCTTATACTAGGCGAAGCTAATTATTATTCCAGTCCATTTATTGTGTAGTTTTTATCTTTGAAAAAATCAAATAAAATAATCAATTAAATTGCTTAATTAATTTCTATAGACAAAGAGAGCATATTCAAACAAATCTGAATATCTGCAGTCCTGCTTTGCCCTTCCTCATAAGATGTGGGCTGGATTCTTACATCCAAGTTTGGTTTTTTTAGGGCTCCTGCCTCCTTTTACTAGACAAGAGACTGCTGCCATACAAACTCGCGTCTGCACATATGTGCTCTGCTTGCAATGGAAGATACCCACTCACTGGTGATGATTACTCCGGCAATAGAGCAGAGGATGTCAAGCCCATGGTTGGGATGGACGGTCTCAGCCTTCTGTTAGCTGTGAGTTTTAATGGGGATTTTGGTCTTGTGGAACTGCGCAAGTTCATGATTATAATCGACGACTTCCACACATATGCAGGAGCTCACCTTGCAGAAAAACAAGTAATCAAGTTATCTTGGTAGATATCCGAGCCTGGGTTTCTTCTGGGGCTGAAGTGGTTCTTCAGTGGTGTCGAGGATTCATCTGCTTGGCATTTTGCAGATTTTCATTTACTCTCCATTCACTCATCGTGTCCAAATTTATTCCTCTTCTCCATTGATGCTGACATTCCCAGCTTTTGCAGAAGCTAACTTGGCCATTGACATGTATATGTTTGTCAGGACAGTGGCATCCTATTTTTCTGGAGTGGAAGAAACAGGATGCGCAGGGTTACGAAGGGTCAGTTGCTTCAGGCAATCCCATCAATTTTTGGGATCAATCCACCTATTTGCAGGCGGTGTGGTTCTTCTTTGAGTAGCTGAGCTTGGAAGTTTCATCGACCAAAATGGGAGTGTGTGATCAGCTTCTGTTCATTAGAGGACAGCTTGAAATCTGTGACCCAGTCTCTTGCCTCATCTTCTATCACGACAACTTGCTCCGGCATGGTTGTTCCATTGACCTTCTCTAATCCTGCACTGACTTTTGTTGTTAAAAATAATCCATGTTAATTTGTTTTCATATAGCACAGCCAAATGGATATATTTTACCACAAGTTTTCCAATTCGTGGTCACGAGTCAAATTTAAGTAAAAAATTTCAGAATATAATTGTGCTTTTTTTTTTTTTTTTATTTTTTTTTATTTTATTTTAACCTTAGCCCTTTTAGGATACTGATGTTTTTTTCAATTAGTTTTTTTTTAATGTTTTTTTTATTGTTTTGGTATATTAAAAATATATTATTTTAATATATTTATAAACAAAAAATAATTTAAACTATAACACACTTTTATATTTTCCCTGTTGTTGAACTCATCTTAACTTTAAATAAAATGTTTTTTTTTGTACTTGTAATGGATACGTTCAATTAACTCTAGAATATCAAGGCTAAATTCACAGCTTCGATCCATTAAAAAATAAAAATCTACACTTGATCTAAATAATTAAATCCATGAAAGTTCTGCTTTCGATAACATAATATTATTAGCATTTGGGTACAACGTAAGAGAAGCAGGCAGTAAAGAGTGAAATTCACTGTAAAATTGTTTTAAAATATATTTGTTTGATGGATTTGTCCTCATCCTTCGAGTCAAACAACTAATGTATTTTCTGCTGACTGTGTCTTCTATCTTAAAACAAGGAAAGCCATGTTGAAGTGCCCACATGACATCTGACTGCCCCTACCATTTGCAACCGAAAAAAACTGAAACCGGCCTCAAAACAGAAAGACAAGTTGGAAGACGATCAATCGAACATAGGAAAAACGAGGAAGAAAAAAATGACATCACTTGTAACCCATTTCTGTGTCACTCTTCTCCTTCTCCCTATAGGCATCCGCCGTCTCTTTTGCTCGTCTTCTCTTTACCTCAAGAACCCATCTCTTTTTAGATCCAAAACATGGTACCTGTCTGATCCCAAATGGAAAAATCTTGATCTGTACGTCCTCACCGTAGCCCTCCCTATTGCTTCTTTTTCTCTAATCTTTCTTTTCTTGGCCATTACTACTGGTCACACAACTTACCGTTTCTCCTTCTTGCATGAATCATTGCTTCTTTTTCTTTACTGGGTTTTGGCAATTTTGTTCGTTTTACGTGATGCCATTGACCCTGTAGTCATTCTTGATAGTTTCTTGTTTGTGTTTGGTGGGATTTTGTTTTTCGTAGAGTACTCTTTTATTGGTGAGGGCACTTCTGGTCTTGTTGTCGAGGTTGTTTATGGCTTGTGTGGTGATTTGAGTCTTGTTTGTGGGTTTTGTTGTTTATATTTGGCTATTAGGCCTGGTGCATTTTTTGCTGAGTTTTGTTTGTGTTGTGGATTGGTTTTGAAAGGGACTTGGTTTTTGCAAGCTGGGTTGTGTTTGTATACTGATGTTTTTGGTTTTAAAGGGTGTCATGAGATTGAGATTTTTCCTGGAAGTGGAAATGTTGAGTTAAAGTGTGATCTTGAGGAGGATGGGTTGAGGGGTGTGGCATTGGTGAATTTGATGTTTGTTGGCCATGCAATCGTGGTTTTTCTTGTGAGTTTGGGTTTGTTTGGATTGTTGTCAAGTAATAGGAATTTGAGGCATGGTGAAGCAAGTGGTCCCTTGCTGGCAGGGCTTGATTCTGAGAGTGCTTTGATGCGGGCGCTTCCTGAATTTGAAGTGGAATGAAGTGTATGTTTTTTTTTTTTTTTTTAATTATTTTCTTGCCTTTTTCCCTGTATTGATAATACACAATTTTGGTGTTTAATGGAATTTAATCGATTGTTTGTTTATACATACAAGGCAATGGTGCTCTTTTCCTGACAAGCTTTTGCTGTTTACACACAGAAATTGGATACTAGATTGTCTTTTTATTGTCGAATTACCTTTTATCAGTGAATGAATATGTTTTTTTTTTTCATTTATTTAAAAGTGCTGGCAATACAATCAGAACTTATATAAGACTAATTAAGGTGGATATACTTGCTTTCATACTTGTGTTTTTGATGAGGCCATAACGTAATCATGCAAATAGCCAAATACAGCTGCAATTCTGTAGGAAAATGAAAGCAGTGTTCAAACGAAATGTCATATATTATCATGTGCAGAATTGGTTGGGATTTTTTTCTTTCCCTTTTGTTTTAGCAGGACATGCTTCTAAAGTTAAGTTCCTCTATTCTTGCATTTAGGTACAGTAAAAAAATACATTTTGTAATCTAATAAAGAGTACAGACATGGATGGGCTTCCAAACATTGAAGCAATTTGATCTCTTGTTTTGTTGTATTCTGTATCTAAAGTTTAGATCACTTGCATGCAGAATGAATTTCAAACATATTACCATTTACTGATATGATATATTGGAAACAGTCTTAGAATCACACACGCGCGCGCGCACATGTTATGAAATGTATGTGATATAGTAACCTTGATCCTTAATGCCTTACTAATATGTGCTTGCGTAGATTACCATGACATGAGTATCATTTTCTGCCTCCTTAGATGGGCAGGGGCAGGAAAGGATTTAGGGATTGAGGGGCCAAAAAGAATGTGGGTATATATTTGGGAAGGGCTTCTAGATCTGTTCCTGCTTGTGGGTAAGGGCTTCTAGATCTGTTCCTGCTTGTGGGTAAGGGCTGTTACTTTGTTATGTGGTAAGTAAGCAGTAAATAGTTTTCGGAAACTGTTGGTGGAGTTGCCTATTGGCATCAGTAACATTTGTAGCATAGTGAGGGCCAAATTGCTGGAAATAGATAGCTTGTTACCGCTTTGTGTTCTTCCCAAATGCATTGGTTCATGTTGTTGTTATGAATAATCACATTTTATTAACTCTAGTAATCCAACTGGATGATAATGGCCACAGATTCTTTAGACCTCTGAAGTGATCAAGTGTTAAAGTTCAACACTTTAGACAAGTGGGTTTTGATTTTCTTTCATATGGCAGTAAATACCCACAGGCTTTAAAAAAATTTCAGTTCTGTAGTGACTGGTATTTGTGAGTGTGGTAGGGGTTATTTTTCAAAGTGCTTTTCGCTTGAAAATGCATCAAAATAATGTTTTTTTTTTTTTATATATATATTATTTTTTTAAAAAATCAATTTTGATATCAGTACATTAAAACGATCTGAAAACACCAAAAGAAATTAATTTGAAGTAAAGAAAAAAATAAAACATTTTCATTTTTTTTCAAAAACGCTTTTAAAATGCAAAAACAAACAGGGTCTAAGATTTCGTCTCATGACAGTATGTAAAGTAGCAACACAGAGTATCTTTCAATGAAATTTTAGAATATAGGCAGAAATATCATGGGATCTTTGATAACGATGGTTGGATTTTTTATATTCCTTTGTTTCACTATCTTTCAAGTTGAAGAAATTGCTGTTTTTGTGGATAAAATGCATGAAGTGGAGCTGTTAGTCCATGATTTTTATTTCTTCAATGATGTCTTTGGAGACAATTAGAAGGTCTTGAGAATTTGACTTCAGATTCTGAACATGGTAAAACGTAGGACTTTTATGGTGACTTGAATTCACTGACGGACCATGGCCTTACCAATTCATGTGTTCATAACTGTTGAACTCAGGTGCTAATGCTTTTCTGGAGAGCTTCTTTTTTCATTCTTACATTCCACTCCTCACCAAACTGTAATCTTTGAGTATCCTGGAACCTTTATTTAATATATTTGTTGGAGGAAGCTGAAATTTATGCCCCCCTCCCAATTTTTCCCATCAAAGTGCAAAGAAATGGAATGTGATTGTCCTTCCAGTGATCTGCTTGCAAGATGCTTTATTGAAAAACAAGCTGTTGGAGCATGAGAAGGATCCGGCATTCAGAAGAGGAAGAAGTGATGCAGCAGCAACATCTGAGTCATATGTTAAATTTGGTTGGTACTATAGCATGCTACTGAAGAAAGACTTATCTGAATGTGCCCCTGTATAAAAGAAGAAATGAGTCAGAGAATAGATGTGATTCAAATCAAGATGTTTCTAGTATCCTGTAAGCAAAATTGCATAACTTTTCTAAAAATACAGTTTAAGATGATGAGTTTTTCTCAGGTTCTGATGTCCATTTTGTGCTAACACACGAGTACTTTCTACATGTTATACTTTTGTTGCAATCTCTCTCTTTCCCACAGACACGTGCACTCAAGCATACCCATGCGGGTTTGTGTGTGCACACACTTCTTACCTTTTCTAGTTTAGTTTTCATCCACATTTATCAGTAAACACACAAGTCAAATTGGAAATTATATAATCACTTTTGAGAATTCTCAGCAGCAAATGATTGGCTTCTGACCTATAAGGTACCAGATGCTTGTCTTCTGGTTTAGTATTTTAATGTTCGGTTAAGTCTTCAATTAATGATCTACCTTGGAGGTTTCTTCCTCTCGTTTATCAAACTGGGACTGTTGCCACTGCGTACTATATTAAAGGAACATAGGAGGTTTTTCTTTTTTCAAAAATATTACCATTTCTTGGTAGTTGACTTCCCATGTTAAAATTTTTGACTTTGTGATTTTCATGTATATTTATATACCTATTCCTCAACTATCATTCTGCTTATCAGTCTGGTTTGTTTACCTCTTTCATGGTTTTTCCTATCCAATTTGCTTGCCCGGCATGTTCCACTTCAGAAGGTGAAGCAAGTAGAAAAGTCTTAGGGCCTTTTTGCACAACTAAGGTTGCTTGAAGAAATTTAGACAACCTGGTTTTTCCTTTTTCACCAAGGTGGAGGTATAGCTGATTAAGAAAAAAAAATAGGGAAGGTTGTTGGAGAGGTCATGTATAGCATGTGTGTATATATATATGCGCTCGTGCAGGTGTGCTGGTGAGGAAGAGTGATTGTACTGTAGAAGGGATGGGGGTATAACTATGGATGTTAGGATGTGTAAATAAACAAGTCAACTCTGTACAAGAAACATGTACATAATCAGGATGGTGGGGGTGACTCCTGTTGAAGGGACGTTAAAGGAGAAATTAGGATGATCTACTCACATCCGACATCAAAATCTAAATGAACTGATGAGGAATGTGATCACGTTGAAGTATTAGGACAGACAAGGGGGGTGGATGGAAAAAATGCCATGGGTTAGAGTGATAAAGAATTTAGCATCATAACAGTTTATGAAGAACCTTACCTAAAATAGATCTGGATGGAAATTCATGGAATTGAACCTAAATAGTTTAAGATTGAGGGTTATTGAGCCAAGACAATAACAAATAAACCAAAAATGTCTTGAGTTGAAGTTGCAAAAAAAGACAAAAACAAGAAATTGTAGCTTTAAACAGACTGGAATGAAGAGAGGGATTTAGAGTATTCTTTAAGTGGCCACATATGAGAAAGCCTATCTATCATCTTTAAAGTGGATATAGTGGAATCATACATCAGTAGCTTCAGTTCTTTTGGTGATCTAGGTAGTGTACCCTATTGGAGTCATTTGCAATGTAAATGTTCTAATGTTGTTCTAGTTCGGGCAAGCAGTAGTAAGCTGAAGATAAGTTCAACTACATAGGTTCATCTGAAATTCATGGTTCTACTGCCCTGAAAAGCAGGTCTTGCTTGCTATCTAATGATAATTACCTTTCCTTCTTACAGGTGTCTTCATAGAAGGTTTGATGACAAGGGTGTGCTTATGAGGAAGGAGATAGCAGCCGAAACTTTAACAAGTAGTAAGAACTTGAATTGTGTGCAAAGCATAGTATATGTCTGCTGGCTATGATAGATTCCAGTTTATTATCCATAGAAATAATGCTTCAACCATTATTTCTTGCTGTGTTACAAGGTTCAGAAAAAGAAGGAAATTTATAAAAGTCTTCGTTCAAGACTTTCAGAAAAGCAATGACTGGTTGAAAATTTTAGTAAGTTTCTCTGACCTTGATATAGTTTAATATGTAAATCAGATTTTGAATTCTAGCTGTAAACACATTAATATGCATGTCACATTAGAGGAAGTTTCATGAGTTTAACTAATCTTCCTTTTCTTTTTCCTGTTTGTGTATGAACTGATATGGACTTTAAACTTCTCATTACAGTGTCATTGTCAATACGGTTAGATACATTTAATGATAGGCCTGATGGCTCTTGAAATTGCTATATTGCTATTGTCACAACCTTAGTAGATTAGAGTAACATGCAGCTATGATGTACTGCTACAAGACAAACCCAAGTTATGATAGAAGTTCACATATGGCACAAAAGTACATCTGATAACTGAAAATAAGAATATATAACACGGAGTTTAAATTATTCTAGTTTAGTATATCCCATTGGAGAAGAGAACTTTGGGATTGTCAACCATCGTCTACGAAAATGCCGAAATCCATGGATTTTAATCCGAAAACGAATTTGCATGATCTTCCTGATTAAATCACGACATCTTCTTTTGAAGTTTTTTGGTTTTGATAATCTTACCAGTTTTCCACCATACCTGCTTTCTGCATGTGCTGGAAAACAAACAAAACATGAATGTTAGCTAAAAGTAAAAGGAAACCTATTTGCCACTTCTTTCTTAACCCGCACTCTTGTCATCATTCTGTGATATTTCTCTAAGTATCATATATATGATGGGATGTCTTGTGGATTAGTTAAGTGGTTTTGAGCTCGGCATTCATCAAAATATAGAGACCATCTGGTGCCTCTATGTGAAGCAAAAGAGAACTCTCCCTTGTTCTTTTCTTTAATTTTCTCTCTGATAACATAAATGACCTGAACACTTTACCTTTGACCTTTTTAACATTTCCATTTTCTTCCAATTTTTCCTCGTGCAGGACCTGCAAGTTGCAGTAAGAAAATTAGTCTTGCTGTCCTCTTGTTGAGGGCTGATGTATTATTGACTCACGATTGCTTTTCTTGCGATGTGGAGTTGCTAGGTTAGATCCTAAATTACCTTTTGGAGTGCAGGGGAAGAAAAGCAAAAATTGAAATGCAACAGTTAATTGTTCAATAACAAGGGAGGAAAACTGTAGTGCTTTTTGGTTATCTGAATAAAGTTTACTAAGAATATGATGCTACTTCTGTTAGGTTTTGTTCAGCACCTCAACCAAACTTTCCAAACGCTTTTGCATCCTTCTTTGTATGAAACCTCTGGTGCACTATAAGAAAAAATCTTGTCAGCAAAGGAAATATGCACTATTAACTCCCGTGCTGAACACCCCTCATGCCCAAAGAACATCAGAAATAAATAAAAGAAAAAACCTTGATAGAAAGCATTACCTTGACATGGTTTTTCACGTAGGCATAGAAGTTTAATAGACTCCATACAGTTTTGTCTAGTTTTTTACCTTCAACATGGCGTGAAGAGATATCTGGCAATATGGCAGCAAATACATTAGCTTAAACATGCTCAAGGAAAACAAATGCTTATTAATATCCAAATGAAAAGTTTCCTGATCAATGAATTTAGTTTCTATATTTTGTGTATCAAAATTATAACTAGTTGTCAAGCAATTTTGTATTTTCAATGATAATTATTGCAAAAGATTGAATTGTTGTTTAAGCCACTTTATGCATGGTTTTGTGTTCAGTTATGAGCAAGGGGATACCAAAAGAGACAAACCCTCCATTGGTGCTTAAATCTTCTAAAGGTTCTCCTCTCAGTTCTGGTGGAGGAATGGGTGACCAGGTGCAAGGCGGAGCTTTAGCCCATTTTTCTGAGCTGCCCACATCCATGAGTTCCTAATCCCAAAAGGAAAAGGATAAAAGGTAATAAAGATACCATCATTTCTAAATACCAACAAGAGAACTTCGGGACCAAAAATCAGTTAATGTCTCTGATGTTAGAGTTAGAGTTAGAGTTTTGCAAACCTGAAAGAAGGCTGTTGCAATAATCACATCTGAGTGCTCTCTAAAACGCATTGGGAATACTGCTGTGATTTTTTGTGGCTGTTAAACAAAAAAATTACTTTAATTTAGCAAACTGGAGTCAGATATGTGTGGTAGTCAAAATTTGGTAGTGGTGCTGTTGCCAATTCTAAATAGTGATCTACTTCAGTTTTTATTATATCAAATAAGTGAAGAGGGTGGCTTTTAGCGGATATGAATCTTAATCAAACATGTCCATCTCTTAGCATCTTATGTTTTGATATCTTTATTCACCTTGCTGTTTTGTGTAGATTTTCATAAAGGACATAAAAGGTTGGATTTAGCTGAAAACTAAATTGTTTGATCATTTAAAATGGATTGAAATGTGACTGAAATGCCAGAACTGTTTCAAGTGTAAAACTCAGCCAGATTCCGAGCAAGGCTAGACTGCCAAATTGGTAATGAGTTTATTTACCTTAGAAGTTTCTGGCCAGACTGTATTTATAGCATTTCTAGAAAGATTTTACAATACTCAGAAATCTTGAAATCAAAATCTGGCACACTGTCATTGAAAGTTATTAGTAGACTGACATTTTTTTTTTATCAAAATCAGTCTTTCACTATGATAATACTTCATCAAGTCTAATATTGTCCCTTGGGGATTGAGACCTTAATTAGAAGAAGATGGTGAGATTGCATGAGCAGTAATACCTGTCTGATGACATAGAAGGGTTCTCTTGCGTGATAGACAAGTTTAATTGGCTTATTCATTCCTTGGGATGTATCCCGGGAGTCGACATTTCTCAACATTTCTTTCAGCTGGGAACTTAGTATAACTGCTTGCACTGAAGAAATTTGTGTAATCACTTTTTCAGAGTCTGGAAAAGGAAAATATGTATCAGCATGGTTATGAAGTGTGGAAATTTGATAGCCTGGTATGAAAATAGACAAAAAATAAACATCTCCTATTAGGATTTTGTTCTTTCCTCTTTCATTCCTTACAAAATGCTTAGATAATTTTTCAAGCACCAACAGAACCAGAGGTGGCCCTCGTTTCAAAGCAAAGATCAAGATGTTAATTTCATGCTTCAAAATTTGAAGATTGCACTGGCTATTATGACAGGTCATTTAGCATAAAGTTTCTTTAGCACTAATTCTAATTAGTTTTATGATCTTGACTTGAATGCTATGTCTATATTTAGTAGAAGCCATATGTTCAAATCCTTTTGTTCAACTCTGTTATTATTTCAACTCCCACCTAAACATATGATACTATTTTCTGAGTTGTTGACTTCTTTTCAGGAGTATTATCAGGTAATCTCTTTATTTCCTACATTCAAGTGTCATGGAAAACTTTGTATGGATGTCTTCAAATCCTGAGATTGTGAATGGTGGTACTTGGCTGAATCAGGAGTTATGTTATTTAAGAGGAAATCTATTTCAGTGCTACATTTTAGTTGATCAAAACGGTTGGTGTTGTTTGTCTAGTTTGCGTGGTTAAACTTTTCTTTGTACTGTTAATCTGTCTTTGCTATAAACCCTGAACTCAGATTTACTGCATACAGTTCTTGTATTTCTTGTTTGTGTTAACAAATTGCACAATCTTCTCATTCAAGCTCCAGCTTATTTTCTTTTTTCAAGGTGGCCTCCTATCAGAAATTTAACATATTTCTCCTTTCATGTGTGCAGTTCAGTCTTCTTTTGTAGATGGAGATTTTGAAATTTTTTTTTTCCTCTGTAAACTCCATACTGATACTATAATATACTGAAAGCTATTCTTAAATTTTTTGGTGAATGGAAGGAATAACATGCTTAAATGCAAGATAGTACTATTATGTGTCACAAAGCACCAAGCATTTTTTTTTTTAAAAAAAAAATCGGTGTTGATTTGAAGAAGTAGCAAACCTTTTCCAATTGGAACCTTTGCAAAATTTAGCTTTAGGGTTAGCTGATATCCTTCTTTTGCAGGTTCAACAATCTCCACAGCATCCGAACAAACTTGCTTTACCATCTGCATGGTGTATGATGACAACCCGAATGATAGCAGGGCTCCTTGGGACAGTAGTGGAGTTGATATTGACAAGTAGTTATGTTGTGGATCAGCTGCTGAAGACTGTGAATATTACAGGATGATTATCAGAATAATTCTCAACATTTTGTTGGCAGCCTATATATAAGTTGACAGGTTTGAGCATGCACTCAGCCATTAATCACAATCATTTCTAGAATTCTTGCATATTTCTTGATGCTGAGTCATTCCAACTATTTTTCAAGTCAATTACTTGGACATTCTAATGTGGTGTCAGCTACAATCGGTTGCATCAAGTAGAAAGTGAATGTTGACATAAGTTATCAGAAATAAATTAAATTTTATCATGCTAAAAATGCAGTAGACTAACCTGAACGTGGTATTCCACAGACCCAAATTCATACAAGTGATGGTCAATCTCCACAGGCTTCTCAGCTCTATCATGAAAGGAAGCACATCAATTTTCAACATCGTTTTTGTTAATCATCCTTGCAACTTGAGATACAGTATTTGCTACTTGGGATGAGGAGAAGAAAGAAACTTAAAATTCGTCCAGAGCAATGAAAGCCTACTACTTTCAAGGGTAGCATTTTCCGAGTTTTCTTTTCCTCTCCTCTACGACTAGAGAATGGATATCTAGAATTGCTTCCATTTTCTATTTTTGTATAAATATGCTGAAATGGTTCCATAGACTCTGGAGACTTTACATTAGAAGTCCATGAGATACCTTAGCAGAACTTATCATACATTTATTTTTTAATTTCCTGCCTTTTATTTCGGGTAAGCCAATGATAAATCATCTTGTACGGAGAAGTTATCTTAAAGGGAAGAAATTTAATCAATTGAGACATGCGATTTGTGGAATTTAGATAAATAGTTCAGTGCTTGGCTTTGTTTCGTATGCAAGGTCATGTTGAGTTCTCAACTGTTTTGCTTTCTTCAGTGATACGATGTCATCAATCATAGATCATGGTTTGATCTCAGCCATGAGTCATCATTCAAGAGGAAAGCTACCTTCACCCTCCCTGTTTAGCCACAAAATCTTATGTCTTCGCAATAATATCTTGGTAGTATACATTCTAATGTCTAGATTCAATATTTCATCTATCTAGAAATTGAATATTGAAGTTGTGCAGGTTCATGAGTGTGGTGGTAATGAATCCTTGAAAACCTACATTTGAAAAGAAAGAAAAAAAGCTAGAAGAGGTGACAGGCATCCCGGAAAGACTTACCGGTATAGCTTGAGCAGGATCTCCCTGAGCGCGGGCGACACCCTATCAAAGCATGCCATGTTGAAGAAACCTCTCTCAAGCCCTGCCTCACATGGTGGTGGAAATGAACTGAGATGTTCAACTTTAAATCCAAATGGTTTTGTCCATATCTATGAAGTTTGAGTAGAAAGCAAGTTGAAGTCCTGCCATCATTGTTTAGCAACCCTTGAAGCAAGTACCTACCATCGTCACTTTCTTCTCATTTCTCCATCCTTCTGCTTCGTTGTTTGTAAAGTACGCATAATGGATCACCTGTCCACACCCTCCCACTGTAAACTTTTCTCTTAGGATTTTATATAATTAACAAGTCTAATAATATTTGCATGAGCCATGAGCTTCGCTTGTAAAAGCACATATACTCAATTTGCGCTCCTTTTCTTTCGATCTGAGGAAGCTTTGCATCAGCTTGATGATCATTTATGGCAATCTATCAATGAAAGTGCCAGAAAACGAAAAAAAAAAAACAATTGTAAGATTATACGATGTTTCATTTCTTATTTTTCTTTTCCACAACATTTCATGTAAATAGATATTGGAAAAACGGTTAAAAACAAAGTTAATACCAAAAAATATCTCAACCTAATAGTTTTAGCTATTAGATTAGGTTAGGTCATATAATATGATTTATATTATTTTTTAATATATTCTTTCAAGTGAAAGCCTTTTGGGTTTGAAACTTACATATGCTCACGTTATCTTGTGTTTAATTTTTATCAAATAAATAAAAAGAATGAGATTCAAATTCATGACCGCTTGGTTATTAAGATTCTGATACCATATCAAAAACCAACTCAATTTAATAATTTAAACTGTTAGATTAATTTCTAGTATATGATTTATATTATTTTTTAACAATAAAAAAAAAATACATGTTTTGACTCAAATAATTATAAATGCATTCTACAATGAATTTAAAAAGAAAAAAAAAAACCCTCGTAAAACCATAAATTACCAACAATTGATGAATTATAATTAATTCAACCTGTACAAACAAAAATTGACCTCCAAGCATGCATCTATATATATATATATATATATATATATATATATATATAAAGAAAAGAAAAAGAAAAACTAAATTGGAATTGGTCTCACCAAAGCCAAAGGCCACTTGTATCAGAATAATCAACATTCAAGGCAAAGCAAAGAACCCCCCATTGAAATTGTCTCCTCTTCCACTGACAGCTATGTACCACCAACTTTCCATAGCATGTAGGTTTTCGAAGCTGTGGGAACAATTTTTTAAAAAATATTTATTTATTAAAAAAATATATTTTTTCACTTTATATATATATATATATTTTTAATATTAATAATCTAAAAATCTTAATTTAAAATAAAAAATATAGTTTTATTTTTAAAACTAACTAACGCACACCATCATCCGCACTTTAGTCACTGCCAGCCGTTGTATCCTCTCCCCTCTCCTCTCCACCACTTACAAATAATAATAATAATAATAATACTAAAGAATTAATTAAGAAAAAAACAAAGGCTCATGTCGAATTTATGTACATTGTGAAACAAAAATTACTACAAAACAACTCTGTTATGTTTCCTATCTTTATGGGTTCCTCAAAAAATCAATCTTCGGTTTTTCTTTTTTATTAAATTAAAATTAAATGGTTTCACTTTGTCACTGGTTTGATCTACTTTTCTGTACGATTAATCTTATTTTCTCTGCCTTAACGTTCCTTTCCTTTTTCATTCATCTATCAATTAGCTAAAACGAAACTCTCTTCTTCTTCTTTTTTTTCTTTTCAAAGCTCCTGTTTTTTCTCACTTTCTTGGGAAAATAATGTTATTCCCTCCTCCTCTCAATGACTTCTCTTTTTACACCCCTTTTCTTTTAGATTTCTTGATTTTGTATTTTATTAATCCAGTTCAGAGTTCGATCATGTCAAAAACAAGCGTTGACCTTGTATTTTGATCGTCAAAACCCTATCAAAACAGCCTTGACCACACAAAAAGTTTGGGTTTTGGGGTCAAGGTTTGTTGATTCTTGACGTTTAGAAATCTGGATTGGTGTTATTTTGGTTAAATATGTTATTTTGATTGATAGAATTGGGTTTTTTTAGCTTTGCTTTTCTTTCTCTTTTAGGATTGTGGGTGTATATTTAGTAGTCAATGGACAAGCATGTTAATAAGGGTGCTAATGGATTAAAAAACGAGCCTTTAATTATGACTCTAGACTCTCCAAAAGCTGAGGAGGATGTTGAAGGGAATGGAGAAGATTATAGTGAGTTCAAGGCTTTGTTGCCTCCTAGGAAAGGTGGGATGTCAAGAAATTCAGACAAAGTCAGGAGAAAAGTTCAGTGGAATGATAATAATGGGAATAAGCTTGTGGAGGTTTTAGAATTCGAACCCAGGTAATTTATAGTTTTTTTCGGAATTTTGGCTTTTTTACTTTTCTGGCTATGGTTTTGTTGTTATATGATATTTGGTTCACAAGTTGAGCTGTGAGTTTTTAGTTTTGGAAACTAGTTATGACTTAATTATCAAAAAGAAAAGTTGGCGTACACATGCATTTATGGGCATATAATCTGGCTATGCTTGATCATCTATGAGCAGATTAGCTTCAGATTAATTGATAGATCTGGGTGGGGTTATCCTGGTGGTTTTTAAGTTATTTGCAAGCATTTTGATGACTTGTTTTCGCTTTGAATTTTTATACTTTCACTCAATTTGAGTAGAAGTGAATCTGTATGAAGTACGAATATTATGCAAGTTCCATGCATACCATGCAATTGTTTCTGGAATGAATTTTAATTAAAGATCAGGCTGAAGTGAGTCAAAGTGTTTGTGGTATAAGCAGAGCTTGACCCTCTTGAGTTCGCATTCCGTTTTTTAGATTCTTGATCAGTCCCGTTTACAGAAATATCTGGCTATAAGAGCTAGAACTGACAGGGCTTGTTCCATTGATGCTCATTACATAACAAATTACGTTGTATTCATTTGCTAGTCTAAAACCCAGTCCTGTTTCTATTTAGTTTGGAAGCCTTATGACATAAGTTACCACTTACAAAGCCTATTTTCTTCTAATCTTTGAACAACTACCATTGCTGTGTTTTTCCATGGATACATTACCAATGTTCTTGCCAAGCGGTTATTCATCTAGAATCAAAAGGAGAAGCCCATTCAACATCATTTAACAATAATTGTGGGGCTTAATCATCTAGACCTCTTGAAGAAAAAGTTATGCTATTAATTCATGAAACTCTACTACCCATGAGGTAAAATGAATATTATCATTATAATGCTGGAAACTTCCTGAAAAATAATTTAACTTTTGCTGGGGTTACCTATTTAAGTTGGTCGTGTAAGTACTTGATTTTAATTTTCTGATCTGTTTGCCATCCTGTGTTTAAGAAATTTCAATTTTCAGGTTCAGTTACTGCCTTAAGTGTTATTGAAATTTGGACATTAAGTGACCTCTGTGTCTGATGAAAGGAGAGATTTGTTTATTATTTGGAACCACAGGTTATGACAATATAAAGTAATGATCAAAAAAGGGAGAAATAAAGATTACACTGAAGTTTTAAAGAACAGTTGCTTTTCAGTTGGCTTTTGTTTGTATTTAGTGTACCCATATATGTCATCAGATTATTATTATTTTGTGGATCTTGTTAGTAATCTTGTGTCAGATTTTCCATTCTCTCTTTCTAGTATCCTCACAAGGTTTTATCAGGAAACACAATTTTCTTCTAGGATTATTTATTACTCCTTTTTTTTTTTTAATCTTTCTCAGTACCAAGTTTCTCTCCATTGCTTCATGAAAAAAAAAAAAAAAAGGCTAATAGTAGTAATCTGGTAGATTTTTATCAGATCCCTTGTTTCAGCTGCTTCAGTGCAGTTCAAGTGTGGATGTTGAAATCTACATTTGGTCTTTGTCAACCACACTGATCTGAACTTATCCCTCACATCTCATTTAGAGAACTTAGTATTACCCGGTGCAAGTCCGCTGACTCGTATTATAACAGCCTCACCCAACATTAAAATGGCCTTAAAAAAGGAACAAGCTGTTGTTGCAATATGCCTCCCCAAAATTGAGGGCTGTAAGGAGGATATGAGTAAATTGAAAGTTAAGATAAGAAAATAATCCAAAAAAAGAAAAAAACAGATGTAATTTATTCCCTCCAGAACAAGACCCTGTAGCTTCCATTAACAGGAAGACCCTGTTATACTGGTAATGTTTCTCGTTGTTATGTCATTTGGAGCTTCGAAAATTGACCTGCTCTCTACTGTGATATTAATGTGGGTGGAAGATCCTGGTGCTTTGTTCAAAACATCCATAACTAGCACACATCCAATCATTTTGATGAACTAGTGAAACACTCAACTAATTCAATCTGTGGTCAGTGCAAAACATTAGGTGACCTTTTCAGCTCTTCAAATCTACTACCTCGCTGTCATAATTAATTGAAAACTTAAAAATCAACATGTGTCCACAAGAAACTCTTGAGCATGTGATGTGTTTTATCTGAGCATTGAATCACTTCTGTTCATAGATTTCATGTTAGTTGACGATTATTGTACCCCTCACTCCAGTTTTCCATTTGTGGCTGCAGCGACACTAGTGATTCTGACGAAGAGGATACAGATTCCTGCTTATGTACGATAATGTAGATATTGCCAGTACATCAATTTGTAGATATCTGCTGGATAAGCTAGAAGGGCATTCTCTCCAGCTACGGCATGATAGTTGTGTGAAGGACTGGTTTCAACTTCTTGTTGTAAGTGAGGCACCTGCAATCCCTTCCAACATTTTATAATTAGAGCTCTTAGGTGGTTTTTGTGGTGAGATTTCAAACAAGCAGCTTTATATTGGCGGGACCTAATCCTGGGAAATGAAGCAGACTGGAATAACGATGATCAAGCTTACACCATGTGGCATAAGATATCAAGTAAAACTGAACATTTTTGCTTTTCCACATATGATTATATATGAAGAGATGAACAAAGCTCGAAGATTATTTTCAATGACGATTTCATGAAGTTTCATTTACTTAGACTTTATGAGCACTCCATTATTCCTATCATGCCACATTTGGTTTTGCAGGCTGCTGGATGTAAACAGATCAAGTCTGGAATAATGAACACAGTGAGTTAATGCCAGGCGCATTATGCATGATTTGTGCATTGATGGGTGGGGGTGAGTGGGCTCTTATTGTGTTCTTTTCCCTTCTTAGGCCTGTGTTTGTTTCCGCAGCTAGCCGCCTGTTTTGCTTAAAATTATTTAGAGTATATTTAAAAAACTTATTACTGACATTTTTAAATATATATATAATTTTTTAGTAATGTAAAAGATAATATTTTTATTTACATTAGTGTTACAAATTTAATTTTTATTGGAAATTTAATATTGATTTTTTTAGTGAACAACATGATTCTTTAATGATAATTTTTAATCTGAATAAAATAAAATTAATATTCTATCATTATAAATTTATGGTTTTGATTGTAATTTTGATGTGAAAACTTGATATAAATAAATATGCTTGTCAATTTTTATTGGAAAATAAAAAGTGAAAAGGGAAGGAAAAAAACTAGAAATAAAAAACAAAAATAGTTTTATTTCAAGGAATATAGCCTTAATTTCAACAACTTCCCTTCTACTCTTTTTTAGGCTCCGTTTGTTTGCAGGAAAGTGAATTTCGGGGAAATTGAATTCCTGAAAAGTGAATTCCGGGAAAGTATTTTCCGATGTTTGGTAGTGCTATGAAAAATGAACTGGAAAACACTTTCCAGTGTTTGGTTATGTCATGGAAAATGAGCTGGAAAATAACTTATTAATATTTTATTTTTCTCAAGTTTATTAAAATAATGAGGAACAAATCTTACAAATTAAAAAGTTGAATGAGAATAAAATTGAAAAAAATATATAATTTCATAAATTATCTCAAATAAAACAAATAATAATCAAAATAATAGGGATCAAATCTAAAAAATTAAAAAAAAAATGAAAAATAAAGAAATTAAAATAATAATAATCAACATTTCATAAATTATTTCAAATAAAATAAGTAACAATCAAAAGAATGAGGATCAAATTTGATAAATAAAAAATTTCAATAAAAAAATGATAAGGAAAAAGCAAATAGCAATTATAAAAATAAGGACCAAAGTTAATATAAAAATAAAATTTTTAGAGATGAAATTGAAAAATAAATATTCAAAACAAAATATATATAGCAATCAAAAGTTTGAGGATCAAATTTGATACAATCAGCAAATAATGACATTTCTAAATTTTTTACAACTTTCGGAAAGTGTTTTCCCCTCAAATTTTTCAGGAAAACACTTTTCTGAAAACCAAGCCAAATTTTTCTTTTACTGGAAAATGTTTTTCATTGACCAACTTTCCTACTGGCAAACAAACACAAGAAAGTTTGGAAAGTGATTTCCCGGAAACCACTTTCCGGAAAACAAACACAGTTAAAAGGAAAACACTTTCCTGAAAACCAAGTCAAATTTTTTTTTTGGACTAAAATTGACTGGAAAGTGTTTTCCGTTGACTAGAAAGTGTTTTCCGTTGACCAACTTTCCTAATGACAAACAAACACGGGAAAGTTTGGAAAATGGTTTCCCGGAAACTACTTTCTAGGAAACAAACAAGGCCTTAATTAACTATCGAAACTTTGCGGCCTTGCAGGCTAGTACAGGAATTTCCTCAATTTAAACAGTTTTTTTAAAGTACTAGTCTTTGGTTTGAACATTCTTCGCCATTTAAGCCAGAGTTGGAAGGACATAATTTCATTGTAAGACATTACTGACCAGTGTTGGTCCTCTACCATAAATGAAACTAGAAAGTATTCTGCTTGTGGCGCTTCATTTACCACTGTTTTTGTCTTCGGATTAACGTGGAAAGTGATTCTCCAGAGACTAATCTTGGCTCTGAAATGTTTAATGATTGAGAATGATGATTCTCCAGAAACTAGATAGTATTCTGCTCGTTGCGCATCATTTACCATTGTTTTTGTCTTCGGATTAACGTGGAAAGTGATTCTCCAGAGACTAATCTTGGCTCTTGTAATGTTTAGTGATTGAGAATGATGATTCTCCGAAACTAGAAAGTATTCTGCATGTTGTGCATCATTTATCACTGTTTTTGTCTTCGGATTGGCGTGGAAAGTGATTCTCCAGAGACTAATCTTGGCTCTGAAATGTTTAATAATTGAGAATGATGATATTTGAAATTGAGTAGTTCAGCTTAGTACTGATTCTGAGACAAACAGCAAACCTCAAAAGGGAGGGAGATTTAAATAATAAAGTAATGATGGTGAGAAACAAGATACTTAAAAGCCCACTTTGTCTATACCAAAACAACGTCAAGAAGTGGATCAAAAAATCAGAAAAAGACACAAATGCATCACCCCAGATCGTTTCACACTTGCCCAGAATGGGCTACAGAAAATAACAAGAGCAACCTCAGCTGTATTTCTATCCACAGATTCATCTCAACCACATATGAGAACAACCTTTCTCACTTTCTTGCCTGTGGTAGATTTCCATGAAATTGGTCTGTAGTTTGAATCCTTATCTGTGTTTTTTTTTTTTTTTCTCTTAATCGAATTGTCACTGTCTTGAAGAAGACAACGAAAACGGTGACAATGGAATTTTCTTATCAGGCCTCCAAGTTGATGATGTCTAAAATGGGCATGTCTTCTCTATTTGTCCATGAATATGTACTGTCTGTCAAACAAGCTTTCTTTGATGGCGCCTTGGTCTCAACATCATTGGATGCAGTTATCTTCTGGTAAGAATCAGGAGGAACCACCCAGTTTGAGAGGCTGGCATCAACTGCGATTTCTTGCATGAGAGGTGTGGAGTGACTGGTATTCGAGATTGAACTAAGGGGTTTCGGTGGGTGTTGCTCAAGGGCTACATTTTCTTTCATCTGTTGCTTAGGTGGTTGCGTTCCTCTTGCCTTCACTTCTTTCCATTGATTGAGATTTTCCACTGGTTTCAGCACAGAATGAACATATTGACGCGATCTCAATCCTCCCTCGTTTGAGTCAGCAAGGGACTTTAGATTTTCAGTTGTATCCTTTCCCAGCTTTGTCGTCAAAGAATTTTTATTCTGTGAACTCGCAGATAGGGAGCTGAATTGCCCAGAAAATTCCTTTTTATTTACTCTCAATACATCTATATTGCAGCCATTGTTATCATCTTCTTCTTCTTCTTCGTCATCGAATTCGTAATCATCATCATCCAAATCACTTTCTTCATACGCTATTCCATCCTCTTCATCATAGCTGTCAATGCAGTTTCTATATCTATAATTTGATGGATAAGACGCCATTTTGGACGCGATTGAATCCCCTTCAGAGAGAGAAGAAGATTGCCTTTCTTCTGCAGCATCTTTGCTAGTCTCTTCCTCATCACTTCCCCAGTAATCACTCGTGCTTTCCTCTTTCGGAATTGGTTCATAAGTCTGAACATTCAAATTGAAGCTCACCTTCTTTCTAACTTTATAGTTCAAGGAATCCTTGGGTCTTTTGCTGTCAATAAAAAAAACACACACCAAAGAACAAAACTTGAGCACAGACTAACTACAAAGAGAGAGACCCAAAACAATGAAACATGCAACATAAAAAAGAAATATTAAATGATTGAAAAATAGGGTAAATAAAGTGAGGGACCTGAGTTCAGCTTCAGAGGTTATGGGCTTCCCTGTAATGGCAAGGTTTGTAGAAACAGAGTCTAGAGGTTCATAACTACAAAGTTTCTGCTACATCAAAACAAATAGTAAAAAAGAAGAAGAAGAAGATTGGTGATTAATTCAAATGAATGTTGGAAATATATAAGCAAGCTTACATGGTCTCTATAACCCGGTTTTCTACGCTTTCTCTTTGAAGACAAGCCGAAACAGCCAAGAAAGCAACCCATCAGGCAGAGACCGACCGACCTCAAGGATTAGAGGATGTTGTTAATGGCGAGATTGGCTAAAAATAGAGAGAGAGAAGGAGGGTTTGAGTGAAGTGTGGTGTGGATTTGAAAACCATTTCTGGCTCCAACGGGTTTTGAAAATAGGAACGTTAGGCTTTAATGATTGTATGAGTGGTGGTGGGTCGGGACCGGGACACGGACGATGTCAATGTGTGTGCTCCAGTTTTTTATTAATTATTCAAAGATCCAGAAAAAAGGGGAAGATAATAAATTATAAAACCTTGTCCCGATCTAAACTTTGCGGCTATTTGTTTTTTTTTTTTTAATAATTATTATCATTATCATACTTTTCGTTTTGTCTTAATTTTCAATCAAATATTATAATAGAGATGAGAAAAAAAAATTAAACTGATAAAAAAATAAATTGAATTAATCAATTAAACCAATTAAAAAATCTTGATTTTAAAATTTTAAAATTAATTAAATCGAATTGAAGTGGATAATTCAACTAGGGTCTGTTTGGGAGCGTGATTGCGATTGTTTTTTAAAATGTTTTTCATGTCGAAATGCATTAAAATGATATATTTTTTTATTTTTTAAAAAATTATTTTTGAAATTAGCACATCAAAACAATTCAAAACATATAAAAAATTAATTTTTCATAAAAAAAAATATTTAAATTTGTTGGAAACACAAAAAAACCCTAAAATTAAGTTCTTTTCAATCCTTACAAACTCACCCTCTCTCTCCCAAATCACAAACGCCCTCTTCTTTCTCATTGTTCCCTTGCTCTTTCTAGATCTCTGGTTCTTCACCTGAATCCAACAAAACCATACACAATTAGTAACCTCTGTCTGTTGATTTACTGTTTTAGATTTGTTTTTAAGACATGATTTTTCTTCTTTATAGTTTTTTACTTCTAAGCCATGATATTACTTTTATTGGATGATTTTGCTATTAATACTGTTATTTTCATTTCAACAGGAGTTCTTTCCATGCTGAACAAATTTTAGTTACTTTTGTTCTAAGTGATTCGTTGATGAAAATAACCTGGGTGTTTTTCTTGGAAAGACCTTGTGACTTGGAATAGTTTATCATTTGACATATTACAACGATATTTATCAGATGAAATGGTTTTGCTTCCGGAGCCATTGTTTTTTATTTTAAAAATATTTTAAAAAAAAATTATATATTTTTTTGTTTTAAATTAATTTTTTAGTGTTTTTGTATTATTTTTGATGTGTTAATATAAAAATTAATTTTATTTTTAAAAAATAAATTATTTTAATGCATTTTCAAATAAAACACTTTGAAAAATAACTAATACTATACTCCCAGACACCCCTTTTAGTTCAAGAAGAAAATTTTCCATTCCTTTCCCTCATTTTTTCTCTTGAAACTCCAAAATCTTTGACTTGTTGGATGAATGAGATGTCTGAGAGTATGCTGATGATTGTTTTTTAAAATGTTGTTTTACTAATAATACATCAAATAATATTTTTTTATTTTTTTAAAAATTATTTTTGACACTAGAATATCAAAACAATTTGAAAATACCCAAACAAATTTGAAGTAAAGAAAAATTAAATAATTAAAAAAAAACATTTATAAAACACAAAAACAAACTTGCGAGGACTATACATGGACTATAAACAAGAAAAAAATAAATTTAATTGAAGTTTTGTTCTTCAATATTTTAGGTGATGTTTTTATAATATTAGATTTGCATCTCAATGAGTCACATTAAACGAGGTTGGTGTTGCTGATGAGCTATCTCTCAAATAGCTTTGATAGGCAGTAAATATATGTGATTGCTCATTTAAGTCATTTTTAGGAACATAATTTATTTATCATTCCAATTTGGTTGGTTTTTTATTTTTCATACATTGGGAGAGTTATGGGTTATGGGTTATGGATTATGGAAGCATGGTTTATTGCAAGGCGGAGACTATTAACATATGGGAAATTCTATAAATTTTTCTATAATGAAAATTAAGATGTGTCATTAAGATTATTTTAAAATAAAGTGGTATTAATCAACATATAAAATAATATAATGATATTACGCTTATGGAATGAAAATAATAAAAAAAGACTACTTTTAGTAGAAAAGCTGGATAAGTGGCTTGTGCTTCATCACAAGCCGAGTTGATTTCTTTTGTAACCTAATAAAAGAGTGTTAAAGAATTGTCAATGTGTTTGTTTTTTAAAAAAATTCATGACTTGAGTTATGAAACTTTAATATTAAAGGACAAAGTTGAGAAAAAAAAATGAAAAAAAAGTTTTGATCCAATCCAAGTTAGTACAACAAACTTATGACCTAGATGTGAGGTCAAAATATCCTCACATAAAGCATATAGATATAATAAAAAAACACTTAATATTTAATAAACTTAATGTCGAAGGCTAAAATTGAGAAAGAAAATAGGTGTCAACCTGAGCTAACATCTCATACCCGTGACCTGGGTCATAAAATGGGGATGATGGCATAAAAAAAATATTAACAAAGCTCAATCCTCAATAATTCAATGCTGAAGGTTGAAAATAAAAAAAAAATCAATTTAAAAAAAAAGGATAAAAAAAGCAATTAAAATATTGAGGAATAAATTTTATATAAAAATAAAATAAAACGAAGTAAAAGTCTTGAGCCAATTCGAGCTAGTATGACAAATGTGTGACCCGTACTGCGAGGCCAGATTATCATCATAGAAAAAAAATGAAGAAGTATAATCTTCAATAAACTGAGTGTTGAATAATAAAATTAAAAAATAAAATTGGTGAAAAAAAAAGACATAAAAATAGACCGATATCAATTCAGGACTCGTGACCTGAGTCATAAAATCAGGATAACCACACCATAAAAATTAACGGGGCTGATTTTAAACAAATCAAATATTAATAGATAAAATAAAATAAAAACAATTTAAAAAAAGGAACCAAGGCAAATTTTTTTTAAAAGAATAAGGGTCAAATCTGACATAAAAGTTAAAATTAAATAATAAGGGATGAAATTGAAAAAAAATATTAAAAAAAATAAAGACCAAATTTGATATAAATACCAAACAGAACAAAATTCTAAGAGATGAAATTGAAATAATAATAAAAAAAATTGAAAACAAATAAAGAACAATAAAAAAGACTAAGGGTCACAATTGAAATAGGAAGAAAATGAAGGACAACCTTTAATTTTGGTTGAGCCGACATTTTTTTTGAGTGAAAAAGGAGGAGGGGGGAGAAAATCATCGCTTAACCATCGTGAAACACCTTATATGCTTCGCTCCATTGGATACGCTGCCATATGATCCATTGAAAGAGACGGCAATGGGCCTTTTTGGGCACCAAGACGAGCAGCACAAAGCGCACAAATACCTTCCACATGCTTGTATGCGCTAAGAACTTTTCTTCTTTTTATTTTATTTAATTTATCAAAAGATCTAAGTGCCCCTGACCACACATAATATTAATAAAAAAAACCATAACAAAAAAGACCAAAAAACCCCTTGACCTATGCTATAGTTTTTTGGCTTCTAATGATACCTTAGTAATTTTAGTATGCTAACAAAGATAGAAAACCAAAAATACCTCTGCCAAAACTGTCAAGTAAATTTAACTTTTAAGGGTAATTTAATAATTACAATGTGCAAATAAAATATTAAAAAACCATTCTAACTCTTATTCAATCTAGTAATGATAAATAGGTCCTGAAAAAGACGATTCTATCTCTAAAAATAAGTTATATAGTTTTCAATATGGAAAGCAAAAGAGGTATTTCACTATATAAATCTATGGTTTAAACTAGCCTTCCTCCCATATTTGTCTCAAATCTAATAGCTAGAGTCTTCTTTTTAATCACAATCCAACTACATCTTTTTCTCCAGGAGGCAACAAAGAAACATCATCCTGCCCTCGTTTCCTTGTTAATGGCAGGTCAAACTCATAAACCTGAAAAAGTAACCAATCAATCTCCTTAAAACATCACTCTATCTTGATCAAATTAACAAAACACTTACGAATATTTTTAGATTTGGAAAACCATTCAAGGAAGCACCATCATCAGTCACCATTTTCGTATGATTTTTTTTTTTCATATCCAAGTTCTAGATTACAAAATTATCATCACTCGTTCAAAGACCAAAAGAACAACAAAATTTAAATCCAATGTCAATCATTGATTCAAGCACCGTTTGTTTTTGTCATGCAAAAATGCTTTTAAAAAAATAATTTGTTTTTGCTTCAAATTAATATTTCTGAGTGTTTTTAAATTATTTTAATGTGTTGATATTAATAATGAATTTTTTAAAAAGTATTATTTTGATACATTCTCAAACGAAGAACATTTTAAAAAGCACTCGA
Source organism: Populus alba (assembly GCF_005239225.2). NCBI lineage: Eukaryota > Viridiplantae > Streptophyta > Magnoliopsida > Malpighiales > Salicaceae > Populus > Populus alba. Next base: position 8,545,626 of record NC_133293.1, read on the forward strand.
TACCATAATGTCAAACAAACTCTCAATGTCGGAGAAGATTGCCTTTTTATTATTATTATTATTATTATTAAGCAAAGAAATCGTACATTATTCTTTTCTTTTACTTATTTTTCTCCATGTTGTATATAGTTATTTTGAGATTTTTTAGAAAAACAACATAGATAATTTATTCATCATCACTTGTTACAATATTGTTGTCAATAATTTCATTATTTATCTTAAAGATTTTATTCATCATCACTCGTTACAAATAATTTATTGCAATTAGTCTCTTAAGATTCTAGCACCATCAATGATTAGTTGCACTACTAAATAAGGTTCACAAACTAGAAAAACTGACTCAAAATATCTATATGAAATATTCAATTTAAGCTTTAGAATGATTGGAGAAAAAATAACCAGAAAAGTTAGGAAAACCAAAGGAGAGAAGGTTGATTAGATATTGCTTAGTGAGCAAAACATTTCCCCTTACCACCATTTTTTTATACCAAGATTTGAAACTAAAACTAATATATAATTAATTATATTAATTACAATAATTAATTTTGATATTTTTTCTTAACTACCCATCATAAAAAATAAATAAAGAACCTACAAATTTTTTCCTTAAAAAATTTACTAAAACATTATTTGACAATAAACCTAAGCCTAAGGGCCATGCCTAATTAAGAACATGTTGGTTAAGACCTGATGATGAATGAAAAAACTACACGGTAATATTAATTATTGGGTTGAGTCCAATTAAGTCTACATGATGTTTTATACAATGTATATATCCCTCTAAACATCTCTATAAATATCCTAGATATTTATCTTAAGAAAATCTATATAAATAGATCTCTCTAGAACTATAAAGAAAAAGGCCAAAAGGCCAGACCTTATCTCTTTAAGGCTAGAACTCATCTTTCTAAACTTAAAGTCTAACAAAACAAATATCTAATACAAGACTTCAACAAAACTTAAATAACATTTAAACCAAGTAAATACTTATTCTCCTCAACACATGTACAAATACTATACTAACTTAAGCATCCGAGTTTTTTTTCTTGTAAATGTTGTTGAGCTCGCCAAGTATTTTGGGTCTAATTTTATCATTCCATGAAAAGCGCCTCTAATCTTTCTCTTACAGATTTTTGTTAGCCTCATCATTGGCGTTGTCTGTGAGAATGAACAAAAAGTCAGTTCATTCTTGTTTCTCAAAAGCTCTTTTCATATATGATGAAACCCAACGCAATGGTGGATATGCCAGTGTCTTTGTCTTGGATATGCCAATGAAACATTAGAGTCCAAGCTAGCAGTTATGTCTAAGCTACACCAGCGGCTATACACAAAAACACCCACAATTATGTCTACAGCTACGCCTACACCTATGGCGACGCCCACTACTATGTCTATGGCTATGCCTATGACTATGACTGCACCCATAACTATGCCTACAACTACGCCCACGACTACGCTCCATAACTATGCCATCAAACAACTTTTATGACATCTTGTACATACAAAAAGTGTCACTAGGACTTAGAGGGGCTCTAATAACACACAAAAGGTAATATTGCCCACTGTAAGTATTTTCTCCCTTACTCTTGATAGATCAAGTATTCAAAACACATTTGTTTACAAGACTTCGAGGGCTTAGATGATATATGAAAAAATTACACATTAATATTAATTATTGGTCTGAGCCCAATTAGACATACACAATGTTTTATATAATGCACTCATCTTAATACATATCTTTATAAATTAAAACTGAGGGGGCTTGTAACACTTTTAATTTTGATTTGATTCTTGTAAAAAAACACTTATAGAAATTACCTCTGATCATACTTATGATATAATTTGATGGGACAAATTAAAATTTTAATAATTTATGACTTAGATCGAATCAAATTTCTAGTTGAAATATTCAAAACACTAATCAAAATTTGGTGATGAACTCTTTTAGGTTATAAAAAAATGACATACATTTTAATTGTAACCTTATAAATTACTTTAAATTGAATTTCATTCTAAAACATAATTTAAATGTATGATTCTCTATATTGTTTTGGATGTCTTAAAAAGTTTATTTGAATCATGAATTTTTTTTTTTAAGAAAATTTAAATTTCTCACTATTTTGCTTAAACCTAGAAAATTAGTTTATAGACTGTATTATTTGCTTATATAGATTGATAATCAAATCTATACAATATTGTTATGCTATTTTGCACTTTTTTTTTTCCTACTTTAATTCATAATCACATCTAAAAATATAAAATCATATTTTCATTTTAAATTTACTTATTTGAAATCAAAATTCACCTTATTTCTTCTTGATAGGTCAAATACATGATTCACATTTCTTCAAAATACTTTATAGTTTATTTGAAACCAAATCACATGTGAAGTTGAATTCAATTTTATGTGTGATTTGAATTCAATTATAACTTATTATAATTTTTATATTTAGAATAAAACACTAAATCACATAATTGAATTCAATTATACTGTTTGGAAAACCTATGAAAATAAATCGAATAAGCAATCTTGGTTATTTTGCCTTTAATTTCAGAATTGCATAGTACATCTTCTTAGTGAATAAATAGTATTTTCAATGTTAATTTTAAGAGAAATTGATTTGCAGAGAATCTCTCATCTGATTTACTTTTGTCTATTTTTTATGATTTGAATTCCATTTGGGATTGAAATCAATATCTTTAAAATAATTTCAAATGCAAGAATTGATTTAACTTTTAGATTTGAATTCAATTTCAATGTTCAAACAATCTGTTAAAAATATTTATTGAAATTCTAGTCTTGTACTTATTTTGATCAATTTGGAATAAATTGTTAAAAATCTATCATATAACTACCAAGCTTTATAATTGTATTTGAAAAATATCAAAATCCAATTTTTTAAAAATTAGACTCAAACACACGATATTTATAGAAGCATTGAAAAACTTTTATATTTGTTTTAGAGGTTTTCCTTTAAAAGTTTATCATCAAACCTGTAATATACCTACTTAATAAATTCATAATTATATTTGAAAATATCAAGATAGTATATTTAAATACTAATGTGTTAAATTAATAATATCTTTTACATGTATGCTTTCTTAAATGTTATAACACTTATATTTTTCTTCTCACTAAGAATTTTTAAATAATTATTTTATCATATATATATATATATAAAACCTGTGTTTTGATATCCAATGAAAAACCAACTTGAAATATTACCTAAATATGATTAGGTTAAAATATAAAAGTTTCAAAATAAAACCTAACATAGATTTTGATTTACTTAGCCGAACAGTTGACTAGATCGGTTTTAATAACTAAGGATCGGTAGTGATTAATTTAAATATTTTATTGAAAGACTTTATTGATTTGTATTTTCGAGACTCAATTGTATTTAAAAACTCCTTTTAAATAAATTTATACCTTAATTTCTCTATATTTGTATCGTGCTGCCGTGTTATCATACCTTTTATATCTATACTTTCCTAACATGCACTTGTTCACACAGTAAATTCTCATTGTTGGTTTTTTTGGACGGTCAAGATATCCTCGTATCATCATTGAGACAGTGACATCACGATTTATACTCGTAAAATTAATGAAGAGAACAAACCTTATTATTACCTACCCTACCAAACTCTATAAATTGTGTTTATAGAATCAAATCAATTTCTCTTTATAACTTTGGGTGTGTTTGGTATTATGATTGTTGTTGAGGTTGTGATTTTAAAAAAATTATTTTATAAAAAGTACTTTTAGTTGAGGCTGGTTTGAAAAAATATATGTTTGGTTAAAACTATGGTTGCAATTGAAGTTGAATAAAAAGTAGTTTAATGTGTTTGGTTAAAAAAATATTTTTCAAATTGAGGTTATAAAATAATTTAAAAATATTTTTAATTTAAATATTGTAAATTTAACTATTATTATTACATCATAAAATAAATAATATTGATATCAAATATTTTTTATTATTCAATTAAACTATATGCAATGTCATAACATACGAAATCTACCCAGCAATTCATGGTTTCTTAAGCACGCAACAACAAAAACTGAATTTTTTGTTACGTCATCAAGCGTTATCCTTCTAATTTTTTGAATAAAAAAAATTAAAATAAAAAATAAAAACTGAATTTTTTTTTTAATTGGGTCGGACCTAGCAAGAACATAATTAGAATTGCGATCAAATTCCACAAATGCTACGTCATCATGCGATATCCTTCTAATTTATGTAGTGTTATTAAATAATATTAAATACTAATTTTTCGAGTAAAACTCAATTTGTTTTTAAAAAATTTACAATTTCATTAGGTACAAAATTCATTCGACAAGAACTATAATTTTCATGATTTTTTGAGCATGCAATAAAATTAGGTAAAATATTATTAGGAATAAAATTAAGATTACAGTACGAGTAAATTTAATTCATCTTAAACTATTTTTTTTAACAAACAAAAAAAATATTGTTCACGTTCACGTGAATAATGCGAGTGAAATCAATTAATTACACTGGTTTTTCTAAAAACAAAAAACCTAATTTTCATGTAAATAGTGTGGCACACTGGTTTTTGAAAATAATAATAAAAAAAAACTGTCACTTTAGTGAACAACTACAGTGGAGCATGGCTCCACTATTCACTGAACAGTGGAGCGTTAGACGAGAAGCAGCAAAATGCTGCTTCTCATGAAACTCCGGTTCCATGTGGGTCCTATCCATCAAAAGCAATTTTTTTTTGAGTTACCAAATGTTAATTAATGTGGTTGCGGGTGAATCTCACCCGCAACCACGTTACCAAACAACCACTTTGAATCCATTTTTTTCTACAATGTATTGTTCGATCTGCTAAATCAATTTCTTTCTGAATTCAATTCTTTTATGGCCTCTAAGTTTTTATTTTTATTTTTATATTTCAAAAATATTTTTGAAAAAATGAATTTAATTTTTTTTTTATTTTAAATTAATATATTTTTGATATTTTTAAATCATTTTGATACACTAATATAAAAAATAATTTTTAAAAAATAATAAAAAATATTATTTTGATATATTTCTAAGTAAAATACACTTTAAAAAATAATTGCAACTACACTTTCAAATAGGCTCTAAATGTTTTATCTTTTTCTCCTGTAATTTTTTAAAAAATAAGGATATAAAAATTTACATTGTTTAGTATTGTGTTTTAATTATATTTTAATTTTTTAATGTTATTTTTTAGTTTTAAATTAATTTTTTTTTTAAATTTTATATTATTGTAATATAAATTGTTGTTAAAAATAAATTTTAAAAAATAATTTTTACCGGATTTTAAAATCAAATTTTAATTATAGAGAAAAGAAAAGCAAGCTCCAAAAATGACACGAGGTTACACCTAAAAAATAAAAAAAACCCACCACATCAAATCACAACCGTCCATACAAATCTAAACAAATCCGGACCCTCCAAATTGCATAATCTCCACATTAGTATCCCAAGATTCCCTCCCCGCTCTCTCTCTCTAACGATAAAATTCTCCCTCAAAGGGTCGCCTCAAAACGAAACCCTCATTTTTTTTTCTTCCCTGAAAATCCCCGAACCCTTCAAAACCCCTCCAAAATTAAAAATCCCCAAATTTCAAAATCCAGAATCCCTAACTCAGAGAGAGAGAGAGAGAGAGAGAGAGAGAAATCTAGACAATATTATTATAAGCAATGGATTCAGATCAGGGAAAGCTATTTATTGGAGGGATTTCATGGGAGACATCAGAGGAGAAGCTTAGAGACTACTTTGGGCAATACGGAGACGTTTTGCAGGCTGTCGTTATGAAAGATAAGACTACTGGTAGACCTAGAGGCTTTGGCTTTGTCGTCTTTGCAGATCCTGCCGTGCTTGATATGGTTCTTCAAGATAAGCACACCATTGATGGTAGAATGGTGAGTTAAAAACCTTTTTCTTTTTTACCTTTTCATGGTTTTTGTGTGGTTTTCGTTAATGTTTGTTTTTTTGGGTTTACTTTGTTTGCATCTTCATTATATTCGGAATTGGTAGTTATTGCTATTATTGAATGATTTTAGGGTTCTTGAGCTCATGTTTTATGATAACAATATTATTGAGTGTTGGTGATGGTGTTGCTGGCCGTTGGTTTCGGGTATTCTTTTATTTTTGTGAATGATTGGTTTGTATTAATTTAGTTGAAGTTTTTTGAATGGTTTATGATATACATGCTGCTTTTGAGTTGCTCAACTGGGATAATGAAAGGAAATAGAAAAAAAAAAAAACTGTGGAGAGCATCTTATAATTGTTCTTCCTCTAAGGTTGTAATCTATGTGGCATGAAACAGAGAAATTGATTTTTGTGAATTGTTGGATTGGAATGCTGTTTTTGATTTTCAAAATAAGTGAGGGTGATCCTTTTTCATTTGTGATTCGGGCAAAGTACAAATGTGTGAAATATAATGGCCTGTTTGGTTTTTAAACAATTTGTGAACTCTTTGATCGAGTTTCACTTATCGAATTTGCACGTCTCTTATGGATTTTGCAAATGCAGCATAGCTTGATATGTCTTCAAATATTAGTCAACCATAATAAACATATCCCAAATATGAGCCTGGCTTTGGATCTTTGTTCGCAATAATTTTTTTATTTATTCAGGTGAGGTAAACCTCCGGTCTTGTCTGCAGCTCAGGCACTGGTAGTGAGTCCATATGATATATTTCATTATTTTTCAAAGGGGTGGGTTTGTGCCTTTTAATTCTGCTGAAAAGGACCCCCAAATCAAAATTCACTTATTTAGTTAATTAACTGAATAAATCAATAAATTACTTGGACAGTTTCTTGTTGTTAGGTAGCTTTTCAGTGAGTACAAATTGTTTGAAGGGTGTTTCATGTGCTTGTAGTTACATGTTTCTAGTTGATCAACTATAGAGGTTTATCATAGAAGCTATTCATCTGTATTTGGTGGGGTTCAAATTTTATTGTTGCATTACTCATCCCATGTTTTGATAAGCTAGTGTGCCAGGTATACCAACTTCTGCTAAACATTTTTGGTTGAGTTGTGATCTTTTGTTGATTTAATGTGTCAGCTTAAGATGACACCAACTCAAGTATCCTTATAGATTGACTCCTTGACAACTTAACTCGTCTAATAATATGAGTTTATGCATAAACACGCCACTTTGTGAGAGTTTATTTCTTTTAGCAGTTACTATGCTTGTCATACATGAAGAATCTACTCATACAAGTTCTAGAAGATTGTAATCAGATAAGATATCTGGGTAATTCTGCATGATGAAACAAGTTACCTGCTTTCAATTTGTGCTCCTGCCTTCCAACCAGTTGTTTTGTTTCTCAGGTTGAGGCAAAGAGGGCCTTATCAAGAGAGGAGCAGCAAACCAATGCCAGGGCCGGAAACCTGAATCCTGCTAGAAACACCAGCGGTGGTGGAAATATTCGGACCAAGAAGATATTTGTTGGAGGATTGCCTCCCACTCTAAATGAAGATGGATTTCGTCAGTATTTTGAAACCTTTGGCTTTGTTACTGATGTAGTAATAATGTATGACCAGAGCACCCAGCGACCTCGTGGATTTGGCTTTATTTCTTTTGACACCGAAGATGCTGTTGACCGGGTGTTACAGAGAACATTCCATGATTTGAATGGTAAGCAAGTTGAAGTAAAACGGGCTCTTCCTAAGGAGGCCAATCCTGGTGGGGGTGGCCGCTCCATGGGTGGCAGTTACCAGAACTATGGTGCATCTGGTGGCAACACAAGCTCTTATGATGGTCGAATGGAGAGGTATATGCAGCCTCAAGGTACTGGAGGTGGTTTTCCTCCTTATGGCTCATCTGGCTATAGCACAGCTGGATATGGATATGGTCCTGCCACTAATGGTGTTGGTTATGGTGGTTATAGCGGCTATACTGGAGCTGGAGCTGGTTATGGGGGACCTGCAGGTGCAGCTTATGGGAATCCTAATGTTCCAAATGCTGGCTACGTAAGTGGTGCACCCAGAAATTCATGGAACAGTCAAGGTTCATCTGGCTATGGTGCTATGGGTTATGGGAATGCTGCTTCTTGGGGCGCTCAAAATGCTGGGGCTGGCAGTGGTGGCCCTGGTTCAGTACCTGCTGGTCAATCTCCTGGTGGAGCCTCTGGGTATGGGAATCAAGGTTATGGGTACGGTGGTTACGGTGGAAATGATGGATCATATGGGAATCCAGCTGGGTATGGTGCTGTTGGAGGACGTTCTGGGGGCACTCCAAACAGTAACGTTGGTGGTCCTGGTGGAGCAGAACTACAGGGGAGTGGCGGTGGCTACATGGGGAGTGGATATGGTGATGCAAATGGAAATTCTGGGTATGGAAATGCAGCGTGGAGATCTGAGCAATCACAAGCTTCTGGAAATTATGGGGCTCCTCAAGCAAATGGTCCTCATGGTGGACAGGTTGGATATGGCGGTGGTTATGGTAGTTCTCAGGCTCGGAAAGCCCAACAACAGTGATTTGTGAACACCTTGGTTGCCTACTAGGTCTACATCTTTGTTTGTGGGCGTGTCCAGCTGTTCTCATGAGGTTCTCTATAGATTTCTTGCTCCCAGCACCAGGGGAGTGGCTCAAATTGGATGATGCACTTTGGGAATGGTTGGATTGCTTAAATCCCAGTAGTTTGCACTATCTATTTTGCTAGTCTATAATAATTAGCTCAAGGCATACTAGATGCCCTTCTTATTTAATGTTTGCTTATTGAGTGTAGTTCTTAATTCGGCGTGCTTACAATTATCTGCTAGCTGTTCTGGAACTTTCCAGCTCTCTATCATAGTGTTTAATCTACTGCGCATATAATATCTGTGTTGGTTTGATCTCAGATATGTATTTGTTTATGTTATCTTCACTAGTGCGCACCTTTTGGTCTGTTTTTGACTGGGAATAAGATGCTAGAGGCGGATTCTAGAACTTGATTTGCTTGATTTGATATGACAAGTAGGCTTACTGAGATTGAATTGAGAGTTATTAACTGATAGCAGTGGAGCTATAAGCACTTGGGTTGATCACTTCGTAAATGGGTAGCGTTAATCGTAGTGGTAGTTGACACTTTGAAGATGCATAATCATTTTCCCCCTGTATTTGCCCTTGTGTTGTACAGGAGGAGATGCCCAAGTTCTAAGGTGGAGTCAAAGTGTCCACTTATGGCTGAACCCGAGCTTCCTAGTGGGGGTTTGTTCAGCGTGGATTGTGGAAGTGAATATGAAGAGGACTTGTCAGTTGGATTTGTGATTAACCCAAGAAAGGCTTTTTCCAGCTAGGTGATGCCACTGTCACCCTTTCTTGCAGATTCTTGGCATTGGAAGTCATAAATTTCTCGATCATTCCGATTTCTTTTGGACTGACGGATATGTAAGACAAAACAGCTTGCGGTATGTTGACTTAATCAGTTAGCTGTGTTATATGTCAAAGATCTTACTACCTAATTGCATAGGCTAGATAGTTATGCGCTGGACTAGATTGTGTTCCAATTGTTTAGAGCACCAGAAACATTATCAATAGAAAATGCTCATAGATCTTGGAATGCCATTGATGGCTTTAATTACATTTTATGGCAACTTATCTTTATTAGGAAACAAGATTAATGTGCAAATGGTGTTTTGCTCGTCTAATTTGATGCATTTTCCTGCTACTGATAATGAGTCTTGTGATGTTTATCTTATTTAAGAGTTGCCACCACCCATGATTTTCTTCTCCAATGGGTGGATTGTTTGTTTTTTATAACTCGGTGGAAATTCTCTGTTTGATTCCAAAATTTGTATTCTGTGGTTGGACATTCCCTTTTGATTCTGATTTTCTGGAGACTTTTTCTGAGCTGTATTGCATCCATTTGTTGGTTTGAGTGAAAAATGCTGGTCAGGCGTTTCAAATTGCATGATTATTTTTAAGATACGTGGATTGGCAGAAACATCCTTCACACTATGTTTTTTGCTGATATCTAGTGTGTAGGATGTTCTGTCCCTTCAGTTTTACAGTTCAACTATTAGCAGCATGTTATTTCGAGTTGAATGTGCTGAAGTGATTGCAAAGCGGTGGCTTGGGCGTTCTGTAAATTGCCAATACATTAGAACAATCATTGTCCTTCCGTTTTTGTTTGGTCCTTCCCCTGTGCTTGTGCTTCCTGCTTTGATATCAAATACTTGATTGTGGACAAAGAATAAAATTTGGGTGGATGCCATGTGATTCTTCGTTTCTTCTATTAAACATCATGTTTTTCTGTCTTGTATTTCGAAAGAAAGCAGTTTACTTTTCATCAATCGTCACCTATTCAATTTAGAATTCGAATTGTCAGGGCCTTAAATTTGGAACCAAGCTACTTACATCTCTTGATTGTCTTCAAGTCCCCCTGTTGATATTAATAATGAAGAACCGGTGCTCTAATTTTTTTTTTTTTTTTGTTAATAGTCGAATTATTTTTGATGATTACACAACTCCATCAAGTTTGCGAAGTTTTGTCTGGAAAATGATGAAATGAGACATGCAAAAAAGTAAAAGATATACATGATAGAAAAGATAAACAATTTGAAAAAGAAAATAAGAATGAAAAGATATACATGATATAGTTCACAAGATACGATATGCTAGTAGAGTAAGCCTTTGTTGCCAAAATTTACCTGTGGTCATTGCAAGCAACTGTCTTAGCATCTCCTCCATCAAATTAGGCATACAAGCTAGGCCATGAAATGATCCCAAAACTTTCATTAAACATGACAATGTAGGGCACAAAGCTTGATTCAGTTGTGGATTAGATTCCTGCACAACAGTAGATTTCTTGTACAAATTATATCTTATAGAACCAGCCATAGGAACCTCTCAATCTTAGGAGGAACAAGACTTTTCCATAGCAAGTTTGCAAAAGAAAATGAACCTGGGAATTCCAGCTGGTCAATTAGATTATTGGCAGACCGAACAATATAGATTTCATCACTAGAAACTTCTGTTGGATTGATGTAAGCACCTTGGCAACCCCTGCGGCATCAGAAATATTGACATGTAATATAATGGCAGGGAGGAGAGAACAGTCTTTTCAAGGCAGACACGTCCTGCTAAACTTAGAAATCTTCCCTTCCATCTTCCCAGTCTAGACTTGGAGAATTCGCCATTTGTGATCCTGAAATACATTCGTGAACTAATGATATCTGTTTGTCTCCAAATCCCATATACATCATCACTTCTTCTAAGTAAGACCAGTTAACTGAATCAAAGGCCCTGTTGAAGTTGACTTTCAGCAGAAACTCCTCCCGACCACCTTTTTTGATACGATGCATTACCTCATTAGCTATCATAAACCCATCCAAAATTTGCCTCTCTGAAATGAAAGCTGTTCGATGAGGACTGATAATAGCAGTCATGATAGGTCATATCCGTGACGAGAGCAGCTTCCCAACAATTTTGTACACACCATGAATCAAACTGATTGGTCCGAACTCCGTGAATTTTGTTGGGTGTGTGTTCTTAGGCACCAGTGTAACATAAGTAGTGTTAACACCCTCTGGCATTTTTCCTACTCTGACAAATTCAGACACCACATGAAATAACTCATCTCCAGACTCCAATCAATGACCAAGCTGCCTTGTAGAAGTTGAATGTGAATCCATCAGGCCCAGGAGCCATCACAATCCCACACAGCTCTTCTAACTTCATCCATTGTCACTGGCTGTTCCACCTCAGCAGACCGTGTAAGAGAGAGTTTGTTGAGCCCATCTGAACCTATCCGTGGCCTTGTAGAACCTGGCTGTTTGAACAGACTTGAGAAATAAGCAGCTGCAGCAGCCTTAATTGTACGTGGTGTAGTGTGTGTTACCCTGTCAAAGAAAATCTTTGTTATATTGTTTCTTCCCCTTCTAATAGTGGCTGTTAAGTGGAAGAATTTGGTGTTTCTATCTCCCAGTTTACACCGAGTCTGTCGAGACCTTTGCCTCCAAATGGTTTCCACATATTTACTCATTGTCCACTATTCAGAGCCAAGTTCATGGCATTCAAAGATCTCCTGATGACTCAGAGAACGACTCTCCCCTTCCTTTTCCAGCTGCTAGAGTCGGCTTTGAATCTGTAAAAGCCTCTCATCCTGATTGCCAAAAGAGTTCTTATTCTATTTCCGGATAGTAGATGCCAAATAACTAAGCGAAATGGCCTCATGCTAATAAAATCTCTAAATTCATTTGCTCCTAGCTGGTTGAGGTAGCTACTGTTTCCATCACTCTGATGCAAAGTTTAATTGAAATCACCAGCTAAAAACAATGGTATCCCAAATGCAGCCTGCAGAGTGATGATTTCCTCCCACAATAGTCATCCATCCCTGATTGAACACCTGACACAAACACCTACTACTGCACAAGAAATTAAATTTGTCTGAGCTTGTGTTCCCAGGAGTGCTGTCCATTGCCCACTATACTCTATGGAATCAACCTTAAATGATTCTTCATTCCATGTCACGAGTATTCCGTCAACACAATTAACTGAATCTACCGTGAACCACCTAACCTTCTGATCATTCCAAATTCCATTTACAAAACCCGTCGTGCAGGATCTCAAGATAGGCGGAGAGTTGCGGTGCTCTGAACTCTTAGTTGTGGTAGAATATATCATTAATTAGCTAAATAACATGGCAAATCTTTCTAATCCCACCATCCTTAATTAGTTACTTGTCCTAAGAAACAATCCATTAGGATGATTGTTATATCTAGAACAAGATATGTTTACTATAAGGCGTAAGACACAATCGAAGTCAAAATATTTGCAGTTACATGCTCTGAGGCTTCACCACCCTTGACGCCTCGCAGCAAATCATCTGACTTGACATGTTGCTACGCATCATAGAGATACTTGTTCATCGTTTTCTTCCAGATCCAAAAAATAATTGTAATTAAGTCAATTAGGAGTCGTTATCTTTATTTTATTTTCTTACTAGGTAAATACAACCTCATTACTAATAAGTTGCAGATATGACTTCCAAGAAATTTAGTAACAAAAAGACGAGCCCAAGCTTCTAACCGAGAAACAATTTGCTGCGGCCATTAATGCTGCAAGAGAACTAAACCTCGAGCTTTGCATGATCTACAAATCAACTCGTTAGGTAATCAAATCTTCTCTTGAACTTGTCAATATTTATAATCTATTTGTACATAGCAATCCCTATCTAACTATTCAAAACCTTTTGCTTTCGATAACCTAACTACATTAAATTAAATCAATGTGCATGTAAGAGAAGAAACATACATGAAGAAAAAAAAGTGAAGATTAGGAATGACTAGCTGTCATAGAAATTTTATGGCATAGCCTGACTTTCAATGGTTTGGTCCGTGTTTTCATGGACTTTGATTGGGACTTGAATGGCTAGAAATTCACGTAAAATTGATTCTCTCTGTAAATGTGTAAACCAGATTTTATTTAATATGTTTTAAAATTTCATGTAAAATTTTAGTTTAATCCGATGGTTACATTAAAAATTACACTCAATGACATAAAACTGATCAAATTATATTTTTTTCATCAAATTTTTAAACTAGATTTTATTCAATATATTTTAAGATTTCTTATAAAATTTCAGTTTAATTTGATGGTTGCATTAAAAATTACACTCAATAATATAAAACTGGTCAAATTATGTTTTTTCATCAAATTCTTGAATTTCTCTAAAAATTTTGAAATTTTAACTCAAGTTAAAGTATTATATTAGAAGATTCCATGTAAATTTTCAGAATATTTTGATAACTCGATTAAAAATTATATTTTTTTTTATATAAAAATAATCAAAAAAATATTAATAAAATCTTAACGTAGGTTATAAGTCACTGAAGACTTTAACATCCCGCCGCCCTGACTTCTCATTGATTAAACAAGTATAAATGCAAAACCAAGAATGGTCGAAGATCCTACAAACTAGGAAGATTAATATATAGAAATTAATAATTTCATTGATATGAAATATAGTCTAGCATGCACAAGTCATAGTATGAGATTCTGGCAGAAACATAAGATATGGTATCGAGTTGTCGATTCATGCTGTACGTCATTTTTACCCTCAAAGATTTATCAATGCTTCACTTCTATCCTCATAGCTTAAACTTTCCCAATAGTACCCCTATAGTTTCTAATAAGTTTCAGTTTCACTCCTCAACTATTACAAAATGCTCACTTTTTCATGTTTTTCTTTTATTTCTCCGTTTTTCTTTTAATTGTTTAATAACAACTTCACGTCATAACTTAGTCAATATTTAGTTGGTTAAAATATATGTGGTAGTGGCTAAAGATTGCAGGCTGGATTTCCGCTGACAACATACTGTAGGATACTAATCCGCGACCCTCACCCAAGGCCACATGCAGGACTTTTGTTGTAATAGGCTATTTTGGTATTTTGGCCTCATTTTTTTTCTTTAAATTTATTATTTAATATGATATTTTTATTTTATTTTATTTTTAATATTGGGTTAATGGTAAATTGATTTTTATATATTTTTTTTATCATATAATAAAATAAAAATTAATTCAATCTAGTAAAATCTATAACTCAGATCATAGGTTTGACAAATTAGTTACTTTTAACTTGATCTGTTTATCTTTTTTTTTCTTTGGATTTTTTAAATTTATCTAGTTAACAAGTTCATGTTATAACATTGATTTGAAAAATTTCAAGTTCTAACCATTGGAATGAATTTAATATTAACACCAAAAAGTTTTTTATAATCCAGATAATTATTTTTTAATTCCAAAAGATTTTGGTTCAAGTGCGGGGAATAAACTAATGAAATACTAGATCGCCCAATAAAATCAAAATAAAATTCTTTATTTGAAAATGGAATCAAAGTTGTATTTCTGAGACTTTTGTGCTACGCAAGGGAATCTTTTTCCCAAGTCAAAGGCAAGATTCTCACATATTCCAGTTTTTCATAGGCAACATTCTCACGTATTCCAGTTTTTCAAAGGTAAGATTCTCACATATTCCAGTTTTTTACAATAAAACTTATTGCAGGAGCCTTTACTCGAATACGCGATGAGCTTTGAAAAAAAAAAAAAGAAATCTAGCATTTTATTTTTTTGAGGGGAAATGTTTAGTTCAAATAGTGATCATCATCTAGTGTTATGTCATTATGAATTGTAATTTATCAATAAGTATTTTATGGTATGAAATTAATTATGATAAGAAAAAGATATTATCATTCTTAAAATATCTTATTTAAGATAAGTTTTATTATTGATTTTGTTTTAAATTATGAAAGGTCTATTGTGTTAAAATATTAATGGTTAACCTATAATTTTCTTGATTGTAGTGTTAGTTAATATTCAACTAAAAATATTTTTAATTTTGGTGTTGGTATGTAATCTAGAAGAGAATATTTGATATTTTTAATTTTGATGTTAATGATTATTGAGTTTCAAAGTTAATTCTAATTATAATATTAATATTCTTAACTCTAACTTTAGTGAATATTGAAAGTATTTTTAGCTTTGACGTTGTAGAATATAAATATTCAAGGGTTGGTGAATATTAAGATGATATTTTCAATTCAAGAATTGGTGGATATTAATTCAAGTGGGTATTTTCAACTTTGGTGTCGTTAATACAAATTGAAAAGATTATTTGGATTAAAAAAATTATTTTTGTTGAAAATTTAGGAGTTTTGTTTTTATTTTTTTAATGTTTTGAGTATTAGCTTGCAATGAGTCCGTTTGCCTTAAACATAAGTAATATATATTTGATGGTTTTATTAATTTGTAAATTTGAATATGTTAGCCTAATGAGCTTTTTAATGTAGATCAAATCCTCATATAATTAATAAACATGTTATTAAGTTTAAATGTGCATGCAAAGTATTTTTGAGATTTTTTTTTGTGACAATGCTAAAATATGTAAAAATAATATTTTGGATTTTTATTTTAATGAAGAGCAAAATAAAGGTTTTTTTTTTTTTTTTTTACAATGCTACTAGTAATTTTTGGATATTCAACTACAGATGAATACTAGATGATCCGATAGGATCATAGGAATAAAAAGAAGCAAAATCACTTAACTCTACTTGACTAGCTAGAATAAATATATATTCGAAGTCAATATATGCAATTACATGCTCTCTGAGGCATCTGTAGGAAAACTGAACTTGTATTCCTGTATATTATTCGTGCCTTTAAATAGGCATTACATTACATTACAGTCATTACTACTTTCTATATATACAATGATTTGGTGCAGAGATTATGGAAATCCTGACATAAATGAAATGAAGGATTATAGCAGTGAATCTCTCAATGGAGTAATATGTGCAGAATATCTGTGCAGGATTTCTGCACTTGAATTGCATGGGATCGCTGTATATGTCGTTGCATATATTTCCATATTTCTTCATCCCCCCTCAAGCTCAAGGCGGGGCTGGACCGAGGCAGAGCTTGGCACGATTCAATGCAAACGTTGCAGCACAAAGTGATTTGGTAAAAATATCCGCAATTTGATCTGATCCTGGGATATGAGCCAAGGAAAGAGCACCACTTGCAACTCGTTCGCGGACAAAGTGAACATCTATTTCAATGTGTTTGGTACGATGGTGAAAAACTGGATTTTTAGCCATATGAATGGCACTGATATTATCACAGAATAGCTGAGGAGAAGGAACACAGTGGCCAATAGTGTTGAGTAAATGGACGAACCACATGAGCTCAGCTGTAGTGGAAGCTAAGGCGCGATACTCTGCCTCAGCTGTGGACCTAGACACCGTGGCCTGTTTCTTAGCACCCCAGGAGATCAAATTTGTGCCTAGAAAGATAGCAAACCCTGTAGTGGAACGTCGGTCATCCCTACAGCCAGCCCAATCAGCGTCACAAAAGCCACGAAGTTCATGAATAGAATTGCGAATGTAATGCAGACCAATATTGAGTGTCCCCTTCAGATATCGAAAAATTCTTTTCACAGCAATAAGATGAGTATCATGGGGTGTCTGCATGAATCTACAGACATGGTGTACAACAAACGAAATGTCTGGTCTGGTCAGAGTGAGGTATTGCAGAGAACCAACCAAGCAGCGATAGTGAGAAGGATCAGCTAAGGGAACACCATCAGTGGCAGACATTGAAGAACCTGCTGCCAGTGGAGTGCTTACTGGTTTGGCACCATCAAGACCAAACTTCTGAAGAAGAGATAGCAGATACCTTGTTTGAGTGATTGTGATTGTAGACTCATCACGGGCAATTTGAAGTCCTAAGAAATAATGAATGTCACCAAGGTCCTTCATGTGGAAGACAGCAGAGAGATGAGCAATCAGCTTGGTGATCTGTGAAGAGGAGCTGCCTGTTAAGAGAATATCATCAACATAAATGAGCAGAAGAAGGATGTCTAAGCCTTGGTGGAGATAAAATAAGGATTGATCATAAGGACATCGTGTAAATCCCATTTGCTGAATGTAGTTACTGAATTTGAGGTACCATGCACGAGGAGCCTGCTTCAATCCGTATAAAGCCTTATGAAGATGACAAACAAAATCTGGATGAGAAGAATCTTCAAAACCTGGAGGTTGAGCCAGATACACTTGCTCCTGGAGATCCTCATGAAGGAAGGCATTACTGACATCTAGTTGTTTGACAGACCAGCCGTGAGACAAGCCAATGGTGAGGATTAGCCGAATGGTGCTTGGTTTGATAACAGGACTGAATGTTTCATCATAATCCAGTCCTGGTTGCTGTGAAAAGCCACCAGCCGAGCTTTATACCTTTCAAACTGCTGGTGGACCAAACTATATCAGCAGCAGTTTGAGAGATTCACTGTTGATGACTTGGGAAAGAGGTCCATCAGATAGTGAACTGTTGATCCATCCAAGGATCAATTGATCCGTGCGCAACCAAACTGCTGCAACAGGATTTGTTTGCAACTCACCATTCTCACCGATGATAGTTGATTCTGGACAAGGGACTTCATCCTTCACATATCCAAGGAGTCCATAGCCACGTAAAACAGGAAGAACCTGTGCTTTCCACAGGAGATAATTGTTTGAAGCCAGTTTGATGGAGATATCAGGCAAATGTGATTTTGGGAGTGTAGTCTCAAGAGAAGAAGCAGAAAGTGTTGTGTGAACTGAAGAAGAAGAAGTCATTGTGATAGAGGGCTCTGATACCATGTAGGAAAACTGAACTTGTATTCCTGTATATTATTCGTGCCTTTAAATAGGCATTACATTACATTACAGTCATTACTACTTTCTATATATACAATGATTTGGTGCAGAGATTATGGAAATCCTGACATAAATGAAATGAAGGATTATAGCAGTGAATCTCTCAATGGAGTAATATGTGCAGAATATCTGTGCAGGATTTCTGCACTTGAATTGCATGGGATCGCTGTATATGTCGTTGCATATATTTCCATATTTCTTCAGCATCACCACCCTTTAGGCTATGCAGCAAATCATCTGACTTGACATGTAGCTACGTATCATAGAGATATTTATTCATCATTTTCTTCCACACCATTGCTGTAGATGTAAAAGAAAGCATTCCTTGTCTTTGGAAGCCTTGTATATCTCAGTCTTTTGCTCTCAAATTTGTTTTCTTCTTTCCAATACATGGTGGCTGAGCTTGAAAAGAACGAATGTTTTTGAAGAGGTTGGGTTTGAGAGCCAAGATAATATCTTGGATAATAAGTTAATCTACTAGTTGTGATGATATAAACCATTTTTTCTTGTCAAGGTGGCAGATAAATAATACCTGATAGTTGCAAAAAGTCCTCTCTTATGAATTTGAGAACTCTTTCATACTTAAATAAATATCATTTCAAAGAAAATACAATTATATTTTAAAGAAAAATTATAATAATACATATGCAACAAGAAGGGGATAAAAAAGGCAAGTTTG
The DNA here is from genome assembly GCF_005239225.2 of Populus alba. Taxonomy (NCBI): domain Eukaryota; kingdom Viridiplantae; phylum Streptophyta; class Magnoliopsida; order Malpighiales; family Salicaceae; genus Populus; species Populus alba. The sequence continues at coordinate 8,564,487 of NC_133293.1, forward strand.
CCTTTGAGAAATATCTCGGTCCTTTTTATAACCTATAGGGCTTATCTTTTTCCAAAGAGAATGAGTTAAAATATAAGCAAAATATCCCTGATTTATCATGATAAAATATGTTAGATTTATCAAAGTAAAATATTTTTGACTCATTATTTAATCATGGAGCCTAAGATTCTGAAAGTGAAAAAGAGCATGAACTCGAATATGATGGGTATAACAGCTTGCTAAATTCATATGTCTCTAGGCTTAGCGCTCGGTTGAGCTCTGATCTGGTGGGTCTGACAACTCATCAAACCTTATATGTTTAGGTTCGACACTTGGCTGGATCTAGGAATAATAGGTCTGATAGCTTGCCGAATTCATATATATTTAGGCTTAGTGCTTAACTGAACCAAAAAATACGAGGCTATTAGCTTCTCTTAAGTTACTTCTTTAGAAGAGAGGATGGGGTAAGAGCATAAAATGTTGATTCTTATTTTTTTTTTCTTGCTACAACACACAGTAAACATGATTAACAATAGAAAGGCGGCATGAATGAAAGAGTAATTACAAAAAAATGAAGATAAAAACAAAAATAATGGTATAAATAGGTCATGTATAGAGTGATAAATATTAAAAGTGTAAAGAATAAAAATTAATATTTTTTCCATAAAAAAGGTGTAAAAAAAGGAAAAACTAAAAAAATATTAGAAAAAAAGAAGATAAAAAAAGTAATAAATTAATAAGTCAAATGTAAAATGATAAAAACATCAAATATAGACAAAAATATAAGAAAAAGTTAAATTTGTAATCCCACCATCCTTAATTAGTTACTTGTCCTACGAGTACAATCCATTAGGATGATTGTTATATCTAGAACAAGATATGTTTACTACACGGCGTAAGACACAATCTTTTATTCGAAGTAAAAATAGTTACATGCTCAGAGGCCTCACCACCCTTAACGCCTCGCAGCAAATAATCTGACTTGACATGTTGCTACGCATCATAGAGATACTTGTTCATCGTTTTCTTCCAGATCATTGTCTTTGGAGGCCTTGTATTTTGAAGGCTTTTGCCCGCAATTCTGTTCTCTTCTTGCCAATACATAGTGGCTGAGCTTAAAAAGAGTTGAAAGGTTTTATTCTTTTTAAAAAATTGCTTTAAAAATGTATAGATGATTGTCCCGATACAATTTGAGGTGGTTTATATCAGAGAAGGTGTCGATATGCCGATGGAAAACCTTTGTATGGATTACCTAATACTCCGACATTGCCAGGACGTGAAAATACAATCTGCATTATCATATAAGCTCGAATATTAACATGGGAGTAGAGCATCTTTAAATTCCATATATATTTTTTTATTGATTCTAATGTTGTATTCAAAGGAAAGGAATAAATGCAAACCTGCAATTACCTGATAATTAAAAAGGGTACACGACTTGAAACCAGCAGCGCAGTAGTCAAAATAATACTCCCATGTCCTGATGAACCTTTCATCGAATCCCATGGCAAGAATTTTGCTAAGAAAAATAATGAGAAAAGTTAGAAATGTTTTCCTTTGTGGGGTGATAGAAGATGATGATGATGATCTGGAAAGAAGATAAATATCAAATGATTATATCTACCTCTTGTTTTCCAAGAAATATTTTTTCCAGCATCTTAACGTAAGATAGTAATGACTTCCTATGTTTTCCACATGCTCCACACTGCACAAACAAAACTGACATTAGGATTACAGAATAGTCTAGACAAACTAAAAATTAATTAGAAGAAAGCTTCAAAGTACTGTGTAAGAAAGCAACTCATACGAGAGTCTTGATGCTACACCCATGGCTGATGTTATCCTACTCAATGAGGGCACACATGCACCGGGAAAAATATATTCCTTGATAAAATCAGAACTTCGCCTGTACTCATCATAACGCTCATCTGCTATGGATGTAGACTGAGGAAAAAAAACAACCATTTTTACTATTTTGCAATTAGTAGAAAGGTAAAAGAGTTAACTGGGCTAAATGCTATCAGACAATGACAGGTCCCTTCCCTTATTTGTCATACCTGTAGAACAAGAAGCCCATCTTCTGCCAATGCTGATTCGCAGCTACTAAAAAAGTCCTCCATGTATTCATGACCCACATGCTCTATCATTTCACTAGGAAAACAGATGAAAATTTATGACATCAGTAGTCTGGGGTACTGGGATATGGTATGTATATATCTAGTAAAGATGCATCTTACCAAGATACGATTCTATCGTATTTATAGCCTTTAGGCAATTCACGATAATCACAGAGGAGAAGTCTGATATTATCCTGGTAAAAGAATAGGTTATAAGCTTCAAAACGAAGATATTTTTCTTAAGAAAATCAGTCTGAACAACAATTCAGACGGAAGTAGATGCTATACACACACACACACACACACACACACACATATCAATTATCATCCCATAGCTACCTGCAGACCAGCTTCCTTGACTTTCATTTCTGCATATTTCAGTTGCTCCACAGATAGAGTGAGACCCGTGTATTTGCATCCTGTTTGTTTGACAACTTCAATAGCAAAAGTTCCCCAGCCACAACCAATGTCAAGAATTTCATGCTTCTTATCGATTCTTGCCTATATTGGTTACAATTTGTTAAACATCTGGTGAAACAGTTAAGAGATTGTATATTACAGACTCACTTTTTCAATCAGAGCAGAGATTTTCCTCAACTGAGCTGTATTTAAGTCTTCATCTTCAGTCTAGAATGTAACATCGCATGCAAATAAAATAATCAAAAGCCAAGCCATGGCACATAGTGGATGAGATTCCTGCTTTGCATCAAATAAAATAAAATAAAAGCATTGGAAGGTTGGGTTTCTGACCTTAAATATTGCACAAGAGTACGCCATTGTTTCTCCCAGGAATAGAGAAAAAACCTCGTTACTCTAGAAGAACGAAATGAAAAGGAAGATGTAAGCCTCACTGGAAGATCCTTCACTAACATCAGAATTCTGAACATGGCACTAGCACACAATCTATTTTCCCTACAGCGTGGACGTTATTAAACCAAAGAATTAACAAGCTATATATGATCCCATACCAGGTCATAATGACGAGAGATGTTCCTGCGAGCTTGAGTAAGAGTATTTTGCCTCAGAACATGCTGAAGGAAAAACTTTGCGGAAGCAATACCTGCTGTAAATAACGATGGTGTCCACCAACCCCTATACTCAACCACAGATGAATGTTAGGTGATCCGATAGGATCAAAGGAATAAAAAGAAGCAAAATCACATACCTTTTCTTATTCGCCTTGGAGATAGATTTGTTTGCATCTCTGTTCGCAATCAGAACCTAAAATTTAATTTTTTAAAGAAAGTTAATGATATTAAAACCGAAATGAAAAGCACTATATGTTACAGCAACATTATCTATCTCACCATGATAAGATGTAGAAGACCTTGGTCTTTGTCAGCAAAAGAAAATTCTCCATCAATATAAGCATCTGCAAGGCCTATGTCAGCCCGCGTCGTTACCTGACAACGTTTTCTAATCATTGTAATGAAATGTTGAGAATTTCGTGCATTGCAACAATACTGTTGCTTATAATCTTAGCTGAGAGAAAAGGAGACCCTCAAGCAGAACGTACCTTCCAGTAAAACTGAGGACTGTGAACTTTGAGAACAACTTCTAGAGAACTTTTTTTACGAGTTCCCTCGAAGGTGAAAGTTGCACCACCTTCCTCCTCTAAGCTGTGACAGCACAGTCCAAATCAAATGACATTAAATTCGAGTTAGTTCCCTCGAAGGTAAAAAGTATCACTAAAATGGACAAAAAAAAACCCCCTAGTTTAATTGGTATCGTTGTATTTCTAATTTCTTGCCAATTATATTTATTCATTTTCGAAACACTTGTAAACGAAAAAAAAAAAAAAAGTGCACTTACATTAAACGGTCAGTGGAGATATGACTTCCAAGAAATTTAGTAACACAAAGACGAGCCCAAGCTTCTAACCGAGAAGGTGCCATTTGTTTTCCATGGATCAGAGCAGCACAAGTCTCTCCAGCGGAACAATTTGCAGCGGCCATTGATGCTACACGACTGCAAGAGAATTAAACCTCGAGCTTTATATGATCTACAAATCAACTTGTTGAGTCGCAGCAAGAAAACAGGCAGCAAGCTAAAGAGAAACAGATTAGATAACGAAGAGGAAAGAAACATGCACAAAGAATAATAGAAGGATTTACATGGTTCTGAATGCTACAAGATGGCAATGATATTTTACTACGGAGTATAAATTATAAATGACTCAATCTCTCTACTTGGGATATCCCAGGGGAACATCCAAAAATATACTCTAACTCTTGTATACCAAGAATCTATAAAAGAGCTTGTTCTATACTTCTCACTAGTGTTTCTCTCTCTAACGTCTTTCTAAAACTTGATGATGAAAACTAGCGAATGAATGCCTATTTATAGTGAAGCTTTAGGGACTTAAGTTTGCAATTAAGCAATCTTCAAAGGATGCAAAAACAATTATCCAATTAACACAAAAGAATCAGCCGAATTATGCCACCGGATATCCAACTACTATCATTGTAAGCCTAGTTGTGCTATTGCATATTTACCTGCTAACTGAGTGTATTCATATATTTTGGTCTTGGAATTTTTTAATGAAGAAAAGATTGTATTATTGGTGGAAAAAAAATAGTATGGCTCTTAATTAATATGTCATGTCATGATTAAAAAGAATATTACATCAGCAGAGCACATTAGATTCTATAAAATTTATCAGTCCCATATAATTTGTTAATTCCACTACATTAGCCTTGAAAGTCTCCTAATCACCAACAATGGCATTCCTCAATTAGAATAATTAATTGACATTGCTTTTGTAATATAAGTAATTGATTGGCACCTTATATTGCTGAGTTTCTATAAATAAACTTGAGAAAGTGTAACCCATGTATCAATATTTATACTGCAGATAACAAAAGACAACGTCATTTTGAGTGTGGCAATTATTCTCAATCTTTCTGCTCTCAACCCTTTCTCTTCCATTGATTTTAATTTCTTATAATGATTGTGGTGTCTTGTTTGCTATTTATAAAAAAATGTCCGTGATGATATTCCATTGGCAAAGAGAAGGGCACCTGTTCTTGCATAGAAAAAACTAAAAAAAAAAGTCCGTGATGATATTCCATTGGCATAGAGAAGGGCACCTGTTCTTGCATAGAAAAAACTGTGTATCCATGTAAAAATTGTGTATAAAAAATTTGTGCAGGCAGCTCATGAGAATTCAAATAAAAAGGCTTACTTTCTTCTTCTTCTTTTTTTTTTTTTCCTAGTCAATTGAAGTGAGGCATTAATTAACACCTCTAGAATTAATAAATAACTTGATTGCAAAGTTGTTTAATCAATGAGAAGTATTCAACATGTGTTGTTCGCTTGTGATGACCAGTTATTTATTTCGTGTTGTTTGCTTGTTGAGTTTTTCATGTGGTAATTGCCCTGATCTCCATTATATTTTCGTCCTCAAGCAGGTTTTGATATCAATCAGTTTTCGGGTTTGTGATGTTTTCTAGTACTTAATTGATGGTCAATTCTACCAGTGGAGGCTACAATAAGCTGTTAATATGCTGGTTAAGTCTTTTAAAGAAGGAAGCAATGGGTTAGATAGTGGTTTAACAGGGGGTCCCAGATGATGACGAAAGTTGTTAGATTATTTGTCAATAGGAAAATACAGAAGTTTGAATAACCTTAAAAGCTTAGTAAGGGGTATTTGAAATGAGGGCATTGTGCCTGTCAGAAGAATTCCTTTGTTGCTCAAGTAGGATTTGTTGAAATAGATGGGATGCTCATTGTTATTGCTTGGAAGTGATCTTGAGGTTTCAGTACTTACATCAAGAGTTTGACATTGTAATTATGCTATATTGTGGCTAGTCTCAATGGTTTTATTTGCAATACCTTTATTATGTTTTATTTCATCCTTTGAGATGGTTGGACTAAGTTTTGGGTGAAGTACATATAGAATGGATTAAGTTATACGAAGATTGTTCTTTTTTGGTGTATAGCATAAAGACTTAGAAAGTAGTTAAGTCAACTGGTAGAAATTAGAGGGAGTTTGTGCTTTGGATTGATGTATTTCAGTTGGGAGTGTTGGATCAGAATGTTTTCTGAATCCGCTGTCAAGAGTTATTCAATTGGGTGAGGCATAACATTTGTGTGCTTGGCTTAGTTAGAAGCAAGATGAAACTTGCTCTTGTAATTAGTAATCTAGTCTCAAGGTTGAGAAATAGGCGAAGGATGGTATGAAATGCTACTGCATAAAACCAGAAATTAGTGCCAAGTCCTTTTTGTGAAATCTAGTTGTACAATCATATGATGTCACGTTGATCGGTTGTAATAGCGTCAGAGTACTTGTGGTAGTTGTACACTGTCTACATGGTGTTAGAAAACATGAAGGAAAGATTAATAATGCTTGTTAATTGTATTGATATTGTAGTCTCTATTAAGGAGCAGTTATCTGTGAAGACTGTTGCCTGCCGTATGCGTGTTTTCTTATTGAAAATTTTCGCCTTTAGTTAATGTGGCTGTCTTTAGGGTTGATTGTTCCTGGAAATTGTGAAGCCCACTTCCTCATCAATGACCTCTTTAACTGAAGGGGATAGACTTTGTGTACAAGTTTATTCATGTGCCGAAATGGTGGAAGTCCACTTCCTGTCTACATGGTGTTAGAAAATATGAAGGAAAGATTAATAATGGCTTAGTGAGGGCTCTGCAAGAGCAATAAACTTGTATTCTGTTGTGGAATAATAAGATTTTGTCTGTAAAAGAGGAATAAAAGAGTCCTCATCTTCTTTAACTTGGAGATATGATTTTTGGGATTGGAAGTTTAATGACCGAATGCTTGTTAACATTGGGACCCGTCCTCATCAATGACCTCTTTAACTTGAAAGGGGATAGAGTTTGTGTACTTGTGAATCGTTCTAATCCTTGATCTGCGTCTTACAGGGTATGGGAATTAAAATACAGAGAGTGAGTCCATCTCTCATGCAAGTTTTGCCTATATGCGAGTGCTTCCACCTGTGCTCGTTGTCTACAAAGAACAGCCTTTTTTAATATCATTTTCTGTTCGGAATTCTCATTGTCTGTTCCATTGATGCAAGCCTGTGTTGGTGGGAAGGAAACATTAATCTGGCGATTTAGATTCTGCCCAGTTCATAATGCATCATTCTGATTGCGTAATTATGGATCCTTGGGACAGTATATTCACAAAATTTCTTCCAGAGGCCGAGTATTGATGCATGCGTGTGTCCAAAAACCCTCATGGATGTTACCAAAATAACAATGATAACAGAAATCTAGTGCTGAACGATTAGATTGGATAGCAAATGTTATTGAAGGGATAGGACGACGCAAACCCCTGTAAGTTTGAATACAACTGTAGTTTTCCATAATTTGCATGGCTTTTTTTTTTTTTTTTTTTTTTTTTTGCAGCCAAATTAAAGAATCCATTTTTTGATAATTGTTAATCATTAATTTGCTTATGTATGCATGCATTTTCCCCTTTTATTGGGTTAAAATCCACGAGGATGGTTATATGGCCCTGAAATGAGTGACAGTTCTTACTATTCATCCCATGAAACTCTGAACCTCGTACTATGATCAAATCTTGACATGACATTAGAGTGATAATATTGACAACACTGTTTTTAAGCATTCTAATTTGTGGTAGTATTATTGTTACCACCAAAAAAAGTGGAAACTTTGGCATGCAAAAACCACAGAGGCAAAACAAAGAAAGCCAAATTACTCGAGCTTTCACTCCTTCAATGCTACAAGTTGGTTATAAAGCTTCTCTGCCTTCAACAAAACAAAAAACCAAATGCTTGCTGTCTTCTTAAGGATAACAAACACATCTGATTTCTCTCCTTCTCTGTCATTCGTGTCTCCTTGATAGGCCATTGAAGGGTATATTTTCAGGCATATTGAAGGAGACTCTCCGACCACAAGAAATTGAAGTGGAGGTTGATGCTTTCTTGTTTTATCTTCTTGTTCGGTTTCATCTCTCATCATGGGTGACGTTTCTTTGGAACAGATAAAGAATGAGAATATTGATCTTGTACATGACATACACCTACGTGACGCAAGTTGAATACTTCTCATTGATTAAACAACCGCATAAATACAAAATCAAGAGTGGTTGAAGATTCTAAAAACTTGAATATGGTTATTTTTTTTAATTTAAAAATCTTAATACAAGTTGCCAAGTTGGATTATCAACTATATATAAGATTCCTTCCCCTGTAAGGATTATGATTGTGTCTAGCTTATTTTTCAAAACAATTTTGATGAGAAGGAATATATATGATTATCTAGCTTAACTTTAAAAACAATTTTGATTGTTTGAAGATTTACTGACATTCAGAGTTCATTAAATTAGAATTCCTTGTAATTTTAAAATTTATGAACATCAGATTTATTTGTTTGTTTAACAATATGTAACGCGCATCAAGTCAAGTGATTAATATCGATTTAAACTCGTTTGACAATGATTTAATTTTCATATAGCTTGTTCTAAAAGTATCCTATCCACTAAAATAAAATAAAATGAAAAACTAATAATCTCAAGAATTGGAGAATACATCTTAGGATGATTATTCTGTTTATTTTTATGTTTTAAAAATATTTTTTTAAAAAATTAATTTTGTTTAAAAATGCTTTTAAAATGTAAAACTAATTATTTTTTTAATTTTTTTTCTTTATTTTAAATATTTTTTTAATATATTTTTAAATAAAAAATATTTTAAAAAATAATTATAATTATATTTTCAACCACGCCCTTACAACTCAAGTTCCTTCGTTCTTGAGTATGTATTTGATGAAGGAGGAGAATGGAGGAATACAAAGAGTAGGATAAAAGGCAACTTCCATCTAGAGCTACCTTCATTGTATTTCTCTTGGCTGACCTGTCATGCTATTATTCATCTATCTGGATAGTTCGCAATAAACTCATATTCGAGCTTAAGACTTCTGATTGGGATGTGATTTTGACTTAATTAGTATTAAAAAAAGTGTAAAAAAAAGGGAAAATTTTAAAAATATATTACAAAAAATAAAGATAAGAAAAAAGAGAGTAATAAATTAATATTCCAAATGTAAAATGATAAAAACATCAAATATAAAGAGAAAAAAAATATAAGAAAAACTTAAATTTGTAATCTGAAATGTCACCTATTCCATTTAGAATCCGAATTGCCAGGGCCTTAAATTTGGAACTAAACATCTCTTGATTGTCTTCAAGTTCCCTGTTGATATATTGACATTGAAGAATCACTGCTCTAAACTAGAAAGGTTATAACTAAATCCTATGTTTATGAATGACAGCTGCAGTTAAATACATTTGAATACATTTAAATAAAACAAATTGGGAAGGAAGAGTAAGCGTACTGATAGCGACACCTTTATAATCTATTTGTACATAGCAATCCCTATCTAACTATTCGAAACCTTTTGCTTTCGATAACCTAACTACATTAAATTAAATCAATGTGCATGTAAAAGAAGAAACATACATGAAGAAAAAAAAAAGTGAAGGTTAGGAATGACATATATAGCTGGCATAAAAATTGTATGGCATAGCCTGACTTTCAATGGTTTGGTCCGTGTTTTCATGGACTTTGATTGGGACTTGTGTAGCAAGAAATTACTTTCTAGTTCTAAGCGTGATTGAGTGTATTTATATATTTTAGCCTTTGACTTTTTTAATGGATATCATTGATCGAAAAAATAGTGTGGCTCTTTATTTTTAATTCCAAGAGATTTTGGTCCAACCCACAATAATAGTGCCGGAAATAAACTAATCAAATACAAGATCGCCAAATAAAATCCAAATAAAATTCTTTATTTGAAAATAGAATCAAAGTTGTATTCTGAAACTTTTATGCTACGCAGGAAAAGCCAAAGGCAAGATTCTCACAGATTCCAGTTATTTGTATTAATAGTGGTTGAAGATTCTCACAGATTCCAGTTGTATCTGACTTCGCGATGAACTTTGAAATAAAACATATATAACCAGCCTCTTATTCTTTGAGAGGAAATAGGTTAAAGAATCATCTTCTAATAATATTATATTACTATAAACTCTAATTGATCAATAAATATTTTATGATATGTAACTGGTTATGTTAAAGGAAACATGTTATCACTCTTAAAACTTCCTACTTGAAGGAGGCTATTTTACTCGTTTTATCTTAAATTACAAAGAGTCTATTATGTTATGCTACTTATGGTTGAGTTATAATGTTCCTGATTTTAGCATCAATGAATATTCAACTAAAAATACTTTCAATTCTGGTGTTGGTAAGTATTATATGAAGAAAATGTCTGATATTCCTAATTGATTCTGATGTTAATATATATTGAGGTTCCAAGTTAATTTTAATTCTAGTGCTAATATTTTTAACTCTAGTGTTAGTGAATACTAGAAATATTCTTAGCTTTGGCATTGTAGAATACAAATATTCTCGCATTAGTGAATATTAAGATGATAATTTCAATTAAGGAATTGGTGGATATTAATCCAAGTGGGTATTTTCAACTCGAGTGTCGTGAATACAAATTGAAAAGATTATTTTGATAAATAAAAAACTTTTATTTTTATTGAAAATTTAGGAATTATGTTTTTATTTTTTAATGTTTAAGGTGTTGGCTCGCTATGAGCTCATTTGCCTAAAAAATGAGTAACAAACATTTGATGGTTTTATTATTTTGAAAATTTGAGTATGTTAGCCTAGCCTAATGAGCCTTTTAATTTAGACCAAATCCTCGTGGTCATAATAAACTTGTTACTATGTTCAAATATGTATGCAAATGAGATCTCTCTCTCTCTCTCTCTTTTTGTGACAATGCTAAAATATGTAAAAATACTATTTTGGATTTTTATTTTAGTGAAGAGAAAAATAAAGGGATTTTTTAGAATAGTACTAGTTATTTGCCTCGTGCTTTACTGTGGGTCGAATAATGTTTTTGAAAAAAAAACAATAAATATGCAAGCTTTTCAAATGCATTTTTTGTTACAAAAAAATCCTGATTATAAATAAAAAAGCCTATGAATGCATTTAATTAAATAAATTAAAAACCATTTATGCCAATAAATACAAAAAAAAAAAAAAAAGGAAAGAAGTATTAACATGTCTATTTGACTTGCTTACCTGTAGGTCGAATAATGTTTTTTCTAATGCAAAACAATTAATATGTAGGTATTATTAACATGTTTTTTGACACCATATAAAAAAATATAACTTTGAATTAAAAATTATACACTTACATATAATAAAATATAGTTAAGATTATATGCGTTAATAAAGATTAAAGTATTGTAATTGCTACAATGAAATACTATTTCCTTAATTTTTGTATAAAGATTTTACAAAAAAAGTGTAAATACAAAAAAATTACAACAGAATAAAGATAAAAACATAAATAATGGTATAAATAGGCCAAGTGTACATTGATAAATATTACAAGTGTAAAGAATAAAAAATAATATATTTTTTTTAAAAAAAAGTGTAAGAAAAAGGAAAAACTAAAAACATATTACAAAAAATAAAAATTAAAAAATAGTAATAATAAATTAATATGTCATATATAAAATGATAAAAAGGTCAAGTATAAAGAGAAAAAAATATAAGAAAAACTTAAATTTGTAATCCGAATTGTCAGGGCCTTGAATTTGGAACAAACATCTCTTGATTGTCTTCAAGTCCCCTGTTGATATTAACAATGAAGAACCAGTGCTGTAATCTCTTAGTTACTTTTCCTACAAAACAATCCATTAGGATGATTGTGGTATCGCGGATTGTTAAATCTTGAACAAGATATGTTTATTGCAAGACGTAGACACAATCTTTTATTCGAACTCAAAATATTTGCAATTACATGCTCTGAGGCCTCACCCTTCTTAACAACACGCAGCAAATCATATGACTTGACATGTTGCTAAGCATCATAGAGATACTTGTTCATCGTTTTCTTCCATATCATTGTTATAGATGTGAAAGCCCAAAGGTATTAGTTCTTTTTTTGTGGCGTTGATTCCAAAGACTAAAGGCCAAACATATTCTCTCAATTTCGGCCTATTAACTTGATTCATGGATTATATAAAATAGTGCCAAAGCTTTTATCTACTAGCCTCCAGAGTGTTCTGCCAGATGTTATTAGTATCAACTAGTCAGCTTTCATTGCTTGGTGTCAGATTTTAGATAGATTCATGATAGTTAACAAGATTGTTCGTGACATTTATCTATATGGAAAATATTATAGTCACACTCTTGTGTTGTAACCTTCACCATTACTATTATATATTTCTCTATATATATATATAGAAAAGGTTGGTTAACCAATATATCAAGCCTCCCAATTATTCTCAACTTAGTATCAGAGCCTTTTGCCATTAGAATTCTTCTCTCCCCCCTGCAGTTGGCCTCTTCTCTCCCTCTTCTAAATGGACTTTGCTATTGTTGTCATTTTCTCCCCCCACCAAACTGGCAGTGCAACCCAGCCAATAAGCCCTTCAGGAGTTGTTGCTGCTGGTTTTTTCTCCCACCACTAGCAGCCCCAACCTGCAGAGTAGAACCATGGTTCCTTCTCCCATGTTTCTGTTGTACCTTCTCACATCAAGAGGACAACAACTCCTTCTATCGTTGTGTTGTTAAACACTCATCAAGTGGTCTAATTGAAGCTTATGACAACTAACTATCTCTATTGGTGAATGCAGATGAAGCCATATCTTTTTAGTCAAGGTGTTTTCCACTTTGTCGATGGCTTAGTGTCGTGTCCTCCCTCTCATGTTTCTTACTGTTCTAATGGCTCTTCTTCGACAATCAACCCTTATTTTCTTTGTTGTAAGCAACATAATCAGCTTATTTTAAGTGTTCTACTCTCCTCTCTCTCCATGGATGTCCTGTATCTTGTGGTAGATTGTCAGACTTCTTTTTGTGTTTGGTGCACTCTTGAGAAAACACTAGCTTCTCCATTGAATTCTTACACTATGTAACTTCATAGGTCTTTTCAATATCTTCAGCAAGGAGATGCTTTGGTTACTAAATACATGCAGCACGCCAAGTTATTATTTGATGAATTGGCTACTACTGGTCAGCCTCTCTTGAAGACTTCAACCTTTATATATTTCATGGTCTTCATGGTGAGTTTAAAGAATTGGTAACTAGTCTTGTGAACAAAGTAGAATCGTTGTCATACGCGGGCCTTCACAACCATCTTCTTACTTATAAATTTCTGCATAAGACTTCTCTTCCATCCTTGGTTGCAAATCCACCTTTACTGCCCTCTACTCATCTTGCCCAGCAACAGCACAACTCCAGTTTTGGCCGTCAAAAAGGTCATTCCCATGACAACTAGTGCTCCAACAATAACAGGTACAACAACTATGACAAGTCTGATTTTCATGGTTCTTATTCCTCTGCTCCCACGGACTAGAAGCAGGGTCATTGGTAGTAGCCTAGATGGCCTGTTGGTGGGAAATGGTCTCCTTAACGGTCCTTTGAGCAAAATGTTAAGTGCCAACTATGCTTCTCCTTCGACCACACAACCCCATAATGTGCTCACTTTCATAGTAGTGGTCACCAACCCTCTACTCATCTTGTTGTTGGTTCAGTTTCTGCCCCTACTTGGTTCCCGAACACCGGTGCAAACCACCACGTTACACCTGATCTTGCAATTCTGACCGATTATGCACCTTATCTTAGTAATGATCACTTACATGTTGTGACGGTAAGGGTCTATCCATATCCCATATTAGACATAACATGTTACGTTCCCCTAAACACACCTTTACATTATCTAATGGTCTTCATGTTCCTCACACTACCAAACCATTTCTATCTGTTCAGAAATTTTATTGTGATAATACTATTTATTTTGAATTTCAAGCCTTTATGTTTTATGTAAAGGATCTCACCACAAAAGCAGTGCTCCTTTCTGGTCAGAGCAATGATGGTCTTTATGTTCTCTCTAAGTCTTCTGCCACCATTATTCCTCAAGCTTACTGGTCTCCTTGTGTCTCTGTCACTGCTGATCTGTGGCATCGTCGATTGGGTCATCGTACTTCCTGTATTTTCAATTTGTTAGTTTCCAAAAATAAAATAATATGTACTTCTAAGCGCTTTCTTGTTCAATGTCAAGCTTGTCCGCTTGGCAAGTCTTCAGGTTTGTCTTTGTGACCCATGGGTCACAAAGCTTCTGCTTCACTTGATTTAATATTCAGTGATGTTTGGGGTCCTTCTCCTATGTTTTCCTCTAATAGTTTTTGTTATTTTGTTATCTTTATCGATGTGCATACAAAATATATATGGTATTATCCTCTTGTTGCCAAATCATATGTTGTAACCTATTTTTGGGTCCCCATAAAAAATAATAAATACAAAAAAAAAAAAAAAAAAAAAAAAGCTCAAAACAGTGCCGTTTTGAACGGCACTGTTCCCCTTTCTTCCCCGCCGAACACACAGCAGCAAAGAAGGAAAAAGAATGCATATTTAATGACGCCGGTCCCTCAAGCCCACCGACCGTTGGTCCCTCTAGCCCACCGACCGAAGACATTGGCCGACCACCTACTGCACCGCCGAAACTGAGGTAGGCACGCCTGGACAGCCGCGCCCGACCAGCCGCCGTATGACCCGTTCCTTGGCTCCACAATGAAAAAAAAACATGCTCACGGGCTCTATAAATAGAGGAGGAACAGCAGAAGAAAGGAGGGGGGGAAGAGAAGAGGAAGGAGGACGGAGAGAGAGGGAACAGAAGAGGTAACAGAAGGGAGAATAGAGTGAGAAGAGAGGAGAGAAGGCAGAGAAGAAGAAGGGAAGAAGCAGAGAAGAAAACGGGAAAAAACAGAGGAGAGAGAGAGAAGGAAAACCGCCGGCCACCGCGAACCGCCAGCGCCAGCGCCGCCGCCGCCACCCCTGCTGCATCAGCTGCTGCCAGCATCAACACAGCTCCAGGTAACGTCCTACCTTTCCCGTCGTTTTTTTTGCTTCAGTTCATGCAGAACGTTTACGTTCTGCAGAATTAATTAGCTAGTTACTGTGCTATGCACAGTAACTGGCTAATTAATTCACATTACTGTGCATTTGCTAATTAATTCTTTGGTCACTGTGTGTACAGTACCCCCGGTTACTATGTGCACAGTGACCAACCCATGCATTTGGGCCAGGTTCGGCCCAGCCCATGTATTTGGGCCTGACCCGGCCCATTTCAAAGAAAAAAAAAATCAAAAATATTTGTTTCAGCATTTTATAATTTTTCCGCGTAGTTTTTATGTCATTTTGATTAATATTGGGTGGTATTTTATGTTGTTAAAAATACAAAAATCTAATATTAAAATACCCGGTTTTCGTCAAAAAACTTCCAAAAATAAAAAAAAATTGAAAAAAAAAGAAAAAAAAATGTTTTTGTGCATACGGCCAAGTGTCTCAAAGCTAAAAATTCATATTGTATTTTTTTCATACACAAAAAAAATGTTTTAGCATGCATTTTGGCTTTAATAACCAGTTTATTAAAGTCAAGAGAATATTGGCCAATATTTCAAAAACAACAAAAATTTTTGTTTGGCTCTTAGTATCCGGGGTATGACTTTACACGTAATGCATATTCCGGATATTTAATTCTTTTTTTTTTTAGACAATAGAACCTGGGGTATGACATTACATGTAATGCGTATTCCGAACAATAAAAAACCACAACACGACCTTAGATTTTATCAGACATTAAAACAATGCAGCTTACCTTAGGTAGGGCGTAGTTGGGGTGTTAATACCTTCCCTTTACGCAACCAGTCTCCGTACCCGATCTCTAAAGACCAGTTAAGGTTCCTAGTAACCAGAATACTAGGTGGCGACTCCCTGTCCATATTTTCACTTGTAGAGACAAGAATTTCCTTGTCTCTCCCTATTTGCCAAGAATAAATATTCTGATTTTTTTTTCCTTGAGGGTGGACGATCGCCGCACCGCCGCACACGTGCGACAGAATGGCGACTCCACTGGGGACTTTGTGGACTAAGCTTTGTTTTTGTCTAATGATTGTGTTTTATTGTTGTGGTTTGCTTGTTTATTTTTAAATATGCATTTTCTATATATTTTTTCATATTTAGTTGCGCGTTTTAATTTCTGTACATATTTATCTCATGCATCACATAGTTACTTTTTTTAAAGCACACACAAGCTTCAGGTTAGGAGGGGGACTAGCAGCTTACCTTATGACTTTTAGTCAAGGTTTAAGTTTGTGTAAACCCCAACTCTTCGTTGAGTGCTTAGACTGGTAATGGTTGGTACACGTACCATCTCATTGCCTACAAGCCCCCATATTGCCTCCACGAGGGCGATCACTGGGACAACGAGAGTCCCTTTTTTAGAGACCAAATAGTAAACCTACCTTTTGTCTCACTTAAAAAGATTAGAACCAGCCTTTAGGATGTATGCTCCGTATACATTGTTTTGCATCCGAGCAAGCCCTTCTTGAAGCATCTTGAACTCCAGACTTTGGGTGACACAATGACCGTCGCTCAGAAAATTTTCATTGTAGAGTTTGTGCAAGAATCAAGATTCTTGTTTCATCATACAAGAGTTGCGACCATATGTCACCCCTCGAAGGGCGAGTTTGTCATATAGATTACATGTTCATACATTTAACATGCATACATGTTAGATTGAAATATAGGTCCCCAAAAAAATCTACAACACCCGACTTCGAGCAAGAAACATGGAAGATGAAGAGCGTGCTCAACGTGATGCCTATTTGCACGAAGAGTTGGAGTCTCTGAACAAAAGCTTGACTCACCTCTAGCTTACTCGAGCATATATGGAGAAATGCCTCTGGTGAAGGTCCTTCCAATTGACCTATCATTTTTGTTCAAGCCCCAACAAAGACTCAACCTGAAGACATTGAGGGCCCACATGATCAAGAGCCTCAACACAATTTGAAGGGAAATTGCATCACCGTTGCAGAATGGAGCCTGTTCTTTCTCTGCCAAAATAACCACCTCAGTTTGATCATGTCTCCGAAAAACTTGATTTTTTTTTTCTCAACCTATTCTAGTTTTTGTTGGTAATTTGGCTAAAAAAATTCCACAAGACTTTCCTTGTCCACTGAGCCTTTCTTGTTAATAAAATCATGTGTTTTGCTGTATTCATCACATGCCTTCATTTTTGTTGTTTCATGCAAATAACACATTGAGCATAACCTTTAAGCATGAAACCATCACGCCCAAAATCTTGTGGTGCATTTCCCTTTTCTTCCAAAACTATGCATGATCGCATGTGAGGATTTTTGGGAATTCAAAGTTTAGTACAAAAACAGAAATCATGTTGACGTTTGTCTGAAACAAACGAGTTCTGGAAATTCAGGTGATTCCTTAGAGAGGTAACCATACACCTAGAAAAAAAAAACCAAAAAAAAAAAAAAAAGTGACTCCAAAAGCTGGGTTTTATTTGCATGAATAAATCACATTGCATACTCGCATGAAAGCAAGGCTTATCGATCCTAAATGCATGCATTTGAGATGAAGAAAGGCTATCTTTGATAATCCTTTCACAAAGTTAAAATATATCATTTGCAGTCCCCTTTTGAGCCTAATACATTTTCTTGAAAAAATAACCCTGGCTAGGATCACACCCCTACACTGGGGGGCAAGTGCAAAAAAATCCATAATGATTGAAAGTGCCCAAATAACTCTTGGGGGCATAAAAAAGTCTTCAACAATGAAAGTGCCCAAACAATACTGGGGGGCATAAAAGAAAATTCTCAATCATCAAAGGCGCCCATACAAAGCTAGGGGGGCATGAAGAAAAATCCAAAGGATCCAAAAATTTTGAGCAAAAAAACAAAGCAAATGCAATGATGCTCAAAATCAAATGAAGAAAACAAAAACAAAGAGAGAGCCCAAGCCCAATACTGGGGGGCACCGTGGACCATTTTACAAATCAATTATAAGGTCCAGGAATGTATGAACAAAAGAGTTTGGGATATAAGCACTTGTGATCCTTAGTCTTAAAGTCCCTTAAACACCTTTTGAGCCTACATATATCATTTTCTTCATAACCAAAAGCCCAAGCCTACATTACGTGCCTAATCAAGCCCTTTCCGATCAAAGGCAAGCAATCTGGATTGGTATGCAATGCTTTCTCATGCGAGTCAAATCATTATTCATGCAAATAAAATAAATGCTTTGAATCAATTCGGTTCTCAATAACCCTCAAATTGACATTTAAACCTTTTGTGACCAACCAGATGTCATCTTCATCTTTAAACAAAAGCAAAAAGCTTTCATCACTTCAAGAAACCTGTCCATAGGAATCACTTGAATTTTTTAGAACAAGTTTATTTTGAACCAATATCAAAATCATTTTTGTGATTGGAATAACTTGGAAGTTCCAAAAATTTTGCATGAAAACATTCATTGTACAAAAAAACCCAAACTTACTTTCACATATCCTCACCCCAAACTAAATCCAAGTTGAACACTTGGGGGGCATGATCAAGCTGGGGGGCAATCAAACACACATGGTAGGGCTGGCTCCATGATTCCTTTTCTAAGGAAAATGTCGGGCAAAATTGGCAACTCTTGAGATAAGGGGTGAAGGACAAAGATGTATGATGACATCAAACCCTTCCCAGAGGTCAAGATCACAATATGCAACCCGAGTAAGTAGAAGTGGAAAAGCCATCGAAGTTTACTACCAACACCACAACTTTTGAGAGAAAACAAAGACACCATGAAGAAATGGGGGCCTATATTTCTCAGGTAAGTATACATGCATATCAATCATAATGCATTTGCTTTTCAACATTGACAATCATTGTTTCAACATCAACTTTGGTAGTGCGTTTTCTAACCCTACCTCCTTTTGAGTGCGCCTTCGAGCCCTCACCTACATTTTGAGTGCGCCTTTGAGCCCTCATCCCTTTGGTAGTGCGTTTTCTAACCCTACCTCCTTGTGAGTGCGCCTTTGAGCCCTCACCTCCATTTTGAGTGCGCCTTTGAGCCCTCATCCCTTTGGTAGTGCGTTTTCTAACCCTACCTCCTTGTGAGTGCGCCTTCGAGCCCTCACCTCCATTTTGAGTGCGCCTTTGAGCCCTCATCCCTTTGGTAGTGCGTTTTCTAACCCTACCTCCTTTTGAGTGCGCCTTTGAGCCATCAACCCTTTGGTAGTGCGTTTTCTAACCCTACCTCCTTTTGAGTGCGCCTTTGAGCCCTCACCTCCATTTTGAGTGCGCCTTTGAGCCCTCATCCCTTTGGTAGTGCGTTTTCTAACCCTACCTCTTTTTGAGTACGCCTTTGAGCCCTCACCTCCATGTTGAGTGCGCCTTTGAGCCCTCATCCCTTGGGTAGTGCGTTTTCTAACCCTACCTCCTTTTGAGTGCGCCTTTGAGCCCTCACCTCCATTTTGAGTGCGCCTTTGAGCCCTCATCCCTTTGGTAGTGCGTTTTCTAACCCTACCTCCTTTTGAGTGCGCCTTTGAGCCCTCACCTCCATTTTGAGTGCGCCTTTGAGCCCTCATCCCTTGGGTAGTGCGTTTTCTAACCCTACCTCCTTTTGAGTGCGCCTTTGAGCCCTCACCTCCATTTTGAGTGCGCCTTTGAGCCCTCATCCCTTTGGTAGTGCGTTTTCTAACCCTACCTCCTTTTGAGTGCGCCTTTGAGCCCTCACCTCCATTTTGAGTGCGCCTTTGAGCCCTCATCCCTTCGGTAGTGCGTTTTCTAACCCTACCTCCATTCTGAGTGCGCCTTTGAGCCCTCACCTCCATTTTGAGTGCGCCTTTGAGCCCTCAACCCTTCGGTAGTGCGTTTTCTAACCCTACCTCCTTTTGAGTGCGCCTTTGAGCCCTCACCTCTATTTTGAGTGCGCCTTTGAGCCCTCATCCCTTCGGTAGTGCGTTTTCTAACCCTACCTCCTTTTGAGTGCGCCTTTGAGCCCTCACCTCTATTTTGAGTGCGCCTTTGAGCCCTCATCCCTTCGGTAGTGCGTTTTCTAACCCTACCTCCTTTTGAGTGCGCCTTTGAGCCCTCACCTCCATTTTGAGTGCGCCTTTGAGCCCTCATCCCTTTGGTAGTGCGTTTTCTAACCCTACCTCCATTTTGAGTTCGCCTTTGAGCCTTCACCTCCATTTTGAGTGCGCCTTTGAGCCCTCATCCCTTTGGTAGTGCGTTTTCTAACCCTACCTCTTTTTGAGTGCGCCTTTGAGCCCTCACCTCCATTTTAAGTGCGCCTTTTAGCCCTCACCAACATTTTTCTGGGTAGGTCACCCATTACAATGAGACCACACTTCACATTCTTTCTTTTTTTTTCGGGTTAAAGGGGATTGGCGAAAGGAATCTCAGTTTAGCCCAACCATACACAGGACTTTGGGTCCGGTTGAAGTTTTAGGTCAATCAAATTTTGAGACGACCAGTTTGGAAGACCAATGTTTTTTTTCTTTACAACACTTACTATGCACAAATCTCTGCTCCGTAAGCATTGTAAAGAGGGGGGCAACTGTTGTAACCTATTTTTGGGTCCCCATAAAAAATAATAAATACAAAAAAAAAAAAAAAAAAAAAAAAAAGCTCAAAACAGTGCCGTTTTGAACGGCACTGTTCCCCTTTCTTCCCCGCCGAACACACAGCAGCAAAGAAGGAAAAAGAATGCATATTTAATGACGCCGGTCCCTCAAGCCCACCGACCGTTGGTCCCTCTAGCCCACCGACCGAAGACATTGGCCGACCACCTACTGCACCGCCGAAACTGAGGTAGGCACGCCTGGACAGCCGCGCCCGACCAGCCGCCGTATGACCCGTTCCTTGGCTCCACAATGAAAAAAAAACATGCTCACGGGCTCTATAAATAGAGGAGGAACAGCAGAAGAAAGGAGGGGGGGAAGAGAAGAGGAAGGAGGACGGAGAGAGAGGGAACAGAAGAGGTAACAGAAGGGAGAATAGAGTGAGAAGAGAGGAGAGAAGGCAGAGAAGAAGAAGGGAAGAAGCAGAGAAGAAAACGGGAAAAAACAGAGGAGAGAGAGAGAAGGAAAACCGCCGGCCACCGCGAACCGCCAGCGCCAGCGCCGCCGCCGCCACCCCTGCTGCATCAGCTGCTGCCAGCATCAACACAGCTCCAGGTAACGTCCTACCTTTCCCGTCGTTTTTTTTGCTTCAGTTCATGCAGAACGTTTACGTTCTGCAGAATTAATTAGCTAGTTACTGTGCTATGCACAGTAACTGGCTAATTAATTCACATTACTGTGCATTTGCTAATTAATTCTTTGGTCACTGTGTGTACAGTACCCCCGGTTACTATGTGCACAGTGACCAACCCATGCATTTGGGCCAGGTTCGGCCCAGCCCATGTATTTGGGCCTGACCCGGCCCATTTCAAAGAAAAAAAAATCAAAAATATTTGTTTCAGCATTTTATAATTTTTCCGCGTAGTTTTTATGTCATTTTGATTAATATTGGGTGGTATTTTATGTTGTTAAAAATACAAAAATCTAATATTAAAATACCCGGTTTTCGTCAAAAAACTTCCAAAAATAAAAAAAAATTGAAAAAAAAGAAAAAAAATGTTTTTGTGCATACGGCCAAGTGTCTCAAAGCTAAAAATTCATATTGTATTTTTTTCATACACAAAAAAAATGTTTTAGCATGCATTTTGGCTTTAATAACCAGTTTATTAAAGTCAAGAGAATATTGGCCAATATTTCAAAAACAACAAAAATTTTTGTTTGGCTCTTAGTATCCGGGGTATGACTTTACACGTAATGCATATTCCGGATATTTAATTCTTTTTTTTTTAGACAATAGAACCTGGGGTATGACATTACATGTAATGCGTATTCCGAACAATAAAAAACCACAACACGACCTTAGATTTTATCAGACATTAAAACAATGCAGCTTACCTTAGGTAGGGCGTAGTTGGGGTGTTAATACCTTCCCTTTACGCAACCAGTCTCCGTACCCGATCTCTAAAGACCAGTTAAGGTTCCTAGTAACCAGAATACTAGGTGGCGACTCCCTGTCCATATTTTCACTTGTAGAGACAAGAATTTCCTTGTCTCTCCCTATTTGCCAAGAATAAATATTTTCCGTTTTTTCCTTGAGGGTGGACGATCGCCGCGCCGCCGCACACGTGCGACATCATATATGTTTTCTATATTTCAACGTTTCCAACTACTTGTTGAGCGTTAGTTTTCCAACAAAATTAAATCCTTTCAAATAGATTGGGGTGGTGAATATCATAAGTTAAATAGTTTCTTTCAAACTATCGATATTCATCACAAGTTAATTTGTCCTCATACACATGAGCAAAATGACAACATTGAGCGTTACCATCGTCATGTTTTTGAAACAGGTCATACCCTCCTAGGACAATGTAGTGCCTCGTTATGATTTTGGAATTTTGCACTTGAATTATCAGTATATCTCATTAATCGCATGCCCACTCTTATCCTCTAAAAGCAGTCTCCTTTTGAATGCTTATTTAATCATACTCCTTATTATGATTTTCTACATACTTTCAGGTGTCTTTGTTTTCCTTTTTTGGGTCCATACTGTCGCACGTCACCCCCGCGGTGTCGGTTGGTGATTTTTTGTTTGCTTGTTCTTTGGGAGTCACCATCTAGTATTTGATTCAGGGTTACTAGGAAACCCAGATGTACTGGTCTTTGCTAGAGATTCACGGTAAGGGATTGGTTGCATAAATGGAAGGTATTAGCACCCTAAATACGCCTTACCTAAGGTAAGTTGCTTCGAAATTTGATGTAATTTAAAAGGTTTTGAAAGTTGTCTTGCCAATGATTTCTTAAAAAGAAAAGAAAAGTTCTCCTCTCAGTAAGAAGATCCTTATCTTATCGGATAAAAGAACCTAATTGCTCTAGCATTAATAAAAACAAAACAAACTTTTCTATTTAATAAAAAAAATTACATCTTACGTATAAGATTATAATCCCCGATATGAAAAGAAAAATATTTTTGATATTTTTTTGAAATATAAACCAAATTCAATGCAAATTAAAACATTTATTTTTTTATTTCTTTTTAATCTTATCATAAACAACACATACATAAAAATAATTACAAAACACCCACTCAAACACTTTACTTTTACTATGTTTAAGCACACACCCATTACATAATTACAAATCAATCAAAATTTAAAATAAAACAAACAATACATTAAACAAACCAAAAAAAATAATACAAAATAGCCCAAAAACATATGGAATTACAGGGAAAGCCTTTTGCACCACTAGAATAGTGGCGGCGCACCTACGCACCGTCGCAAGAAATCCAGGTAAGCAGGGGGGCTATCACGACTTACTCCCTTTTTCCCTTCCTCACCAATAATGACCTACAAAACAACCAAAAACACAACAGGCAGTCAATTTTAGTTTTTTCTTTCCTTGTTTTCAGATCCGCATCTTTCCTTGTAGGTCTTTTTTTCTTTTCTTTTTCTCCCCTTCTCTGTTTCAGGTGGCCAACTGTATGACCAAGAGGCTATCGGCGACTGTGCTTTTATTGTGTCTGGTCGGCGGATATGGAGGAGAATGAAGTGGTTTGATTGTTGGCTTCGGTTGGCTTTGTTGTTGTCGCCTGTGGCTGCTAGAGTTGCTGCAGAGATGGGAAAGGTTGTTGGCGGTGTTGAGGCGGAGGAAAGGATAGATCGGTGGGTGTTAGTGTGGCAGATAAAAGAGGGAATTCTAGTGCCAAGGGTTAGCGGGGACACCGCTGCTGGGAGGAGGATATAAAGGAAAAGATTGGGGAAGAGAGGCACATATGTTCTGGGGTTGCAGATCTACAACAAGAGTGGAAGGAAATGGGGGAGATCTGTTCTGGGGTTAAATCTTGAACAACATATGTTTACTCTAAGACGTAGGACACAATCTTTTATTCGAACTCAAAATATTTGCAATTTCATGTTCTGAGGCCTCACCATCCTTAACACCACGCAACAAATCATATGACTTGACATGTTACTGAGCATCATAGAGATACTAGTTCATCGTTTTCTTCCATATCATTGTTATAAATGTGAAGGCCCAAAGGTATTAGTTCTTCTTTTGTGGCGTTGATTCCAAATACATATTCTCTCAATTCTAGCCTATTAGCTTGATTCATGGATTATGCAAAATAGTGTCAAAGCTTTTGTCTACTAGCCTCCAAAGTGTTCTATCAGATGTTATTGGTATCAACTAGTCAGCTTTCATTGTTGAGCATCAAATTGAGTGTTCTGTCAGATGTTATTAGTATCAACTAGTCAGCTTTCATTGCTAGGCGTAAGATTTTAGATGGATTTATGATAGTTAACGAGAATGTTCGTGGCATTTATCTATATAGAAAATATTATAGGTATACCATATAGGAAATTGTATAGTCATACTCTTGTGTTGTAACCTCCATTATTATTATTGTATATTACCCTATACATACATATAGAAAAGGTTGGTTAACTATTAGGCCAAGCCGCCCAATTATTCTCAACTTAGTTTTAGAGCCTTTTTCCATCAGATCTCGTCTCTCCCTCTCCCCTTATAGTTAGCCTCCTCTCTCCCTCTCCTAAATGGACTCTGCTATTGCTGCCGCCTTCTTCCCCCACCAAACCGATGGTGTAGCCCAGCCACCAAGCCCCTCAGAAGTTATGGCTGCTGGTTCTTTCTCCCACCAGCAACAGCCCCAACCTACAGAGCAAAAGCATGGTTCCTTCTCCCATGTTTCTGTCAGACCTCATCACATCATAAGGAAAACAACTCCTTCTATCATTGTGTTGTCCAACACTCATCAAGTGGTCTCACTGAAGCTTACGACTACCAGCTATCTCTATTGGCAAATACAGATGAAGCCATATCTTCTTGGTCAAGGTCTTTTCCACTTTATTGATGGCTCAGTGTCGTGTCCTCCCTCTCATGTTTCTAACTGTTCTGATGGCTCTACTTCGACATTCAACCCTTATTTTCTCCATTGGAAGCAACATGATCAGCTTATTTTAAGCGTATTACTCTCCTCTTTCTACATGGGCATCCTGCATCTTGTGGTAAATTGTTGTCCTTCTTTTTGTGTTTGGCGCACTCTTGAGAAAACACTCGTTTCTCCATTGAATTTTCACACTATGCAACTTCATGGGTCTTTTCAAGATCTTCGACAAGGAGATGCTTCGGTTACTATATATATGCAACACGCGAAGTTATTATTTGATGAATTAGTTGCTGCTGGTCGGCCCCTCTCTCTTAAACACTTCAACCTCTATATATTTCATGGTCTTCATAGAGAGTTTAAAGACTTGGTAACTAGTCTCGTGACCAAGGCAGAACCACTGTCATACGCGGACCTTCACATCCATCTTCCTACTCATGAGTTTCTACATAAGACTTATCTTCCATCCTTGGCTGCAAATCCACCTCTGATGCCCTCTGCTCATCTTCCCCAGTAGTAGCATAACTCTAGTTTTGGTCATCATAGAGGTCGTTCCCGCAACAACTAGTGCTCCAACAGCAACAGGTACAACAACCATGACAAGTCTGATTTTCATGGTTCTCATTCCTCTGTTCCCTCATACTAGAAACAAGGTTATTGGCAACAGCCTAGATGGCCTACTGGTGGGCAATGGTATCCTCACCGATCCTTTGAGCAGAATGTTAAATGTCAGCTATAATTCTCCTTTGGCCACACAACCCCATAATGTGCTCACTTTCACAACAGTGGTCACCAGCCCTCTACTTATCTTACTGTTGGTCCGGTTTCTGCCCCTACCTGGTTCCCAGACACCGATGCAAACCACCACGTTACGCCTGATCTTGCAATTTTGACCGATTATGCACCTTATCTTAGTAATGATCACTTACATGTTGGTGACAGTAAGGGTTTATCCATATCCCATATTAGACATACCATGTTATGTTCCCCCCTAAACACACCTTAATTTACATTATCTAATGTTCTCCATATTCCTCACACTACCAAACCATTGCTATCTATTCAGAAATTTTGTCGTTATAATAATATTTATTTTGAATTTCAAGCCTCTATGTTTTATGTAAAGGATCTCACCACTAAAGCAATGCTCCTTTCCTGTTAGAGCAATGATGGTCTTTATGTTCTCTCAAAGTCTTCTCCCACCACCATTCCTCAAACTTATTGGTCTCCTTGTGTCTATGTCACTGATGATCTGTGGCATCGTCGATTGGGTCATCGTACTTCCTATATTTTCAATTTGTTAGTTTCTAAAAATAAAATAATATGTACTTCTAAGCGCTCTCTTGTTCAATGTCAAGCTTGTCTGCTTGGCAAGTCTTCGCGCTTGTCTTTGCGACCTATGGGTCACAAAGTTTCCACCCCACTTGATTTAATATTCAGTGATGTTTGCGATCCTGCTCCTATGTTTTCCTCTTATGTTTTCAGTTACTTTTGTCACACCCTTGCGAGAGCTCCACGTCACGGCGACCCACCCCGGGAGCAGGGATTCCATGTCGAGGTCTTTGCTTTGTGAATAAAGGAGTCGCCAACTAGTATTATGGTCACTAGGAAACCTAACTTTTCTTTCAGAGATTCTAAGACAATGGACTAGTTGCGTAAAGAAAAGGTTTTAACACCCCTAATACTCCTTAATTACCTAAGGTAAGCTGCTTGGTTTTTAGTTTGCCTTAAGATTGCTATGGTGTTGGTGTTCTCTAATTAGTTTTCCTAGGATAGGTTTGCTATGATGAATGGACTTGGGTTTAAAGTCTAAAAGAAAAAACCCTTGGTCAATGTGGATTACACCTTTAGATGTGTCTACAAAGTATCAAGGAGAACCAATGTAGATCTCTTGAAAGCTGTGTTTGATTCAGACTAAATTTATAACCTACGATTTAAGAGATAGTTAAGATAGAAATCAAAGGAGATTCAATGTTCTTTAAAAGCTCATTTTTCCCTTAGTATTTCAAGTGTTTGCGACTCGTAAATCGCAAGGAAGAGGAACAAAAAGACTAAGTTAGAAATCTAAGGAAATTCAAGGTGCTTTAAAAGCCCTTTTTTTTGCCTTAGTATTTCATACTTTTACGGCTCGTAAATCATGTAGTCAAAATTTGAAATGTCCCCAATTATAATTGAGGCTTCTTTCAATAATGTATGGTGACTTGTTATTCCTAGAAAAATATTTTGGATATTAACCACTTGGGGTTTCTTTATACAAATATTAATAGCGAATAATAACAAATTATTCCCAATAATATTTTGGATATTCATCCCTTAGTGATTTCTTTATCCAAACATTAATGGTGAATAATAGATGAATTCCCCTAAAAATAAGATTTTTATATTTTTTTTAAAATATTGGTCAACACCCTTTGGAGTTTTACAAACATGTTAAAAAATCTAGAATGTAAGGAAAAAAAATTGTGTGTAAGAAATCCATACTAAAACCATTTTCTTTTAAACTTCAAATATTTGTATTTTAAAAAAAAAATAATTTAAACTATGTTAGAGTATTGGCCGTATGCATGAAAATATATATTTTTAGACATATAATACATGAAAAAAACATAAAAAAAACAATGATCTTACTTGTTTTTTTTTTTTTTTTGTTGGGTCCAGCTCGATCCATGTGGATGGGCTAAACATGACAAGTCTAGCCGAGTCACTTGCCCAAACCAGCGACCCGGCTGGGCAAATATTGTCCCTAGGTTACTGTTCAAGTGAATTATAATTCACTTGAACAGTAACAAAAGCATGCACAGTAACCGTATAATTAAAATGCAAAGTGAAAGGAATGCATGGAAACTTACCTGGCACTGAGATGGGAGAAGATGATGGCGCTGAAGCTTCTGCACATGGTTGGTGGTTACTGATCCTAGAGACAACGAAAACGATGGCTATGTTGGTTTTGGTTTTTGCTTTGTTTCTCTCCTCTGTTGATGCTTTCTCTGGAGATGACGAAGATGATGGCTATGAAAGCGTGTTGTGCTGGTAGAGTTGTTGCCCTTGCCTCTGTGTTTTCCTTGATTTTAACTGTGTCGTTCCCTATGGTTTTCTCTACCCTACCTCTCTCTCATTTCTTCTTCCTCTCTTTCTCTCCTCTATCTTGTTTCCCTTTTTCTTTTTTTCTTTCCCTATTTAGTGAAGGTTTTCACAGTAACGAAGGGATGAAAGAAAACTCCATCTCTTCTCCCCTGTTATCTACATTGTTCTCTCCTCTCTCTCTTTCTCTGCTTTTTTGTTTTTCTGCTCTCTCCTTTTCCTCCTTTTTTTTGTCGCCCTCTCTTCTTTTGTTTTAGGTCAGTAAAGGAGGCTTATATATAGCCTAATGTAGCTCTATTTACAATCAAATAATGCAAATGAAGAAACTAAAATATTCTCATTGATTCTATGTTGAATCCAGTGATTTCTTTCCAGCATTAACACATCATCCCAGCCATCTATGTCAGGGATAAAATCCCAGCCATTAGATGATGGTGAGGTTCCTCTCTTCATGTCATTTTGCAGCTGTCAATGTGAGGCACCCAACTATCTCCCTTGGACTAAGGTAGAAGCCGTGATCTGCAGCTCACAAAATCAGGCGAGAGCAAGATGGAAACTAAGCAGGTAGTTGTGCAGGGAAAGGGAAAGAATTTGACGAGAAGGGTTGTGCATAGAATAGAAAAGAAAAGAATTGCAAACAGAGAGGGGTATTGTTCAAAACACAAATGAACAGTACCATGCTACAAAGTCTTATTTCCTTATCCGGCGTGGTGGAATTCCTCTCATTTTCTGATGATTCAGTCCCCCACTTTAGCTTATTAAAACCCAACCAATTTCCGTCTAATTTCATCTTCAATTAAATCCCTCATTTAATTACTTTTCAATTCAGTCCTTGGTAAAAAAAAAAAAAAAAAGTCCTTCAAATCAGTTCGTAATCCTTTGAATCAAACCTGCGGGCTAGAACCCTTCTCGCGGTAGGATTCCCTACTTTCACACTAGATATTCCAACAGGAATATCTTGGGCTTCTGATATCGAAATCATGCAATTTAAAAACCAAATTTATCTATATTTATAGGACTATAACTTTCATAAAGGATTAAAAGTTAGATCAAATCATTTTGAAGAACATAATTGCAAAAAAAACTCGGGCTGGAATCCTTCTCGTGGCAGGATTCTATGCTTTCTCATTAGATATTAAAATGGAAATATCTTGGGCTTTTGATATTAAAATCAAGAGATTCAAAAACCTAAATTCATCTACTCATACAGGTCTACAACTTTTATGAAGGATTCAAAGTGAGATAAATGTGTTTTGAATAACAGAATCTGGCCGCAACTTAATTAGTCAAAAGGGATCTCCTGATTTGATTTTAAAAAACTGAAAATGCTGAACATCTCAATCTGACTGAGAGTCTGCCATAAGAACAGTAAGCCCTAGGACTGAATAAAGGCGCATATAAATTCCTTAACATGTCATGAATGACAGAATATAGCTGGGATGATTAGATATTATGCGAAACCAGGTTAAAGTCAAAACCTAAGTTGGAACAAAATTGGTATTACAAGTAGAATTGTGACAGTAGTTGAATTAATTTTTTTAATGCAAATTCTGAGTGATTTATCCAAACTTAAAGACCAAATAAAGAAGGGACGAGTTTAGCATCATGAAGACTCCTAATTAATCTAAGAATCTTGACGATTTCGGCCATGAAGGGGAAGGATAAAGAGAGCAAAAAAAAGTTTAAAAAGGGTTTGAAAAACATTTCTTTCTTCTCTGCTTTTGTCAATCTTCCAGAAAACATGAGTTAAACTTCTGCACTCGGTTCAAGGGGGTACATACCATCTTTAGCACATGGGTCCCAAAAATGAGTAGCAACAACTTTGTTATCTTTATCGATGCACATATAAAATATATATGGTATTATCCTATTATTGCCGAATCAAATGTATTTTCTATATTTCAACGTTTCCAACTACTTGTTGAGCGTCACTTTTCTCATAAAATTAAATCCGTTCAAACTGATTGGGGTGGTGAATATCACAAGTTAAACAGTTTCTTTCAAGCTATTGGTATTCATCACAGGTTAATTTGTCCTCATACACAGGGGCGGAGCAAGGAAAAAAAATTAGGGGGGGCCAAATTATAATTTAGGAGGGCCAAGAAAAAATTTCAGTTATTTTTATTAAATTTATAAATATTTACAAAGGGAGGGGCATTTCTTTACAGGGGCCGGGGGCCCTGCCAGCCCCCCCTCATTATATTATTAAAACATGTCTTACCCTCTTAGGACAATGTAGTGCCCCATTATGATTTTGAAATTATTTGTTTGAATCATCAGTATATCTTATTAATTGCATGCTAACTCTTGTCCTCCAAAATCAATCTCTTTTTGAATGTTTGTTTAATGGTACTCCTGATTATGATTTTCTACATACTTTTAGGTGTCTCTATTTTTTTTTTTTACGTCCATATATACCATGCTCATAAGTTGGATTTCCATTCATTTCATATTCGAGTCCATGACTCTTGATTAGAATGTGATTTTTTACCTTATCTTTCACCGTTTGGGTTTTTGGTTAAAATCCTCAATTAGAAACTTCAATTACACAGGTCTGATCTTTTTAAAAATCTTGAATGCATGTGAAGGTAGCGGTGGAGGAAAATATATCATTCATTAGCATGCTACATAACATGGTAAATCTTTCTAATCATTAATTAGTTACTTGTCCTATGAAACAATTCATTAGGAGTTATATCTAGAACAAGATATGTTTACTACAAGGCGTAAGACACAATCTTTTATTCGAAGTCAAGATATTTGCAGTTACATGCTCTGAGGCCTCACCACCCTTAACGCCTCGCAGCAAATCATCTGACTTGACAATACATATTGGCAAGGCATCATAGAGATACTTGTTCATCGTTTTCTTCCAGATCATTGTCTTTGGAGGCCTTGTATTTTGAAGGCTTTTGCCCGCAATTCTGTGCTCTTCTTGCCAATACATAGTGGCTGAGCTTAAAAAGAGTTGAAGGTTTTATTATTTTTTAAAAATTGCTTTATAAATGTATAGATGATTGTCCCGATACAATTTGAGGTGGTTTATATATATCAGAGAAGGTGTCGATATGCCGATGGAAAACCTTTGTATGGATCACCTAATACTCCGACATTGCCAGGACGTGAAAATACAATCTGCATTATCATATAAGCTCGAATATTAACATGGAAGTAGAGCATCTTTAAATTCCATATATATTTTTTTATTGATTCTAATGTTGTAGTCAAAGGAAATGAATAAATGCAAACCTGCAATTACCTGATAATTCAAAAGGGTACACGACTTGAAACCAGAAGCGCCGTAGTCAAAATAATACTCCCATGTCCTGGTAAACTTTTCATCGAATCCCATGGCAAGAATTTTGCTAAGAAAAATAATGAGAAAAGTTAGAAATGCTTTCCTTTGTGGGGTTATAGATGATGATGATGATGATGATCTGCAAAGAAGATAAAAATCAAATGATTATATCTACCTCTTGTTTTCCAAGAAATAGTTTTTCCAGCACCTTAACGTAAGATCGTAATGACTCCCTATGTTTTCCACATGCTCCACACTGCACAAACAAAACTTACATTAGGATTACAGAATAGTCTAGACAAACTAAAAATTAATTAGAAGAAAGCTTCAAAGTACTGTGTAACAAAGCAACTCATACGAGAATCTTGATGCTACACCCATGGCTGATGTTATCCTACTCAATGAGGGCAAACATCCACCGGGAAAAATATATTCCTTGATAAAATCAGAACTTCGCCTGTACTCATCATAACGCTCATCTGCTATGGATGTAGACTGAGGAAAAAAACAACCATTTTTACTATTTTGCAATTAGTAGAAAGTTAAAAGAGTTATCTGGGCTAAATGTTGAAAATGTGGTAATGAAGCACAACGCTATCAGACAATGACAGGTTCCTTCCCTTATTTCTCATACCTGTAGAACAAGAAGCCCATCTTCTGCCAATGCTGATTCGCAGCTGCTAAAAAAATCCTCCATGTATTCATGACCCACATGCTCTATCATTTCACTAGGAAAACAGATGAAAATTTTTGACATCAATAGACAGAGGTTACTAATTGTATTTATATCTAGTAAAGATGCATCTTACCAAGATACGATTCTATCGTATTTATAGCCTTTAGGCAATTCACGATAATCACAGAGGAGAAGTCTAATATTAACCTGGTAAAAAGAACAGGTTATTAGCTTCAACTTCAAGATATTTGTCTTAAGAAAATCAGTCTGAACAACAATTCAGACACAAGTAGATGCTATATATATATATCAATTATCATCCCATAGATACCTGCAGACCAGCTTCCTTGACTTTCATTTCTGCATATTTCAGTTGTTCCACAGATAGAGTGAGACCCGTGTATTTGCATCCTGTTTGTTTGACAACTTCGATAGCAAAAGTTCCCCAGCCACAACCAATGTCAAGAATTTCATGCTTCTTATCGATTCTTGCCTATATTGGTTACAATTTGTTAAGAATCTGGTGAAACAGTTAAGAGATTGTATATTACAGACTCACTTTTTCAATCAGAGTAGAGATTTTCCTCAACTGAGCTGTATTTAAGTCTTCATCTTCAGTCTAGAATGTAACATCGCACGCAAATAAAATAATCAAAAGCTAAGCCATGGCACATAGTGGATGAGATTCCTGCTTTGCATCAAATAAAATAAAATAAAAGCATTGGAATGTTGGGTTTCTGACCTTAAATATTGCACACGAGTACGCCATTGTTTCTCCCAGGAATAGAGAAAAAACCTCGGTACTCTAAAAGAACGAAATGAAAAGGAAGATGTAAGCCTCAATGAAAGATCCTTCACTAACATCAGAATTCTGAACATGGCACTAGCTAGTACATGCAAATACATGCTAATATATTGCTACAATTTCCACACAATCTATTTTCCCTACAGCGTGGACGTTATTAAACCAAAGAATTAACAAGCTATGATCCCATACCAGGTCATAATGACGAGAGATGTTCCTGCGAGCTTGTGTAAGAGTATTTTGCCTCAGAACATGCTGAAGGAAAAACTTTGCGGAAGCAATACCTGCTGTAAATAACGATGGTGTCCACCAACCCCTGTACTCAACCACAGATGAATGTTAGATGATCCGATAGGATCAAAGGAATAAAAAGAAGCAAAATCACATACCTTTTCTTATTCGCCTTGGAGATAGATTTGTTTGCATCTCTGTTCGCAATCAGAACCTAAAATTTATTTTTTTAAAGAAAATTATTGATATTAAAACCGAAATGAAAAGCACTATCTATTACAACAGCATTATATATCTCACCATGATAAGATGTAGAAGACCTTGGTCTTTGTCAGCAAAAGAAAATTCTCCATCAATATAAGCATCTGCGAGGCCTATGTCTGCCCGCGTCGTTACCTGACAACGTTTTCTAATCATTGTAATGAAATGTTGAGAATTTCGTGCATTGCAACAATATTGTTGCTTATAATCTTAGCTGAGAGAAAAGGAGACCCGCAAGCAGAACGTACCTTCCAGTAAAACTGAGGACTGTGAACTTTGAGAACAACTTCTAGAGAACATTTTTTACCAGTTCCCTCGAAGGTGAAAGTTGCACCCCCGTCCTCCTCTAAGCTGTGACAGCACAATCCAAATCAAATGACATTAAATTCGAGTTAGTTCCCTCGAAGGTAAAAAGTATCATTAAAATAGACAAAAAAAACGCCTTAGTTTAATTGGTATCGTTGCATTTCTAATTTCTTGCCAATTATATTTATTCATTTTCGAAACACTTGTAAACGAAAAAAAAAGTGCACTTACATTAAACGGTCAGCGGAGATATGACTTTCAAGAAATTTAGTAACAAAAAGACGAGCCCAAGCTTCTAACCGAGAAGGTGCCATTTGTTTTCCATGGATCAGAGCAGCAAGAGTCTCTACAGCGGAACAATTTGCAGCGGCCATTGATGCTACAGGACTGCAAGAGAATTAAACCTCGAGCTTTATATGATCTACAAATCAACTTGTTGAGTCGCAGCAAGAAAAAAGGCAGCAAGCTAAAGAGAAACAGATTAGATAACGAAGAGGAAAGAAACATGCACAAAGAATGATAGAAGGATTTACATGGTTCTGAATGCTACAAGATAGCAATGATATTTTACTACGGAGTATAAATTATAAATGACTCAATCTCTCTACTTGGGATATCCCAGGAGAACATCCAAAAATATACTCTAACTCTCGTATACTAAGAATCTATAAAAGAGCTTGTTCTATACTTCTCACTAGTGTTTCTCTCTCTAACGTCTTTCTAAAACTTGATGATTAAAACAAGCAAATGAATGCCTATTTATACTGAAGCTTTAGGGATTTAAGTTTGCAATTAAGCAATCTTCAAAGGATGCAAAAATAATTATCCAATTAACACAAAAAATTCAGCCGAATTATGCCACCATCCAACTGCTATTGCATACTTACCTGCTAAGTGAGTGTATTCGTATATTTTGGTATTGCAATTTTTTCATGAAGAAAAGATTGTATTATTGGTGAAAAAAAATAGTATGGCTCTTAATCAATATGTCATGCCAGGAATTTTTTCTGCCCTGGATTATTAAATAAATATATAAATTTTTTTTAAGATTAATTATTAACTCATGTACATGAATTTTTAAAGTTAACATTAAAGTTTTAATTCAAATACACTACCTAAACTATTAAAAAAAAATTGAAAGTATAGAAAATTGAAGTGAAAATAAAAATAAACTCATTATTAAAATTACATCCTTCGATATTTTATGAAATATAATTTATCTATAATCAAATCCGAATCGATATTGTAACAACCCCTCAACTGAGATAAAATAATAATCTCATATCAATTGGAAAACAAAGTAATTAAATTTTTTTCCTTCTCTTAATTCCTACTTCCTTCACTTGATTCTTTCATATATTAGTGTTTTATAAGTTAGATTTTGTAAGTTTACAAGGTTATTCTCACTTCTTTTTTTTATTTGTTTTTATATTTTCCCCTTACTTTTCTCTCTTTCTCTCTTGCCTTTTCTTTTATTTCTTTTTCTATTATGCTTATGCCCAGTCAACAACATATAAAAGGAAGGAAGAGTTGATTTGTTTTATTTTTTAATGGCAAATAATCATTTTACCCTTAATGAGTCGTTTTGCTTTTATTTAACGGTCTTTTTTTTTATTAGCACTACTAAGCTTTGTTTATTTTAAAATTTTAACCAAATTTTATTCAATATATTTTAAGATCCCTCGTAAAATTTTAATTCAATCCGATGGTCGCATTAAAAATTATACCAAATAATATAAAACTGGTCAAATTGTGTTTTTTCATCAAATTTCTGAATCTCTAAAATTTTTGAAATTTTAACCCAAGAGTTCGCCAAAGAAGAACACCGGTTACGAAAGCAAAGGATATTCATTGCAAAGGCAAGGCAACAATAGATATAGCAAATGCCTTACCTTAGGCAGTATCTCAATGAAGTTAAGACTTATATGCCAATAGTTTTAAAAAATGATGTTAAAGCATCATATTAGAAGGTCCACGTAAATTTTCAGAATATTTTGATAACTCAATTAAGAATTATGAATTTGTTTTTACATAAAACTAGTCAAAAAATATTGATAAAATCTTAACTTGGATTATAGCTCACCGAAGCCTTTAAAATCCCTCCGCCCTTGACTTCTCATTGATTAAACAAAGTATAAATACAAAACCAAGAGTGGTTGAAGATTCTAAAAACTAGGAAGATTACAACCAATCCTATATTTATGAATGATAGTTATATAGCTAAATACATTTGAATACATTTAAATAAAACAAGCTAATAAGAAAGAGTACTAAGTTACGCAATTGATTATCTCTTTTATGCCTCCTCAGGATGTCCAATCCTGTGTTTGTGCATGAGAATTCAACTTTTGCTTTCTAGTTAAGCCATTAATTAATACCTCTAGAATTAATTACTTGATTGCGACTCTACATATGGCCGCTATGGTGGTGTGGTAGTTATACTTTTAACATCCAAATATAGTATCGAGTTAATATACTTTTAATTACTTGATTGCGACTATATATATATATATATATATATATATATATATTGTTGTAATCATTACACTTACTCATGTATCTATCATAATAGGATTCTAATATAGGATGTTGTAATCATTACAGTTACTGCAGTGTTCTACTGCCTCTATATAAATAGGAAGGTTGGCTAAGGCACAACCTAACACATTCCATTATTCTCAACTTGGTATCAGAGCCACAAAACCCTAAAATAAATTAAACCTACTTTTCTCACAACCTCCCAACCTCCCTTCTTCAATGGAACAGCCACCACATACATCTTCAAATTCTGCAGCCCAGCAGTCCAGCTTTCTTCTTCTCCGATAGTGCAGCCATCTTCTCTTGCAGCGCCTCCTCTGCTTTCCTCTACTGCATCACTGTCTGGATTCTCCTCTGTCATGTCTGGTGAACGCCTCCTCTTACAGCCCACGTCTGCTGCCTCTACTGCCGCAAACATTATCTCCCTTTCTCACACTCATCAAGTCATCTCCCTCAAATTAACAAACACCAATTATTTATATTGGCGTATGCAAATGCTGCCTTATCTCCTAGGCCAAGGAGTTTTTGGTTTTGTTGATGGCTCCAACACATGTCCATCAACACATGTTCTTGCCCATGATGGTATCTCTCTTCAGGTAAATCCGCTTTTTCAAACATGGAAACAACAGGACCAACTCATTCTAAGTGCTCTTCTTTCCTCCCTATCTATGGAAGTTTTGCATCTTGTTGTTGGTTGTCAAAGTTCTTGTTCAGCTTGGGGCACTCTTAAGCGAGCTCTCGCTTCCACCTCCAACTCTCGTATTATGCAACTTCACGGCTCTCTTCAGGATCTTCGACAGGGTGATGAATCAGTAACTCAATTTATGTAAAAAGCGAAGGCCTTATTTGATGAATTGGCCGCTGCTGGTCAGCCAGTTTCACTTAAAGATTTCAATTTATATGTGTTTCGTGGTCTTCGGGGAGAGTTTAAAGACTTAGTTACCAGTCTTATTACCAAGGCTGGACGTTTATCATATGCAGATCTTCACAGCCATCTCCTCACACATGAATTTCTTCACAAATCTTCTGCTGCCATACATGCGCCTCTGCTGCCCACACCCAGCATTCCATCTTCTGCTCTTGTTGCACAGCGCCAAACTTTTGCCAATTATGGCCGCAGCAGGGGCCGCTTCAACGGTGGCTGGCGTTCCAACCAATCCAACAGCAGAGGCAACTGATTTGCTAGCTCTAGACCTGATCACCGCAGCTTCCAAAACTCCTCCTTCGGTGACAATAGGCAAGGCTCTTGGCAGCACAATAGGGGGCAGAATCCACGTTGCCAACTATGTCAGAATTTCGGCCATACAGCTCCCCATTGCCCTTGATTCCAGCAACGAGGTTATGGCCAACAACCTACTGCCAACTTGGTGCAACACAATCTCTCCTCAACCGGTTCTGTTGATTGGTTTCCAGATACCGGTGCCAATCAACACGTCACACCTGATCTTGCCACCTTGATCGCTTCAAAACCGTATCTTGGTAATGATAATTTGCATGTTGGTGATGGTAAGGGCCTTCCTATATCTCATCTTAGTCATACAAAAATATATACACCACATCGTTCTTTCACCTTATCTAATGTTCTTCATGTTCCTTCAATCACAAAACCTTTGCTCTCTGTTCAGAAATTTTGTCTTGATAATAATGTTTATTTTGAATTTCACTCTCATGTGTTTTATGTCAAGGATTTCAACACCCATAAAGTCCTTCTCTCAGGTCAGAGTAAAGATGGTTTGTATGCCTTGACCAAGTCTTCCGTCATGTCAGTTCCTCAAGCCTATTGGTCTCCCTGCACTTCTGCCTCTGCCGATTTATGGCATCGTCGACTAGGTCATCCTACTTCATGTATCTTTCAATTGTTAATTTTGAAAAATAAGATCATTTGTAACAACAAACGTCTTCATTTTTAATGTCAAAGTTGTCTTTTAGGAAAATCATCGCGTTTGTCTTTAGGACCTACGGGTCACAAAACTTCTACTCCACTTGAATTAATTTTTAGTGATGTATGGGGCCCTGCTCCTATTTTTTCTTCAGATCTTCAATTGGTCTCCTCTCCTCATGGTCTTGAGGCACTTTCTAGTCCCTCATCTGCTTCGCCCTCCCTAGCCAGCACTCCTGTAGCTTCAGTCTCTCCCTCTAGCCCCTCCTCTGCTGACAGTCCTGTGCTTGAGGCTGTTTCTTTATCATCCTTTCCCGCTAGTCTACAACTTATGGTTGATTTGTCTTCTTATCAGCTGCCACAGGTCTCCTCGCTACAACTGTCTTCCCCTGTGTCTCCACCAGCACACAGCAGACATCCTATGACTCTTAGACCGCGGCAGCCGAAGACAGCTAATCTGGTTGCTTCTGCTGCCGCTACTTCTACCTCCACACGGGTACTGTATTCTCCCTCTTCTGAGCCTTTTGCATTCTCTGATGCTGGCCAGTATGCAGTTTGGCATAATGTTATGTGTGATGAGATCGCCGCTTTACGCGAAAATCGCACTTCGTCTTTGGTTCCATTTCATCCTTCGATGAACGTTGTTGGCAGTAGATGGGTATATCGGATCAAACATCGTGTTGATGGTAGTATTGAGCGCTACAAAGCGCGCCTTGTTGCTAGAGGTTTTACCCAGCAGGAAGGTATTGATTATTCTGAAACCTTCAGTCCAGTTATTAAGCAGGCCACTGTCCGATTGGTTTTCTCTATCGCTATTTCGCGAAATTGGAAGATTCATCAGCTTGATATTCATAATGCCTTCCTCAATGGTGTTCTTACTGAAGAGGTCTACATGAAACAACCTCCAGGTTTCGTTGACTTTTCTCTTCCATCTCATGTGTGCAGATTGCACAAATCATTGTATGGTTTGAAACAGGCACCGAGAGCATGGTACACTCATCTAAGTGATTTTTTGCTCTCCATCAGTTTCCGAGCTTCCAAGGTTGACACCTCCCTATTTATCTTATCTGATGGTACTAATATCTTTCATCTCCTGGTGTATGTTGATGATATTCTGCTCACGGGTAGCAACTCTGCTATGCTCCATCACCTTATACAATTACTCAGCTCTGAGTTCAAGCTTCGTAACTTAGGTGCTGCTCACTACTTTCTGGGTATTGAAGTTCAATCTACCAGTATGGGTTTAATGCTGCGTCAACATAAATATATTCTTGACATCATCACCTGAGCTGGTATGACTTCCTGCAAACCAGTTGATACTCCAGTCTCCCCTTCGAAAGTCATTTTATTACCGGATCATTCATTCTCTGATCCTACACAATTTCGTCAAATCGTGGGTGCTCTTCAATATCTTACCTTCATCCGTCCAGATATATGCTTTGCTGTTAACAAAGTCTGTCAGTTTATGCATGCTCCTACAGATTCTCATTGGGCCGCTGTCAAACGTATTTTACGCTATCTTAAAGGTACGACATCTTATGGTTTCCATATCACTCGAGGCTCCTCTTTTACTCTACATGGCTTTACAGATGCAGATTGGGCTGGTAGGATTGATGATCGCAAGTCTACGAGCGACTATCTTGTCTTTTTTGGTCAGACGCCAATTTCTTGGAAATCCGGCAAGCAACGCATTGTTGCTCGCTCTTCTACTGAGGCTGAGTATAAAGCCCTTGATGATGGTACCGCTGAAGTCATTTGGCTTCAATACTTGTTAACAGATTTGCAGGTTCCCTTAGTCTCTGCCCCTACCATTTGGTGTGATAATCTTGGTGCTACCTATCTCTCAGCAAATCCTATCTTCCATGCTCGTACTAAGCATGTTGAAGTGGATTATCACTTTGTCCGTGAACGTGTTGCCAAGAAAGAAATTCAGATTTGTTTTGTTCCCTCTCGGGATCAACTTGCCGATGTCTTCACTAAACCGCTTCCTGTTGCATCCTTTACTGCTTTTCGATTCAAGCTTCAGGTTGATCCCCCACCCTCAGCTTGAGGGGGCATATTATAGAATAGGATTCTAATATAGGATGTTGTAACCATTACAGTTACTCATGTATCTATCTGAATAGGATTCTAATATAGGATGTTGTAATCATTACAGTTACTGCAGTGTTCTACTGCCTCTATATAAATAGGAAGGTTGGCTAAGGCACAACCTAACACATTCCATTATTCTCAAACTTATATATATATATAGGAATTAATAATTTCATTGATATGAAATATAGTCTAAGCATGCACAAGTCAGAGGTATGAGATTCTGGCAGAAACTTAAGATATGGTATCGAGTTGTCGATTCACGCTGTACGTCATTTTTGCCCTCAAAGATTTATCAATGCTTCACTTACTCTTCGAGATAAACAAAAAAAGGTTACGTTAGGATAATTTATACTTGATTTAATTTTAAATTTTAAATTAATAAAAAATTAGATTGAGAGTTTTGGGCCAACCCACAATAATAGTGCCGGAAATAAACTAATCAAATACAAGATCAACAAATAAAAACAAAATTCTTTATTTGAAAATAGAATCAAAGTTGTATCCTGAAACTTTTGTGCTACGCAGGAAAAGCCAAAGGCAAGATTCTCACATATTCCAGTTATTTGTAATAAAACTTATTGCAGGAGCCTTATCGTTATCTGACTTCGCGATGAACTTTGAAAAAAATATAGATATCCAGCCTATTATTCTTTTAGAGGAAATATGTAGTTTAAAGAATCATTTGTTACTATAAACCCGAATTAATCAATAAAAATTTTATAGTATATGACTGATTATGCTAAAAAAAACATGTTATCACTCTTAAAATGTTCTACTTGAAGTAGGCTATATTACTAGTTTTATCTTCAATTGTGAAGGGTCTATTATGTTATACTATTTATAATTGACTTATAATATTCATGACTCTAGAATTAATGAGTATTCAATTAAAAATACTTTCAATTATGGTGTTGATACTATTTATAATTGACTTATAATATTCATGACTCTAGAATTAATGAGTATTCAATTAAAAATACTTTCAATTATGGTGTTGATAAGTATTATATTAAGAGAACGTTTATATTCCTAATTGATTTGGATGTCAATGAATATTAAGGTTCAAAGTTAATTCAAATTACAATGCTAATAGTCTTAACTCTAGCATTAATGAATATTGAAAGTATTCTTAGCTTTGGCATTGTAGAATACACATAATCTAGCATTAGTGAATATTAAAATAATATTTTCAATTAAGAAATTGATGGATATTAATCCAAGTGGGTATTTTCAACTCGGGTATTTTTAACTCGGGTATTGTGAATACAAATTGAAAAGATTATTTTGAAAATAAAAAACTTTTATTTTTGTTGAAAATTTAAAAACTATGTTTTTATTTTTTTAATGTTTAGGGTGTTGGCTCACTATAAGTCCATTCGCCTCAAACATAAGCATCAAACATTTGATGGTTTCATTATCTTGAAAATTTGTCCTTGTGGACATAATAAACTTGTTACTATTTTTTTTTTTTTGTGACAATGCTAGCTAAAATATGTAAAAATACTATTTTGGATTTTTTTTTTTTTTAGTGAAGAGCAAAATAAAGGTTTTAGAATATTACTAGTCATTTAACTCGTGATTTACTGTGGATTGACTAATGTTTTTGAAAAAAAAAAATATGCAAGCTTTTCAAATGCATTTTTTTTACAAAGAAGATATTTGTTGGAGGATTGCCTCCCACTCTAAATGAAGATGGATTTCGTCAGTATTTAGAAGCCTTTGGCTTTGTTACTGATGTAGTAATAACGGATGACCAGAGCACCCAGCGACCTCGTGGATTTGGCTTTATTTCTTTTGACAACGAAGATGCAGTTGACCGGGTACTGTTACAGAGAACGTTCCATGATTTGAACGGTAAGCATGTTGAAGTAAAACGGGCTCTTCCTAAGGAGGCCAATCCTGGTGGGGGTGACCGCTCCATGGGTGGCAGTTACCAGAACTATGGTGCATCTGGTAGCAACACAAGCTCATATGATGGTCGAATGGAGAGGTATATGCAGCCTCAAGGTACTGTCGGTGGTTTTCCTCCTTATGGCTCATCTGGCTATAGCACAGCTGGATATGGATGTGGTCCTGCCAATCAAACTTTTGTATTTCGTTCAATTTGAGGGAACAAAGTTGCAATCATCGAGTGTTAAAATAATTAAAATCAAATATAAAAAAAAAAAATAAAATTCTGAATAATCTATATATTATGAGTTTATTGGCTTAACATAAATACAAATAAAGTATTAGGTTAAACTGAAAGTATTATTATACCATTAATAAATAAGACTAGATAAATATTATTTAACAAAAAAAATGTTTGATATTTTTAATTTTAACATCAATAAATATTAGGTTTCAAAATTAATTCTAATTATAATGTTAATATTCTTAACTATAATGTTAATGAATATTGAAAATATTCTCAGGTAAAATATAAATATTCAAGCGTCAGTGAATATTAAAATTTAGGAGTTGTGTTTTTATTTCAATTTCTTTTTCTAAACAGCCAATTCATTGTAGCTAATCAAGAAAGTTTTATTGCAACACAACAAACTTGGAAATTAAAGAAATAAGTAGGCAGCTACAATTTGAGGAGGCTTATA
Organism: Populus alba; assembly: GCF_005239225.2. Classification (NCBI taxonomy): domain Eukaryota; kingdom Viridiplantae; phylum Streptophyta; class Magnoliopsida; order Malpighiales; family Salicaceae; genus Populus; species Populus alba. The sequence goes on from NC_133293.1 coordinate 8,607,168, forward strand.
TCATAGAACGGTCTCTCTTCTATCTATAGAAGGTGTCGATATGCCGATGGAAAACCTTTGTATGGATTGCCTAATGCCACAACATTGCCAGGACGTGAAAATACAACCTGCATTTTCATACAAGTTAAAACATTAATATGGTATGTATGGATCTCTGCATTTTATATTTTATATTTATCTGCAATTACCTGGTAATCCCCAAGGGTATACGACTTGAAACCAGCAGCGCAGTAGTCAAAGTAATACTCCCATGTCCTGATGAACTTTTCATCGAATCCCATGGCAAGAATTTTGCTAAGAAAAATAATGAGAAAAGTTCTTTACTGGCATCATACTCTGCAGAGAACAGAAAAATCAAATGATTATATCTACCTCTTGTTTTCCAAGAAATTATTCCTCCACCTTCTTAACGTATGATAGTAATGACTTCCTATATTTTCCACGTGCTCCACGCTGCACAAACAAAACTTGTGTTAGTATATTACAGAATATTCAGACGAACTAAGAATAAGAAGGTGTTTGGCATTGAGGTTGGACCTGCTTTTTGGAAAATTTCAAATTTTTTTTTTTTTTTTGCTAAAATTAAGTGTGGTTTGTACTTTTTAGATCGTTTTGATGTGCTGATATCAAAAATGATTTTTAAAAAATAAAAAAACATTATTTGCATGCTTTTCGGCATGAAAAACTATTTGAAAAGCAACCGCTACCACACTCCCAAACACCCTCTAAGAACAAAGCCTTAAAAGTATTGTGTAACAAAACAACTCATACCAGAGTCTTGATGCAACACCCATGGCTGATGTTATCCTGCTTAATGAAGGCAAACATCCACCGGGAAAAATATATTCCTTGATAAAATCAGAACTTCGCCTGTACTCATCATAACGCTCGTCTGCTATTGATATGAACTGAGGAAAAACAAACCATTTTTACTGGTTAGCAACAAGTAGAATGGTAAAGATGATAAGGAGTTATCTAGGCTAAATATTGAAAATGTAGTAATCAAACACATTTCTCTCAGCACTTAAACTCATACAATGACAGGTCCCTTCCCTTTTTTGTCATACCTGTAGAACAAGAAGCCCATCTTCTGCCAATGCTGATTCGCAGCTACTAAAAAAATCCTCCATGTATTCATGACCCACATGCTCTATCATTTCACTAGGAAAACAGATGAAAAATTATGACATCAGTAGTCTGGGTGGGATGTGGTAGGTATATATCTAGCAAAGATGCATCTTACCAAGATACGATTCTATCGTATTTATAGCCTTTAGGCAATTCACGATAATCACATAGGAGAAGGCTGATATTATCCTGGTAAAAGAACAGGTTATAAGCTTCAAAATGAAGATATTTGTCTTAAGAAAATCAGTCTGAACAACAATTCAGACACAAGTAGATGCTTGCTATATATATATATATCAATTATCATCCCATAGATACCTGCAGACCAGCTTCCTTGACTTTCATTTCTGCATATTTCAGTTGCTCCACAGATAGAGTGAGACCCGTGTATTTGCATCCTGTTTGTTTGACAACTTCAATAGCAAAAGTTCCCCAGCCACAACCAATGTCAAGAATTTCATGCTTCTTATCGATTCTTGCCTATGTTGGTTAAAAATAACATGAAAGTATGTATATCAATTAAAATTTGTTAAAAATCTGGTGAAACAGTTAAGAGATTGTATGTTACAGACTCACTTTTTCAATCAGAACAGAGATTTTCCTCAACTGAGCTCTATTTATGTCTTCATCTTCAGTCTATAATGTAACATCGCATGCAAATAAAATAATCAAAAGCTAAGCCATGGCACATAGTGGATGAGATTCCTGTTTTGCATCATATAAAATAAAATAAAAGCATTGGAAGGTTAGGTTTCTGACCTTAAATATTGCAGACGAGTATGCCATTGTTTCTCCCAGGAATAGAGAAAAAACTTCGTTATTCTAGAAGAACGAAATGAAAAGGAAGAGATGTAAGCCTCGCTGAAAGATCCTTCGCTAACATCAGAATTCTGAACATGGCACAAGCACATGCTAATATATTGCTACAATTTCCACACAATCTATTTTCCCTACAGCGTGGACGTTATTAAACCAAAGAATTAACAAGCTATGATCCCATACCAGGTCATAATGACGAGAGATGTTCCTGCGAGCTTGAGTAAGAGTATTTTGCCTCAGAACATGCTGAAGGAAAAACTTTGCGGAAGCAATACCTGCTGTAAATAACGATGGTGTCCACCAACCCCTATACTCAACCACAGATGAATGTTAGGTGATCCGATAGGATCAAAGGAATAAAAAGAAGCAAAATCACATACCTTTTCTTATTCGCCTTGGAGATAGATTTGTTTGCATCTCTGTTCGCAATCAGAACCTAAAATTTAATTTTTTAAAGAAAGTTAATGATATTAAAACCGAAATGAAAAGCACTATATGTTACAGCAACATTATCTATCTCACCATGAAAAGATGTAGAAGACCTTGGTCTTTGTCAGCAAAAGAAAAATCTCCATCAATATAAGCATCTGCAAGGCCTATGTCAGCCCGCGTCGTTACCTGACAACGTTTTCTAATCGTTGTAATGAAATGTTGAGAATTTCGTGCATTGCAACAATATTGTTGCTTATAATCTTAGCTGAGAGAAAAGGAGACCCACAAGCAGAACGTACCTTCCAGTAAAACTGAGGACTGTGAACTTTGAGAACAACTTCTAGAGAACATTTTTTACGAGTTCCCTCGAAGGTGAAAGTTGCACCCCCTTCCTCCTCTAAGCTGTGACAGCACAGTCCAAATCAAATGACATTAAATTCGAGTTAGTTCCCTCGAAGGTAAAAAGTATCATTAAAATAGACAAAAAAAAAAAAAACAATTGGGTGGTAGACAAATTGGGATTGGACGACCCTCAATTTTCTCCTTATATGTATAAGATAAATGAAGGGATAGGATCTATTTAGTTAATTAATTTATTAGAATTTTCTTTGTCATAGATGAATTAGTTAGTTGCTTTTATTATATCTTCAAACTAATACTTATTATTAAGAAGGTAATGATGTATGTGTGCGGTGTCACGTACAGTGATCGTCCTTTAGGATTGGAAAAAAAAAAAAAGACAAGGAATTCTTGTTTTCTATCAGTAAAAAGAGAGAATGGGAGTCGATGCATAATATTTTGAGCACTAGGAACCCTAATTGATCTTAAAGATTGTGCACGAGGACTAGTTACATAAAGAGAATGTATTAGCCCCCTAATACATATTACATAAGACAAACTGCATTGTTTAATTGTCTGATATAATTAAAGTATTATTGTGTTTTTTAATTGTTGATATGTTTGAGGTTTAAGAAAAGACCTTCTCGGTAAAGAAATACTAAAAGAAAAAAACAGTTTTTTTGGTATTTTTGAAGTATGGCCCTAGTTCTCATGGTTTTAATAAACTAGTTATTAAAACTCAAAATGCATGTTAATACATACTTTTTTTATTTTTGTTGTATTAAAATACAATATAAATATTTTTTTATATTTTTTAGAGACTTAGTCGTGTGCATGAAAACAAGACTTTTTTTTCTATATATTTTTTTTGCAACATTTTAGAGAAAACTAGGTAATTTAATACCATATTTGTATCTTTACAATATAAAAATACAAACCAATATTAAGCAAAAATGATAAAAAAATTCATGAGAAATCACAAATTTTTTAAAAGGATTTTTGAAATTTTTATTGTTTATTTTTTGTTTAATATATAATATATTATTATTATTATTATATTAGAAAATATATTGGGATGGGCCCGACCCAATTATGTGGGCTGAGCCCATCCTAGTTTGGCCAAGATTCGGCCCAAAATAAATTGATCCGAGATCAGCCTAAAAAGAAACTGGGTCAAGATCGGCCCAAAAGAGTTGGTTTAATATCAGCCCAAAACAGGGGTTGGGCTGAATTCTAAGGAAACTGGGCCGAACCCAACCCAGATGTTTTGGTCTGGGCCAGCATTGATTCAACCTAGGAATAGCGAGCTCTCCACTATTTTCTAGCAAAACAATGAAGATAGGGGGTGAAGAAGAAGATGTTGACCTAGCGGTGACTCACAACAGCATTGTGGCTATAACAAGGCAAATTGGTGGTGGTTCTAGGCATAGCAATGAAGCTGACAAAGGGAAGAAGATGGTGGGAGGTTAGGGAGTTTATCTTTCTCTTTTTTTCTCTGTTTTTGTTCCTTTATTCATTCTTTCTTTTCTGTTTTTTCCCTTTCTTTCTTTTCTTTTTTCTTCTTTCTTTATTTTCCCTTGTTTTTCTTATATTTTGTTTTTTCCTTCTGTTTTTGTGTCATTTCTTTTTTTTCATCTTTTCTGTTGTCCCCCCCCCCCACCTCCTAGTGAGGGGGGGTATTTATAAGGGGCGGGAGGGAAGAGAGCTTCCCTACCCCTGTCCAATCATGATGAAGGGTTAGGGTGACTTGGGGGGCAACTGTGCAGCCGCCTTAGGCCGGCTGACAGAGCTTACCCCCTCTCTCTTTTCATCATGGTTGTAGGCCATGAGGAGGCGTGGGTTATGTTCGTGTTTTTGAACAAGTGGGAGGAAGGGAGGGAGAGACCCTGCAAAGGAGGGAAAGAAAAACCTTAAGATTTTGATGGTAAATAGTGTCATCAAAACGACATCGTTTCATCTATCTTTTTTTTATAGTAGTGAATGAAACGGCGTCGTTTTATACAAAACACATCGTTTTATTTAAAAGAAAATGGCACCAAAAGGTCTTTGTTTCCAAAGCTGTCTTTAATATTTGATTTGTTCAATCAAGTCCTCAATTGAGATTTTGATTTTAAGAATCAATTTAATTGCACCTCTTTCAAATTCAAATGCCAGCCCTGAAGGTGGCCGCCTTTTTCACTTTGATCTTTCATTTTAAATTTGTGCATTTTGACCTTTAATTGATCAACAGGCTTCTAATTTCTTGAATTTAGCCTCTAATTTGGTCAATTTCGGCCCCAATATCTGTGCGTCTTTTCCAGTTTGGTCTTTGATTTTGGATTTCTTCAATCAAGTATCTAATTGCCCATCAAACTTCAATATTTATACAATTAAGTCTCTAATTTGATCAAATTAACTCTTAAAAATTGCAATTCGACCCCTAAACTTTAATTTTTTTTCTAGTTAAAGCTCAAATTGACTTAAAAAATCAATTTTCTTGCAATTAAACCTTCAAAAATTCAATTAGGTTTTTAAACATCCAATTTTGAATTTCTCTTTCTTAAATTGATATTTTTTTGGTCAATAAAGCTCTAATCAGTCAAAAATATACTATTAAATTTCAATCTTTGTACTTTTGAACCTCCTCAACTAATCTTTGGTCATTTTCTTGGCGTCTCGATGTCCTCTTCTCACTGATATTTTTTTTCTTCAGACAATTGTTTTTATTTTTTTGTATTTTCTTTTTTTCTTTTTCATTTTCTTTTTCTTTTTCATGTGGGGACCTCCAAAATGGATAACAACAAGTTTTAACGTTCTCTCTTATTAACTTAATTACTTTGATGTGTTTTTTCATAAAAAATTGCTTTGATTTAAAAAAAAAAAATTGATATATGATTCAATACTCTTCTCGACTTCTTCTTTTTTTCAGTATTATTATATTAGAAACAAGAGCTTTATTTGTGCAGGAGCTGCAAGTAAAGTTTTTTATTGCCTTCGAATTCTTATAATTAGCTAGCTCGTATTTTTCTCAATTTAATCAGTACATACCATCATCTAAAAATAAAAAAACTAAAAGTAATGATGATTATTTCATTATATTTCTTCTCCATATAAATGATTTCAATATACATTAAGTGATCAGAAAATATATAAATTAAACACCCCCTTTGTTTAAATGGTTTTTCTAATCTCTTGCCAATTATATTTATCCATTTTCGAAAAAATTGTAAACTAATAAAAAAAAAGTGATCATTTTCGCTAGTGAACTTACATTAAACGGTGAGTGGAGATATGACTTCCAAGAAATTTAGTAACAAAAAGACGAGCCCAGGCTTCTAGCCGAGAAGGTGCCATTTGTTTTCCATGGATCAGAGCAGCACAAGTCTCTCCAGAGGAACAATTTGCAGCGGCCATTGATGCTACAAGACTGCAAGAGAATTAAACCTCGAGCTTTATATGATCTACAAATCAACTTGACGAATTCCTCTACTCCTCACTATGATCATGTTCAAGAAGGCTAACGATTCTGTTAATATAGGAGCCAGCTAATTATCCAGGATTTTCTCTTTTTCATTAAATAAATTATTTATATATAGAGTATGATTTCTTAATTAAGAGATTCAAATCTAGCACGACTCGTGAAGTTGTTTATGCAATATTATACATCCATGAATTAAGTATTTAAATTCACCATGTCTACAGCATTTTTTGGGTTTCCAGCTAAACATATCTAGCTTTCTATATAGGCAGAATTTTATAAAAACGTCTAACCAGCTTAACACACGCATCAAAGGTAAAGCAAGATCTATGATGATGATTAATAATTCCAAAAACAAAATCCATGATGGATATTATGGAAGTTGAGCAAAAGAAAATACCTGCATATATACAGAAGATCTTTGATTTTTTTTTCTTTGGGGGGGGGGGGGGATTAGCCAACTCCAAGCGTATATATGTGAGCATTTCTATTTTCATTGGATGCAAAAAGAAACAAGAACATACATACCTGATAATTGCTGCAAAACTTGGGAATAAAAGCAGCTGGAAAGGTGGATCAAATTGATAGACAAGGGTTTTTGCTGCTAGGAATTAATAATTTTCATTGATCTGATAAAATATAGACAACCATGTACATGTCATTGATTTGAAATTCTGGCAGAAACACAAGGTATGTTATCGAGTTGTCGAGTAATAAAGCAAAAACGTGTCGGTTCATGTTACAGGAGATCAAGATGAAGCTGTACGTCGTTTTTGTCCTCATAGTAATAAATTATTATTATTTCTATTACCATTATTATTATTATTATTATAATCATCAATTACTTCAGCACCGAGCAAAAGCAAAAGCAAAAGCAAAATTCTTTATATGAAAACAGAATCGAAATTGTACCCTAAAATTTGTGCCGAGTAGCAAATCTTTTTCCCAAATCAAAGGCAAGATTCTCGCTCAACTCAAATAATAAAAAAAATGATAGTTGCCACCAAGGCTGTTAAAATCGCGATTCAACTCTTAAAATCGTACAATTTTACGAGTCAATACATACTTAACGTGTTGAATCATCTTAAAAACTCGAAAATTGATAAAATCGAGTTAAAATTAAGTGAAATCAGTAAAATCAGATGAAATCACAAAAAATTACGATTTTGATGTCAATTTTACGATTTCAACAAAAAACATATACTGCAGTACTGCACTGCAATATATGTTTTCTCCAGTCCAATAACGGCATGCCAATTGTCACTCATCCATGGTTTACCCCAAATTCATTATCTCTGAAGACAAAAACTTTGAGATTGACGACTCACGGCTTCCTCTCTTCAACAGCTCCAGGCGATCTCATCCATGGCAGCGATCTCGTTTTTTCCTCCAGGCCAAATGTTTTCTCTTCAGACTTCAGAGTTCATTCTTCGACTCTTCATCAACAGCTCTCTGCCTCTCTCTTTATCTCCATCATCAACGGCATCCTCTTTAGTCTTCCCTCTTCATCAATAGCAGCATCGATCTCTTTTTTTTCCCCAGCATCAACAGTTTTCTCTTTAGACTTCAAAGTTCAGTCTTCAGCTCGTCGGCGTTCTCTTCAGTCTTCACCGTAAGAAGTTTTATTTAGAATGTGATATTCCCCAATCCCCTGTATTTTCCCGGTCCTCATTGCCCATGATTTGAAAAAAAATATTCCCTTTATAATGTTTTGCTTGATGGAATGATTAGTAATTTAGTATGATGATTTTGAAGTGATTGGGTAATGAATATGCAATAGAAATTTTGAAGTGATTTGCAGATTTGGTAATGAATTTTTGTTCAAAAATTTATGCTCTCTGCCTATTTTATGCTCTCAGAGTCTCGTTTGTTTTATTGATGGCAAATTAAGTAAAGGGAATATGTTCAATTGATCATAATATTTTGTTAATGGTGGAAAAGGAGAGTAAAAAATAATCGAGATGTCAATTATTATTGAATCAAAGAAATAATCACTCCATTAATTCTCTTGATTAGCACTAATGAACTGTAAACTGTTGTTTGAATCGGAGAAATGGGGAGGAAAACAGAGAAAGATCTATTTGGTTAGTCAATTAATTTTACCATTTTCTTGACATTTTCCATGAGAAATGAGGAGGAAAACAGAGAAAGAAAAACCAGAAATGCCGAGAGAATTAGGAGGAGCCACCCAAGGTTGTCAAAATGCACCTTATTATGATGTTGTTGGATTATTTATTGGAAAAAATTGCTTGATGTGTTTCCAGAGGTTGCATTTTCTAATGATCTGAAATTTAAAAATCATCTGAAGCAGAAAGCTCAATTTTACTTTTGTTTTTTCTTCTGATTCTACTTTTGTGTTTATTGCGGGTACAACCCTTCACAATAAAAAAACCGCAAGAACAAAAGCAGTAAATTCATGTTCTTGCTGCTGTGTAAGACATTAAGCTCATGATTTCATTAATTAATTAAATTCTAACAAATTAAATTCTTAAAGTTATTAATTCTTTAATTTCTAACAAATTAAATCGTGTATTTTAATATGCTTGAACTATGTATGAATTTTTATTTGAAAGCTTGAAATATGTATGAATTTTTATTTGAAGCATGAATTTTTTTTTAATATATTTTAAAATTCCTTACGATTTTTTTATGATTTTACAATTCGTTTTTACGATCCGAGTTTGTGAACGGCTTTTCATTTCGTATTAAAATCGTGATTTTAACAACCTTGGTTGCCACTTGCCTGGCCACGCAATAATTATTTAGAAACATGTTTTTATGTATTTATTCCTGTATCCAAACACAGACAATAACGCCACGAGTATTTCCCAAGGATGAGATTTCATCATCCTGAGCTGTGTATGAGAACGAGAATACGTTTTTTATAAAATAAAGAGAGCTTCGAACTTGGTGCGATATTTTATCAGCGGCAACAAATGATGAACATAACTTGATAAATAAGCATGGAAAAACAGAAATTAATGCTTGGGCTGGCTTCCATGTGCTGGTGCTGTCTTCCTTCAGAGAGAAGGATCAGTAAGCTGAAGGGAAACCTCTGTATGGATTGCTTAGGGCAACAACATTTCCAGGACGTGAAAATACAACCTACATTGCAGAGGAAATCGAATTTCTTTTGTCGGAAGCTCAAGGACGGGATTTTAATAAAGCCATATGTAATTTCGGACCAGATAAATTAGTACACCAGAAAATTAGCTATCATTGAATGTATTCATGCAAGTTGTTATGTAATATAGATTATCAAGATTTTACTGATCAAGCTTGGATTTTCTAATAGAAGCTAAGCAAGTATTCTTACTTGCCTCCGTGATCTGTGAGACCAAACACACTTTTTTTTCTGTGTGTTGATATTTAGAGCATGCATGATATGTTTCAAAGAAGTTTAATGAGATATTGCTTGACACGTATTTACAGAGAGCATTGAGAAGCAATTTTGCAATCTTGAGATTTACCTGATAATTTCCAAGTGTGTGTGTCTTGAAACCAGCTGCACAGTAGTCAAAATAATACTCCCATGTTCGAATGAACTTTTCATTGAATCCCAGGGAAAGAATTTTTCTGCCCACCATAAAATACTCTGTTTAATTCTAAAAATTATTGTTATTCTACAATTAAAGACAGTAAAGATCATATTTTTGAGAAACTTCTGGTGTCAGATATTGCAAACGTCATAGTTAGATCAATCAAGCAATAGTGGGTGAATTGTGTCAAGCATTATTATCTCAACTATTTTCATTATTCTAAAGCCAACTATTTTCTTTTCTTTGGCGCAAAGTGAATTGTGTCAAGCATTATTCATGAAGATCACTGCCTAGCAGCTAGTTTTAAAATGTAATGTGATCAACAAGGATCTAGCAAGTAATCATGTAATCTCGTTGTAGTCAAATAATTTGACATTTGTCATCATGAATCATCACGCATCCAGTAGCAGTCAACCTGATACTCAAAATAATTGGTGCACATGGTGAAGCTGACCCCACAAGTTACAAAATAATGTGAAAAATTCTGAAGTGATTTTTACCTCTGATTCTCCAAGAAGTTTTTTCTCCAGTATCTAAGTGTTTGATAGTACTGAATTCCGATATTTTCCACGTGCTCCACACTAAACAAACACAAATTAGTTCATTTTGCAGAAAGTAGTTTGAAGAAAGAGCAATAACATCAGCAGTAAATTTCAGCTAAAACTGATGATGGCCTCTACCAGAGTCTTGATGAAGAGGCCATGGCTGATGTTATCCTGGTTAATGAAGGCAAGCATCCACCAGGAAATATATATTCCTTAATAAAATCTGAACTCTGCCTGTACCCGTCATATCTTTCTTCCGGGATTGATATGAACTACAAAAATATGTTAGAAAACCGTTAGCCCCCTGAGTCCTTGGTGTCGAGTAAAACATAGAGTAATGTGCATTGGCCACACTGCTACAGAAACTGGCAATTAAGCACTGATTTATGCCATCAAACCCATTACTTCACAATTGAAATGTGCACAAATATGCAAAACTATTTTTTCCCATATTTTCATTACCTGTAGGACAAAAAGCCCATTTTCGGCCAGTACTGATTCGCAGCAACCAAAAAACTCTTCCATGTATTCGTGGCCAACAGCTTCTATCATTTCACTGGACAAGTGCAAAGAGAAGGCCATCAAAGCAATGGTATTAGTACAACATTCTAAGATTAGAACGTAAAATGGTGGTGAGAGAACTCACCATGATATTATCCTGTCGTACTTGTGGGTCTTGGGCAATTGGCGATAATCGCAGAGGTGAAATTTTATACTGTCCTGGTAACATGGTTAACGTTAAAACAAGTTACTTGATTTCAGAAACAACCATGTTGTGGTTTAAAACAGAGAAAAAGAAATCCACTGCTACAAAACCCTATCTCCTTGACAGTTAAGTCAGGACAACACTGCCAACTTTATCCTTGCTTGCTATATAATACGATCTTTAATTATGTTGGACAAGCTTTCTACATCCATTTGCATGTGAAGACTGCAAAATGAAAAAAGCAGGAAAATCTGGGCGATATCAGAATTGCAGAAGTCCTTTTAAATTTCTACTTCATACCTGGAGGCCCGCTTCCTTCACTTTCAATTCTGCATATTTTAGTTGCTCCTCAGATAGAGTGATGCCAGTATATCTACATCCAGTTCGTTGGACAACTTCAATAGCTAAGGTTCCCCAGCCACAACCAATCTCAAGAACTTCGTGGTCTTTATTGACTCTAGCCTAGATTGTCAAATGTAAGCACATAAAAGTGGACATTAGTATCAAGCAACCTTGGTCAAGTTGTCCAAGAATAATTAACAGGCTTACCTTTTCGATTAGAAGGGATATTTTTCGAATCTGTGCGGCTTTCAAGTCTTCATCTTCTTTCTTTTAAAACAACACAGGAATATGAATACATCATCAGTTAAACATAGCATGCCAAGGATTATATTGTTTTTTTCATGCGTTATTTTAAATGAAATCATCAATATGCAGGGCTTCCAACCTTAAATAGCGCGCAGGAGTATGTCATTGTTTCATCCAAGAACAGAGCAAAAAGTTCATTACTCTGGAGACACAACCAGAAAGAGATGTAAGCTTCTAGTCATAAATCATACTTAATTACTTCTTTGACAACCAAAACAGTTTCAAGGCCACAACAAAAGTGAACGTGTGGAAAATTAATGAAACCAAATACTCTCACAACACTTCAATATGGGAAAAAGCTGACGAGGTCACTAATTTAGAATTCTAATATGGTGGCCCTGTGAATATTTGTTTGAGTAGAAGCAGCACTGTCTCATCGTTATGATCTGACACAAGATTTAGAAGAGTTCTTACTTTGACAAGATTCAAGATGAACCTTAGAAACTAAAACTTTGGCAATGCTTTCATGTGAATGCTTTGGCAAGTCCATTACTTTACTGGTTCACATATATAAGATTACATAGAATCTTGGAAGTTATTCAGTAGCTTTTCTCACTCTTGTTTTCAGATATTTCCAAAATGCACTAATGAGATGAGGAATTGACTTTGGTATCTCCATTAAAGGTATAGTGAGAATGACATCGAAAGAAACATGAGGCCTCCACTCTAACAGGCTTAAATTTTAGCAAGATGTGACGGTTTAAATGGTATCAGAACTGGAACCATCTAAAAGAAAAGGTTCGGTGTTCAAATCTTTGCACCCTCATCTCCATCTCAAAGATTAAATAGTTTTTCCATTGAGCCTTGCAAGCAGCCGTGGCCTATTTTCTTTTCCTTCCATTACACGTAAGAAGACTTTAGAGAAAAATCCAAAACAGCATAGAAAGAGATGTTTAAGCATAATGTTAGCCACTTAGAAAACTGAATTTTTGGAGTTATTGCCAGTTCAACCATCTCATACCAGGTCATAATGACGAGAGATATTTCTGCGAGCTTGTGTAAGAGTATTCTGCCTTGAAACATGCTGGATGAAAAATTTTGCAGATGCAATACCAGCTGTGAATAATAATGGTGTCCACCAGCCCCTGAGACAAACAGGGGGAGAATACTTAATGAAATAAGATATAAGATTCAATCTCTTTTAATATCATATTCTTGGAGTTACCAGTCACAACACACCTTTTCTTTTTCATCTTAGATGTAGAATTATCAGCATCTCTATTTACAATGAGAATCTGCAATATAAATTATTAGCAAAGAAAATTCTTTGAAAGTCCATCCACAAGAGATAGCTTATTTCAGTTATCTCACCATGAAAAGGTTTATAAGACCTTCATCTTTGTCAACAAAGGAAAAATCACCATTGATATATGCATCTGCGAGGCCTAAATCAGCCTGTGTCATTATCTGAGAAAATTTTCTTGGGCTCATTAGTTGTAGTGTAAGTTTTGAACTAGGCACTAAATTATTCTAAATTTTAAAATACCTTCTGCTTTTTGTCACGACATTCCAGTTAAAACTTTTCCTGTTAATAATTTTGAACTCAAGGTGGCATGCAACTCACTCAAAAGCAGAACTACATTGGAGTACATACCTTCCAGTAAAACTGCGGATTGTGAACCTTCAAAACAGTTTTCAGAGAACATTTTTTAGAAGTTCCTTCAAAGGAGAAAACTGTGCCTCCATCCTCCAGCAAACTGTCAAATCACCATATATTGATTAAAAAAAGAGAGGAAAATCTAGAATGGGCTGTCAATGGCAGTAATATTCAAGACTGAAAACACAAGCTTGTTGATGAAATGAGAATCAAGTTAAACAATTTGGACAGGTGACAAAGATAGTAATGTTGCAACACGAGATTTTATTCTGAAAAGACAATAGAGGAGCTGAATCTACAGAAAGCCCACATTCTGCATCATCCACCCACGACAGAAGAATAATTACAAAGGGAAATGAACATTCACTAAATGGCTACATGTTTACATGAACCCATTCCCATGAAGTGAAAAGAAAACACCTCAGATGCTAAACCTCCAATGCTCTCGCAATCCCGCATCCAAGTGAAAGATGATAACCATTATACAACCTACGTGTGGTCTTGGATAAGCATGTGATGACCTTATGAATATAAAGAAAGAGCAAGCTGTATGCATGTTTTCCTAACAACAGAATGCAAGAAAGAAAAACACCATAATAAGGGATTGCAATTATTATCTTTATAAGTGAACTCACGTTAAACAGCCAGTAGAGATATGATGTCCAAGAAATCTAGTAACAAAAAGGCGCGCCCCAGTTTCTAACATAGAAGGCACCATATGTTTTGGATTCCTCAGAATGTCATAGCTTTTTCCAAGCAAACCATGTGCAGCAACCATGCCAGACTGCAAAGTGTAATAGAGAGACAAATAATTTCATTTTCTTGTATCAGCACCAATACAAACTGATATCCCTCACTTGTCCGTGGCAGAACACCAACTTCATGATATCATGAAAAGAACACTGGATACATAATGAATTCATGGAGACAAGAAAACAAGGCCCTGTTTGATTTTCAATTTCAAGTACCAAAAGCATGTTTCAGAAAAGAGAACAGCAGTAATTCATAAGCAGGTTTGAAAGCTAATTTGTTACCTGTTGCAGGATACATTTTGAACTCAATTTTTCAATTCATATTAAAAGGAAAGGTATTTTCATTGCAAGACTTGAAGACGACATTTCCACAAAGAGTTCAGAGAACATAGGTTGGTTAACAGAATTTCATAGCAGAAATGTATCAGTGGTCGATTCCTTTGTACTCTAGAACTAGAAAACATTTCAATATTTTATACCTTCCCAACAAAAAGAAATGTGGAAACTGACCAAAAATACAACAAAGATGAATTGAATTTTCACTACAAACATAGTGGTTATCTCTACTTAATTATGTCTACCTTTAGTTCATCTTCATGGAAGCCATAACCTGAAAACACAACACGAACTGCTCAGTTGATCAAGTATCAAGCTAATCCAGTAATCTAAAATCTGAAAAGTTGCAGTGTCTCTGAAGGCTGAACAATAAAAGAAATGAATTATCATGGAAACTTCTAAAGAATCTCTCCTTCTAGATCTGAAAAAAAAAAAAAGGAGTGTAGCAAATAAGCTCATCTCCCCACATCAATTAAAAAACTGTTATTACAAGTTTGCCACAAATTAATGTTAGCAAAGCCACCAGTAGTTGATTGAAGTATTTGCCAGATTATCTAAGGTCGTCAATAATTGCCAGAGTCTTCAACCTTCTATCTTATACCGAAACATTATTTCACTTCTCTTATTTTCTTACGAAACACATTTCACTTGCAGCCTATAAGAGTACAAAAAAATGAACATAAACCCTTAAAGTTCTATTTTTATCTGGATAACACCAAGTGAAATCATGTCTTGAATCATGAGTGAATCTGGAAAGAAAATAAGTACAGAATATAAAAAAATTCATCTGATAGAAGAAGCAAACATTGTATCTGTACTAGTGTCCTTCTTTTCAAGCAAAAGACTTACCCTGGTAGGCTCCACCAAACCAAATTCTCCTCTTGCCTTGAATATGGTCAAGTTCAAGTGAAGCTTTTGTTGCAGCTACAGATGGAACTGGTTGACCAGTCGACCACTTGAGTAAGGTATGATCTGGTGCATTATCTGGATTAAGCGTCACAAGAAAAGGTAGACCTGTTTCATCAATATTCTGCAGCATGATACAACATTTCAAAAACAGAATTAGATAGTGGGACATTGGGCTAATTTCTTGTTCTTTTCAAATCTGACAGATAAATTCTGAGACTTAAATGCAAATTTAAAAACAAACCTGAAGCACATTCAGCCAATATGTCAGACAGACTTTATTCTCTGTACTTCCCAAGAAATTCCAAGCACTCCATGCTGCTGAGTTTTGGGGCATAAATTTTTTATCACGGTGAAGGAAGATTTCGCTGCCAATAGAAATTGTGGAATGATTGAAAATCTTGAGTGAGAGAGAACTAAATGAGTTTACAATTACATCAACTTTTCAACAGTTAGTTTTTGTTAAACTTCAGCTACAAAAAGTTAAGAAGTGCTCGTTCATTTATTCTTGAGTCCTGACATTATAAATGAAAAGTGGGAAACAATAAAAATAAATACCTATACATGTATTGGAAAGCACCAAGTATTCTCGTCTCATCAAATGTTGCTTGCTCCCCTAATAATCCCAGAGCATCCGGGGCATGGACAGCCATTATGCACCCACTGTACATTTCTAGCAAGCCATCTCTGCAGAGCACTGCACAACCTGCTAAAATACTTCTCATGTTACCATTAGAATTACTAGAGAAAAGTATTGCTCATCAGTTATTAAGGATTTTTCAGTTGTTCATTTTCCTTGTTTTAACTTTATTTCAAGTTTTTCTTTGCTTCTGCAGAAGTTGTACATACAATGAACTTCTGCTTTTAAAATACCTCACATCATCAAGCATAAATCATCATTTTATGTTAAACAAAATCTAAGTGCCTTAAATCTTCCACTAAATTAATGTTACTGCTCACCCTCATCTGTAGTTGAAACAGCCTGTACCTCACAACCGGTTCGTATTTGGCAACCCCAACTTTCCAGCTTTTCTCTGACCTGATGTTTTGGCACGTTGAATGAATATTAAGCACATGAAGCATGCCATTTCAGCTCAAAACTAAAACCCATTAACTAAAAACAACGACTAATCAGACACTTTTAAGAAATAATATGGTGCACTGTCAAAGCAACCATTGAGCACCTTGTTGACATAAGAATGAGATCGCCGTCTGACTGTGAGCCACTGAGGCCGACCAAAGAGCTGTATGGTACCAAAGAGCATTCAGAAATCCGATACATCTGTTTGCCTAGAACTCCAGTAGCAGACAAAAACTAAAGGTTTGCTTACGTAATGCCAAAAGACCTCTGTTCAATGGTGCATATAGAAATGGCTGGATGACAATGATTGTGATTTACTTGAAACAATTCATGCACGTATTGGCATCACTTGTTGGTTAAATTGATGTATTACACTACTTTCAGAAAGAACACTTACCTGAAGTAAATGATGATTACGGCAAAATGAGAGTACAGAGAAAGCTGAAAAGTTCATAACTCCTTCTGAAGGGCAGGACCATATAGAACCACAAACAGGAACCTAAGAAAAGCAACGTTATTTGTGTCATTAAGTAACTGAACTGATCGAAAGTAGAACCTAATCAGAAGGCTGAGAAAATGGGACCGAATAAATGTTCTAGAGATCTCACAAGATAAGCCTTCTGAAATAATTCAGAGTAACCTCGTGACTTGACGAATTGCCCTAAGGTTTCATTCCTATCAACAACAGGGTTATTCTCAAGAACCTCAAGATAACTGCAATACAAAACAAAAATTAATTTAGTTGCCATTGCCACTGCGAGCACATTAAAATTACCTTGAAACATTAATCAATGCCTTAAAAGGCTTGTCTATCCTTGAACAGAGTCAAATTCCCAGACCACAACTCATGAAATCACACACTGCCAACAATATGTATGCCCATACAACAAATAAGTCTAGAAGATCAAAAACCAGATAAGTCCTTGAAAATCAAATGCATGTTCAGCTGACCCTTGAATGATAACTCAAGGCCGTGGGCCATATTTTTGCACCATCAGGTTAACAATACCAGAAAGAAAAACTTGAAGGTACATAAACACGAGAGAAATTTTATTGAATGTATGGCGATTGCACATCCTGAATCCTAATTAACAACCTGCCTTGTAAGTTTGATGTAAGCAGCTAATTCTCAGCTCCAAAAATAAATACAAGTACCACATGCGGTCTAAGTTTAATGTCTCAATGCACACTATACAAAATATATGAAAAGAGAAAGGCTCACCTGAGCACATCATCCTTAAACTTGACAATTTCTCGAAGCATTTTCCAAAAGTATGGATTTAACGCATTCTTCTTCTGAGCAAACAAACCTGAAATCCCATTTCTGCTTCCCCATTCACAACCCTTGCCTTGTTCTAAGCTCACTGAGAACGACATATCTGATAACTCCATGTCTATCCCAAGGTTCTCGAAGAACTCCATCATATTTGGATACGTTACCTGTTCATGATCCCAATATCCTTCCAAGTCAATTAATCATACTCGCAAGTCTGTGACAGAACCTACAACCTTATTTACACATGACCAATTTGATAAGCTTTGGTTAGCTAGGACAAATTCACGTCAAATATTATTATAATGAGATTCGAATTTATTTATTTATTTTATTATTATAAAAGAGAGGCTTTAACTCAAGACCCCTCAATGGAAGAAGAAAAACTAATAACAGTTGAGTTATAGTTATTGACAAAGAGATACTGTTATCATGGATACTATTATTTAACAAGATATATTTTCCTGTAATTAGAACTCTTGTCTAGCTTAGCTAGCAAGTAAGGACTAAGTTGTGTTTGTTTATAAAATACAAGGATAATAAATTTCAAAAAAGGACTAAATTAGAAATAAAAATAAAATATAAAGACTATTTTTCGAGAACTACAAGGATTAAAAATGAAACTTTATTAAGACCTCCATTGTATCATTAAAAGTTCTCACAACCAAACAAAAGAAATGTAATGAATCATCTCATTATATTGTCAATTAGAATACACATTTGATCACTAAGCATGCCATTAATTTTCATGATTTAATACATTTACTTTAACCCTATGGTTTTGTTTTATCTAAGCTTTGAATATAGGTTTTTCCTGTAAGAATTTAAAAATGGAAGATTTCGGACCAAGAAAAGGCCAACATGTTTCTTACCATTATAACAATCAATAAAAATCAAGGGGTTAAGTCATAGGTTTTCAAGTATGAAAAGGAGGTTACAATCGTGCTCAAAACCCAGGGAGTAAAGCACCACTCACTTTAGAAGCTTTCATGATGAAATAAAATTTCAAAGTTTAGGTGTTTTTTAATATAATTATTATTGTAGTTGCTATGTTTTCATTGCATGTATGTCCAGAGTTTTTCAACAACCTTGTTGTTAAAGAATAATATAAATCATATTTTAAAAACTCACCTAATAATTTAAGCTATTAGGTTGAGATTGTTCTTTGACATGGTATCAAAACCTTGATGACTAAGTGGTCACGAATTCGAATCTCATCATCCTCATTTATTTGATAAAAAATAAGCACGATATAATGTGGATCTATACAAGTTTCAAGTTCAAAGGGCTTTCAATTGAGAGAGTGTGTTAGAAAATAATATAAATCACATATTGAAAACTCACTTAACAGTTTAAGTTATTGGGTTGTAAAACATATAAAGATAATAAATGTTAAGTTGAGGAGATATTAAGTTGAGGAGATAAAAAACAAAAACATAAAATAATCCTATTTTTGATATAGTTTTAAAATAATTTTTTATATTTTTAAAATTGAAAATATAAAAAAGATATATACACTATCTCCATTTTTCCAAAAATAATAATTAAACACCATTTTATTGATTGAAAATGCATCCAACAGAGTGGTACCAAGACAAATAACCTTTCTAATCTTCCATAACTCTTTTATGATCCCATAACGTGTTATCAAAATAAATAAAAAATAGAATAAATTTTGAAGCCATCAACAATCAACTAACTACTTGGAGTTGAGCGATTATATATTTATATGCTATCACCAAGAATCTATGTATTCATTATTTAATAATCTAACTTGAAAGAGTTTCCCTTGAGAACAATTGCTATGCTTTCCAGGCGTCCGCGTCACTACTCGCTAGTCAACGGAAAAGTATAGTTCCATTGTGCCTAGAGGCCACGGAAAAGAATGTAACTGATTAAAAATATTGTTCTTTGTATTTATCAACCGAATTTCTATTTATCTTTTCAGGAAAAAAACAGGTATAGCTAGCTCCATGTAGTCGAACAAGCACTAGAGTGATCGAGTTCATGCATATTTTTTTAATTATTATTTTCTTTCCTCTTTAACGTGATAAAGCACGAGAACATCTATCAAACCATGCCTGTGCCATCAAGGGGAAGCAAGAGAGCGACAGAGAATTAAAGAAAAATGAAAAATAGATAAGCAGTCGCTGACCCGATTGAAGACCATGAAACCGAGGTCTAGATCAACACCATCGAAGCAGACAGTTTTCGCATGGCCGCCCAAGGAGTCTTCTTTCTCGTACAGAACAACCTCAACACCCGCTTTTGCAAGAACATAAGCTGAAACAAGTCCACTAATCCCAGCACCAACCACTGCTACTCTCATTCTTGACATTGAATGGAAAATCCCAAGTTCTAATCCTGCGTTATTAGCTCGATTGTCTCAGATTTTTGAGGTGCCACAACTCTGCAAAATATATATATCGAAGAGACTTCAAGCTCGGTAAAGGCCTGTGCATAAGTAGCAGGTGGGATCATGAATAAATAAAAATAACACACAGTTTATCAAATTCAGAGTTTTAATTATTTATTTATTTAATAGCCACGATTCAGAGCCCGAAAACTCACGAGTGGAATGCTCATTTCCAAAGATCCACATGCTCATTTCCAAAGATTCACACGCTCATTTCCAAAGTTTTGATTATTTATTTGATTATTAGCAGGTTGGTTCCCGTTGGTAGGTTCTCTATGGCGAGTAATATTGTTCTAATAGGCACACAGTGCATAGAGTACTGGAGCAAAAAACACATGGAGGAGGAGGGAGATATGAGTAAGAGAAGATTGAAAACCTAATTACCTTCGCAAGATGTTACCAGAATTTGAAGAAAGTGTGCGTCTGGTCTGAACCAACAAGTGGCATTCCCTTAAACCACCGTTTAGCTTCAGGTTCCACCTATCACAACTCTCAAAAGCTTCGCTGTCTTAAAAGCCAGAGATATATGTCCCAAGCACATAAGCCTGGCTAAAATAGAGTCGCTCTCCCTCTCCTCCTCTGCTAATGAGAGCAGAAGACTTGAAGACTTGGAGACTTAGATGAGACGAGAATGGAATCTTGGGAGGTGTACTCTGTTCTTGTAATTCTGTACCAGTATATTAAAATTATTCAATAATATTTGGTATTTTTTTCAATTTAAATTATTTTAAAATGTATTTTCAAACACAAAATAAATGTGTAACCAAATATAACTTTAATTCCTTATTTTTCAAATCTTTAAATTTCACCGATTTGGAAAATAACATAATAATTTAATTATTCATGATTAAAGGTTGTCTCATATTAGATTTTACTTGTATTATTATTTTGGATTTGACCATATAATACAAACTTTAATTGATTTATCATTATTTAAGCCGGATAAACTATTTATAAATTAATTTTAAAAAGTTTTAATTTAAGTAGATATAAATTACACACACACATATATATATATATACAAACATCACTAAAAAAACTTGATTTTTAAATAAAAATTTGTTTTAAAATATTTTATAAAAAAAATTGAGTTAAATTAAAGCATTTTATTTATAATCTTGATCTTGGACTAGGTTAACCACTTGTTGAGTTTAAAGATTATACTATAAGGTGAAATTCACATTAACATAGTATATTTTAAAAATAATTTTTATTTAAGAATATATTAAAATAATTTTTTATTTTTGATATTAACATTTTAAAAAAAAAATTAAAAAATTAATTTAATATTTTTTAAACTAGACATACATGAATACAATTTCAAATACAAAAATAAATTGTGCGCATGAAACCTATCTTTATCACTACAGTATGAAATAATCATTGTAACATAAGAAACCATAACAAGGAACAGAAAAAAACAAGAACCGAAATGAATCCTGTCAATATACCATCATAAATTCCACTAAAATGGGCGTCCCGTAAATTCACCTTGCACGTCAAGAAAGAGATATATTTTAGGAGTTATCTTTAATTTATTTTTATATATTTGGACTATATTCATAAATAATTGGATAGTATTTGTAGACGTCTTCGGGCGATCATAACACAGTGTATTAATATATTTAAATAACTCTAGTTAAGTTAATTTGGAAAAAAAAACCTTGAAAAAGAAAAAGAAAGAAAGACCGTCGGTTTTATCTATCCTTGGCTTTGTACGCACCAGGATGGGCCACGTAGTGATGAATCCATTCGCAGTGGGGAAAGTGCGGGTCTATCTGATCGTGGGCACATCTTAGAGTGTGTTTGGTATTGCGGTAGCTTTTGTGGTTATGATTTGAAAAAAGTTGTTTTATAAAAAGTACTTTTAGTTGAGGTTGGTTTGAAAAAATAGGTGTTTGGTTAAAACTGTGGTTGAAATTGAGGTTGAAGAAAAAGTAGTTTAATGTGTTTGGTTAAAAAAATGCTTTTCAAATTGAGGTTATAAAATAATTAAAAAAAAATATATATATATATATATATATATATATTAATACTAATGATTTTTAATTTAAATATTGTAAATTTAATGACTGAATTTTTTTTTACTGGGCCGGACCCGGCAATAATGTAATTGGAATTGCGATCAAATTTCACAAATGCTACGTCATTATGCGATATCCTTCTAATTTATGTAGTGTTATTAAATAATATTAAGTACTAGTTTTTCGAGTAAAACACAATTTTTTTAAAAAAAAATCAACAATTTCATTATGTACAAAATTCATTCGACAATAACTACAGTTATCATGATTTATCTTGCGTGCAATAAAATTAAGTAAAATATTATCAGGAATAAAATTGAGATTAAAGTACGAATAAATTTAATTTACTTTAAACTATTTTTTTAAAAATATATATATATATATATATATATATACACACACATATATTTTTCACGTGAACAATACGAGTGTAATTAATTAAATGTACTAGTTTTTTAGGGAAAAAAAAACTTTGTGCACTAGTTTTCAAAAAAATAATAATAATAATAATAATTGTTCACGTGAACAGTGCGTTGTGGAGCATGGCTCCGCTGTTCAATGAACAGTGGAGCCATGCTCCACTGTTAACAACGGTCAGCAGCATGAGAAGCAGCATTTTGCTGCTTCTCAACACCTGCGGTTCAGCCTCAAATATCAGTGGGTCCTACCAGCAAAATACCCTGTTTTTTTCTTTAACCAAACACTAGGTAATGTGGTTGCTGGTGAACCTCACCCGCAACCACACTAGCAAACAGCCACTTAGCTGCCTGCCACTGCCAGTGGCCTTCCTGGCTGATTTTGTAAAAGTTTTTCCATGGTGGGAGCCGCTCTTCCTTCTGGCTTCAACTTGGCTCGTCAAGGATCTCACCTTGGGAGTGTAATTATAATTGATATTTAAAATGATTTTTATTTAAAAATATATTAAAATAATATTTTATTATTTTTAAAAAATTATTTTTTATATTAACACGTTAAAATAATTTAAACACAAAAATAATATTAATTTGAACTAATATGTTAAATGTAATTAATGAAATTGTCAAGTCTCTCCTCACTCCCGCAGAATTCTTATAGTATATAAGAAAAATTTTAATATATATTTCAGTTATTTAACAAGATAAGTCACGTGTTTCACTAAATATCAAAGTATAAATTCCCAAATATTTCAAACATTAGTTATATTGTTCACTCACGTGCATTTATTTCACACCGTATTAAGATTAAAATTTCCTTTTAATTTCATCCTTTTACGGGGATTGCACGTAGAACACACAAGCAATTAATAATGTCATTAACTATATTTAACGGAATGGTTTAATTAAGAAATACAAATTTCTTGACGGTGCAGCTGAGCTTACCCTAATAGTTGGATGATAAATTTAAAAGTTGCCTTAAATATATTCTTAAACTATCAATGAGCTTCCAACCTTTCAAGTCCAAGCCATTATTTGATTAAAACCTGTTTTAAAATATTGAGAGTTGTAATTTAATTGATTAGATTTTAAATTTATTTTTTAAAATTTATTAATTTGAGAGCCACAAATCTCAAAATTATTAAAAACTTATCTAGTCATTAATTTCAATACCTTGAAGAATTATTTAAAAATATACATAAATTTACTCAAACATCCAGTCACCAAAATAAACTTGTCTTAGAAGAGATAATTACACTGCTGGTATACCAACTTCTCACTATTTCTCAATCGAGTATATTAATGTTTTTAAAAATCCCAAATCAAGCATCTCAATCTTCATTTTTCCGTTTTTTTTATGATATGACAATTGATTTTGAACAAATAATTTAAACTTGAGACCATTTATTATAATGAAAATGTTACCTGCAGAAAAATAAATCTATTTATCCTGTTGAAAAAAATTCTAAATAGCAATGCATGTCCATGAAAGATGATTCCACGCAGCCCACCTAGTACATTTTCAAGAGATGTGTTGCATAATTGTCTAGATAATAGTTTAGTGATAAGTGTTTAAAATTAAAGAATTTATTTTTTTATAGTTTCAAATTTGAGCTCTATAACTGCTAATATAATAATTATTGAAGGTTTACATGGTCATTAATTTTAGAATCCATGAAATTAGTTGAGATACGTGCAAGCTGGCCTGAATACCCATATTAATAATAATTAAAAAAAAATAGGCGTGTTTGGAAATATGGTGTAAATCACGTTTCTAAAAAATTTAATTTTTTTTATTTAAAATAATTTATATATATATATATAGATTATTTTGATGTCCTGATGTAGAAATAATTTTTTAAAAAAATATATTTATTTTAATACTCTAAACAAAAAATCTTTTAAACCACTGTCACTCTTATAATTCCAAATATTAATAAAACTTTTGACAGCGTGCCACTCGATAGCTTAGGTCATCTTGCCAAGGAAGATTTTACTATTTATTTGGTTAATTACGGGGCAAGCTTAAAATTTACGATGCTTCGTATAATTTATATTCATTAATTGCTTGTAAAACACATAAACAATTAGTGATTTTATCAACTATATTTAACGGAATGGTTTAATTAAGAAATATAAAATTTGGATGGTAAATTTAAAATTTAAATTTGAGACCTTTTATTATAGTAAAAGGTCACTTGTAGAAAAATAATTCCATTTATCCGGTTGAAAAAATCTCGTTCTGTTTGGAACAAGTTTCTCCCGAAGAAAAGCTCAAAATTTGAAATTAATCAATCAAAACCAGCTATAATGTCATCGCACAACAGAAAAGCTCATGGAAATCAGGCAATACAAGCTATTCGACCTGTGATTCTTAGCAGGTAACATTGTAATAACAATTGTTTTTTAAATAATTTTTTGTATTAAAATATATATCAATAAATTTTGTGAAAATTATTTTTAATATTAGCACATCAAAACTATCTAAAACATACAAACTATATTAAATTTTAGCAAAAAAAACAGTGTCTAAAAAAACAAGAGAAAAAATGATATCATGGAAATGTAATCATTTTAAATAAACAAAAAAATCAATGTTAAATAATAAAAAACAATGTTGAAAAGTGAAAAGAAAAAAAAAACAAGCTAAAAAAATATTGCCAGTCGATGTTAACCCATTAATGCCATGACTGGGATCATTTGACCGAAAATAATAAGTTTGGAAAAAACTCAATGCTCAATATTCAATTAATAAAATATTAAATAATAAAATTCAAAAAATTCAAAAATATAAAAAAAAATAACAATCTTAAGCCAAAAAAAAAATATGAGCCTACCAGGTTGAAACCGTTAAACCTACATGTTAAGTTATGAGATTTGGGATAACTCAACATAAAAGAAAACAAAAAAAATCACATAACTCTCAATTTTTTTTGAAAAACAAATATCATGAGATGGAAAAGAGTAAGTAAATAAAACTAATGTCAACCCTTATCTCACACCATTTGATTGGAAGCATCAAATATAAAAAAACATGAAAGCTAATTTTCAACAAATCAAATTTTGAATAATATTTTTTTAAAAAAATAATCCACACAAAGGGATTCAAAATAAAATTAAAAAAGTAATTAAAAGCCAAAAAAACGAACGAGCCCACCTAGATTAGATAGCCAAACACACAGGGCATGTCATGAAATCAAAATAACCATATAAAAAGGAAAAAAAATAAATTCTATTAAAAAAAATTTTCAAGTAATGAAATCAAAAAAAAAAAATAATAATGTTAATATGTGTTAACTTATAAAATTCATAAACTAGTCCATTTAATCGGAAGCATCAAACATAAAAAAAAAAATCACGGAGCTTTAATTCCAATAAATCAAATATCAAATGTTAAAATTTAAAAACAAAATCAATCATAAAAAAAGAATTTAAACAAAAAAATGATAATTAAAAAAATAAAGATCAGATTTAAAAAAAAAACAATAATGAGAGGATGGTTAATTTTTTATTGAATGGCTAAATTGAAAATAAAAATTAATTCTATGAAAGAATTAAAAGAATAAGGATCAATTAAAAAAAAACAAATTAAAATTTTTAATTAAATGATAAAATTAAAAATAATTAAAAATTTATAAAATAGTCAAGAAAAAAGTAAAAAAAAATAAATTGAATAATAAAATTAAAAAAAATAAAAAATTTATAAAAAAATTAAGGAATAAAACTACAAATCAAAATCAAAAAAAATAAAATTTAATACTCAAATATCTCAAACTAATAAAAGGACAGCGTTGAAAGTTTAGATGCCAAGCATGAATTTTAAGGGAGAGGAAAGGAAAGAAGAAAGAGAAATATAATTATTGGTACACTAACTTTTCAACTTTTCTCGATCGAGAAAGTATTGATATATTTGGAATTTTTGGGCCCACAAAAGTCGGTTGAAAACTTGCCCGACAATTCATTTATGAAATTTTGGGCACAGAACTTGGCAGATATCACCGAAGGGGCATGGATCGCATTAATGAAATCTTCGGCTCATAACCGGGTTTACATATTTCATTGATAAAAAAATTATACTCTATCGAGAAACCAGATAATATCAAGTTTAATTTTTAAAATTTTTATAAAATAATATTATTTAGATTTATTTAAGTTGCTCAGCTAACCCATAAACTAGATATTAATTTTATGGATATGATCCAAACCAAGACTCAATTAGGTTATTAATTTAGTGATTTATTAATTTGATAATGTATTTTAAGCTATATTTTATATTAAACCGAGTCATAAATTAATTTAGTCTACTTGGTGGATCAACTATGTCTTGACAATCTATTGAAACTCGGATAATATCGAGTTTGATTTTTAATTTTTTTCTAAAATGATATTGTTTAAATTTATTTAAGTTGCCCAACTAGTCCATAAACTAGATTTTGGTTTTATAGCTATGATCCAAACCAAGACTCTGCTAGCTTATTTATTCAGTAATTTATTAATTTGATAATATATTTTAAGCTATGTTTTATATTAAACCAAGTCTTAAATTAATTTAGTCTGCTTGGTGGGTTAACTATATCTTGACAACCTATTTAAACCTATATAATATCAAGTTTGATTTTTAAAATTTTTCTAAAATAATATTGCTTAGATTTATTTAAGTTGCTCAACCAACCCATAAACTAGATTTTGGTTTTATAGCTATGATCCAAACCAAGACCCGGCTAGCTTATTCATTTAGTGATTTATTAATTTGATAATTATATTTTAAGTTATATTTTATATTAAACCGAGTCATAAATTATTTTAGTCTACTTGGTGAGTCAACTATGTTTTAACAACCTATTTAAACTTATATAACATCGAGTTTGATTTTTAAAATTTTTCAAAAATAATATTGTTTAGATTTATTTAAGTTACTCAGCTAATCCATAAACTAAATTTTAGTTTTATAGCTATGATCTAAACCTAGACTTAGCTAGCTTATTCATAATGCATTCCTATTTATCTATACAAAAAGATATTTTTTGCCAAGTTGGTCTCCTTCCCACCAAGTTAGTAACATAATTGAAGGTCCAAAAAGGAAAAAAAAATTACTCGTAGGAAAATAATTTAAATTCGAGACCTTTTATTATAAGAAAAAGGTTACTCGTAGAAAAGTTGATGGAAATTAGACAAAATACTTGATTGAGAGTTTTGAAAAGGAAAAAAAAAAAGTATACTCTAGTGTAAAAATAAAAAAATTATACTTGATCAAGAAATGTTGAAAAGTTAGAGCGTACCAATAGCATAATTATCTCATTGAAAAAATTAGCTTAGATGCATTATTATCAACACTTACATCACGCAATCCGTCATTAATGAAGTGTTAATCTAGTAATTAGAATATTATTATATTTTTAAAAGGTTGGGAATATAAGTTTAATTTTTAAAAAACTTATTTATTAGAAGTAATAGCTACAAATTCTAACCAAGACTAATCATTTTTTAAAAGGATTTGAGAATAATCGGTTTGAGCAAAAAAAAATATCACCCGATCGGTCCCCTTTTTTTTTTTTTTTTATTATTATTATTATTTGACAGGGATTAAAGTGGATTTCGTGTGGGGCGAGTGAATGATTGATCATGTAAAAAGTTTTTCCATGGTGGGCTCCAATCTTGCTTCTTTCTTCAACCTGGCTAGTGGGGGACAGATTTTAAAATAAGAATAAAACTTTTTACAACGGTACAATGTACTGCTATTGTTTGTATTGGGTGGAAAATGTTATTTTTGAAAAAATTAATTTGTTAATATTAATAATGAATTTTAAATTTTTTTAAAAAAGTATTATTTGAATATAATTAAAACTAAAAATATTTTAAAAAATAAAGTTACTGAAATTGTAATCACACTGATTGCTCATTAGCTAAGGTCATTTGCCAGAGAAGATTTTACTATTTTTTTGGTTAATCACGGGACGAACTTCAACTTTACTACTAGGATAATCTCAATCCAACATTATTAATATGTAGCGTCAAAATATAAATTCTCAAATACCTTAAAATAATCACTATTATTGTATAATTATTGTTCAATTTATTTATTTATTTAGATGAGGTTTTGTGAGATGTTATAAAATATCCAAAAAAAAAATGTAAAGATTTTTTTTTAAAAGCATATTTATTGTTGTTTTTTAAAGTATTTGCATTCATAAATATATTAAACTAATATTTCATTTTATTTTTTAAAGATTATTTTTAATATTAATGTATCAAAATAATTTAAAAATATTGAAAATATATTAATTTAAAATAAAAAATAAAATATTTTTAAAACATGAAGAAAAAAAAAAATGCCTTCTAGCTTAACACGGATAATGATTATGAAAAATGAATGAGCCACAGCCATTGATATCTGTACGCGTGGCGAAGAAAGAAAAAAGAACAAAAACACGTACAATCTAGCTGCTTTATAGAATTTAGGAAAAAACAACACCACATATCCTATCACATCACATCAACTTAACTTTTGTCGTACATTTAGACAAAGGCACTATTTTGTCGGCCTGAATTCCGCAGATGGGCCTCTGCTATGGGCCTAGACTATAATTGGTTGAGGTTCCACAAGATTCTGAGGTGATTCACATCAACCATTCTTACAGCCCCAACATTTTCTATTCGTAAATAATTTAAATTTAATATTTAAAATTAATAACATTCATTTCTTTTTATTTTTGTTTATTTTATCTTTCAATCTTATTTTTTTAATATAAAAGACAAAGAAATAAGTATTTCGAGAAAATTAAAGAACCTGGATCCAGGCCATATATGCACTGACAAATAAATTAAATTATTTTAACTTTGAAAATCAATGCAATGGATCGATCTTGGGGTGTCTGTGGTTTAAAAACGTGGTAGAAAATAAAACCAATTAATTAATCAGAACGATAGAAGATCTTTCAGTTCCAGTTCCAACTGGATTGATAGCACATTTGAATCCAAAACAAAAAAACAACTGAATAGTGCTGTTGGAAAGCAAGTTCTGAACGTTGTTCTTGAAGAACTGCGCGCAGAGATGGGCTTTAATTGGACAATGTAAAGACATTTGTTGTTCTTTCTTGCTTGGCTGTCAAACACTCGACGAGGATCAAAGATTTTGTTTTAACCAACTTACAATAATAACATAAAATTAGGGTTAGAAAACCAAACTATGAACGTACTACATGCTATAATTAGCTTCATATATGGAAAACATTTGACATCTTCAATCTCCTTTTACAAATGACTTCGATTAATGAATCCCAAGTATATTATATATGTTATGTCACTTGCACAATTTATCAATCCAATCCAAACTATTGTTATTAATCTCAATCAAGCTCGATAACCTATTGATCCAACAATTAATTTTGAACTAGATTTTATATTGAATTGGATTGAAAATTAACTTGATCAACTTATGAATCAACTCATATCTTAATGATTTAATGGGTGATATCAAATTTAACTTTTAATTTTTTTCTAAAACAATATAGTTTAATTTAAAAAAACTTGAAATAACATCACTTAAATTTATCTAAATAGCTTTGTCTAAATCAAATCGTCAAATCCAGTTTTATAACCATGTTGAAACTAACACATAGCTAGCATATTCATGGTGCATTCCAAATATATATCTATCCAAAAATATAGTTTTGCCAAGTTGGTCCTCTTGACAACAAGTTGGTAACATAATTGTAGGGGTAAAAAAGAAACAAAAAAAAAAAAAGATGAAAAATTTACAAAGCAGAAATTCCGGAGTAGTAATTGCTAATATTTGCTAAAACATAGCAGTTCACCACCGTAATCTTTCCTAGTTTTCCTCAGACAACAATGTTGATGTCTCTTAGCCATCAGCTGTGTTTTTCATATCTCTCTCTCTTATCACAAAATCGCTGTATTAACTAACAAAACTACCACACAAAAGTCTCATGCAGCCACATTTCTGCATGTCTCCTCTTCTCTAATTTTTCTCTCCATATATTAAGAGAATGCTCTCCGTCTCTCCCTTCTTTCTCCCGCCGGATATCTGAGACATCACTGCCAATATTTTTAATGGCCCAACAGAGTCGCCGCGAATCCTTCTCTGGTACCCTAACGACCTCCAGCTCCATTGACCCCGAGGACAATGATCTCTCTTGGCCTTTTGGAGACCTTGAAGGCCTTGACAAGGATGATGTCAGTGAGACCGCCTATGAGGTCTTCTTCACCGCCTGCCGCTCCTCCCCTGGCTTCGGAGGTGGCCGCAATGCCATCAACTTTTATTCCAGCCATCACCACCAACAACATGATGGCGATGG
This sequence comes from Populus alba, assembly GCF_005239225.2. NCBI lineage: Eukaryota > Viridiplantae > Streptophyta > Magnoliopsida > Malpighiales > Salicaceae > Populus > Populus alba. The sequence continues at coordinate 8,637,894 of NC_133293.1, forward strand.
AGCAGGAACTGGCTCACCGAGTGGTCGGATGGGCGGTGGTCCGGTGGTGGTGATGTCTCCGACGAGTCGGATAAAGCGAGCTCTGGGAATGAAGATGCTGAAGAAGTCCCCTACAAGGAGGATGTCGGCTGTTGGAGGCGGCGGAGGCGGGTCGGCAACAGTATCACCGACTGGCCCTCTAAATCATGGCGGGACAAGTCCTGCCATGGGGTTTGCCACGGTTCCGATTTCTGGGAGGCCTCGGAGGCCACTGACTTCCGCGGAGATAATGAGGGCGCAGATGAGAGTAACGGAGCATAGTGATAATAGGTTGAGGAAGACGATCATGAGGACTCTTGTTGGCCAAGTACGTACTGCTACTGTATGTATTGCAGAATTATAATTTCATGACAAATTTGATGAACATAAAATTCACATGTTTTTGCTTCTTCTTTTTTCGATGTTGATATAACATTTTGTACGTGCATAATTTAGTTGTTAATGACAGAAATAGATTGAATGATTTTGGATACATATGTATGTATCGTTTGTCTTAATTGTTTGATTTTGGATGCATCATAATTTTCGTTTTGATTTCATCAATTCATGACTTGTTGTTCTCTTCACTTTCACAGATGGGCAGGCGAGCAGAGACGATAATCCTGCCATTGGAACTCCTCCGCCACCTAAAACCGTCAGAATTTAATGACAGTCAGGAGTACCATCTCTGGCAAAGGCGTCAGCTCAAAATCCTGGAGGCCGGCCTCCTCCTCCACCCTTCAATCCCGCTTGATAAATCAAGCCCTTATGCTATACGTCTTCGTGAAATTATCCGTGCCAGCGAAACCAAACCTATCGACACAGGCAAAAATTCTGACACGATGAGAACCTTATGCAACAGTGTTGTTTCCTTGTCTTGGCGAAGTGCCAACGGTACACCAACCGATGTATGCCACTGGGCTGATGGATTTCCACTCAACATTCACCTATACGTTTCTCTTCTTCAATCAATATTTGATTTTAGGGATGAGACGTTAGTCCTTGATGAGGTTGACGAGCTTGTTGAGTTAATGAAAAAGACATGGTCTACACTGGGAATCAATAGACCTATACACAATCTGTGCTTTGCTTGGGTGCTTTTCCAGCAATACGTACATACTTCACAAGTAGAGCCCGATCTTCTTTATGCGACACATGCTATGTTATCGACAGAGGTGGCTAATGATGCAAAGAAGCCAGACCGAGAGGCTATGTATGTGAAGCTTTTGTCTTCTATGTTGGCTTCAATGCAAGGGTGGGCAGAGAGGCGATTGCTTCACTATCATGACCATTTCCAGAGGGGAAATTTTGTCCTAATTGAGAATCTCTTACCTTTAGCATTATCAGCGTCAAAAATTTTGGGAGAAGACGTTACTATCGCAGAAGGGATTGGGAAAGAGAAAGGAGACACACAGATAGTTGATTCATCTGGGGATCGTGTGGATCACTATATTCGAGGTTCTATAAAGAATGCATTTGCAAAGGTTGCTGTTTCTATACGTCTCCCCTTTGCTTAATTATCAGTAACAACATTTACTGTTTCTGTACTACGATGTATTTCATGTTAAGTCATTCTTGTTTGTTGATTGCAGATAATAGAAACTGGAAGCTATAAGAGTACAAGTCTGGAAGTGAAAGATGAAGCAAGCGAGGCTCTCCTGCAGTTAGCTAAAGAAGCTGAGGACTTGGCCTTGAGAGAGAGAGAGGTTTTCAGTCCCATACTAAAGAAATGGCACTCAATTGCAGCTAGCATTGCTGCCGTAACGCTACACCAGTGCTATGGAGCAGTTTTGAAGCAATATCTTGCTGGGGTGTCGACCCTCAATAATGAGACTGTTTCGGTACTGCAGAGTGCTGGAAAACTCGAAAAGGTTTTGGTTCAAATGCTGGTTGAAGACTCTGCAGAGTGTGAAGACGGAGGCAAAACAATTGTACGAGAGATGGTTCCATACGAAGTTGATTCAGTCATACTGAGGCTTATGAAAAAATGGATTGGAGAGAGGTTGAAACGTGGGCAAGAATGCCTTAACCGTGCCAAAGATTCTGAAGTGAGTTTCTTTTAATTTGTTTGCTGAAATGAATACAGCATTTAAGCTTCTATGGGTGTGAGATTTTGCTTTTTTATTGTCAAAAGTACTCGAGAGTAAAATGGTGAAATATATGTTACAGACATGGAATCCCAAGTCCAAAAACGAGCCACATGCGACATCAGCTGCGGAGTTAATAAAAATAGCCAAGGAAGCTGTGGATGATTTCTTTGAAATTCCTGTTGGAATTACCGATGATCTGATTAATGATCTAGCCGAAGGTTTTGAGAATCTCTTCAAAGATTACTCCAACTTGGTAACAGCTTGTGGTAAGAAAGTAGCTCCTTCTTTATTCTTTGTGGTATCTGTCAAAGAAGATTTATATTATTCTCTAAAAGTAATCTCCTAGGTTTTTTCTGCTTGGACTTGTTACTTTAGGAGTGACTTTCTCTGCGGAAGTAATTGCTTAGAAGCAATATGGTATTATAAAATAACTCACTGATGACCACAGAACATTTGACTGGCAGCAAAGATTCTTTGGTGGATGTTCTGTTCTGCAGCATGTTATAGTTAATGCATGACTTTTCAAGGACTGGATAATAATGCTCTCTAAGTTCTTCTTTCTTCATTAGAAGGAGATGAACATGCTCCACTGAAGGCTGTCATAAATATAAATATGAGTATGTTCTAAGTGCTTAACTGACTTCAACTAAGCTGTTATTTTCTTTGATATGCTTTGCAGGATCAAAACAGAGCTATGTTCCTACACTGCCTCCTCTAACCAGGTGCAATGGTGACTCAAAGTTCCTCAAAATGTGGAAGAGAGCTGCTCCTTGCACTATTAACTCAGAATATATGCACCAACATGGTTTAAATGATGCTCATCATCCCCGGCCGTCAACAAGCCGTGGAACACAACGGCTCTACATACGGCTCAACACTTTGTACTATCTTCAATCTCATCTCCACTCTCTAGAAAAGAACCTTGCTCTTGCCCCAAGAACCACTGCGTCCCGTGGTTATCATCGCAGGAACCACATCAATTCCTCTTCCTACTTTGACCTAGCCCTTGCATCCATTCAATCTGCCTGTCATCATGTATCAGAAGTTGCTGCTTATCGTTTGATATTCCTCGACTCGAATTCTGTTTTTTATGATACTCTCTATGTTGCTGATGTAGCAAATGCAAGGATCAAGCCTGCACTGAGGATTCTCAAACAGAACCTTAATTTGTTGACAGCAATTCTCACTGACCGCGCCCAACCTGTTGCAATGAGAGAAGTCATGAAGGCCTCTTTTGAGGCCTTTCTCATGGTTTTGCTTGCTGGTGGCTGCAGCCGCATATTTTATCGATCTGATTATCCCATGATTGAGGAGGACTGTGAGAACTTGAAGCGCACATTTTGCACATGTGGTGAAGGATTGATGAACGAGGATGCAGTGGAAAAGGAGGCTGAGATTGTTGAAGGGGTGATAGCATTGATGGGTGATAGCACAGAACAACTAATGGAAGATTTCAGTATCCTTACTTGTGAAGCCAGTGGTATAGGATCTGCGGGTTCAGGTCAAAAACTACCAATGCCACCAACAACAGGAAGATGGAATAGGGCAGATCCAAACACAATACTACGGGTGTTATGCCACAGGAATGATAAAGCAGCAAATCAGTTCCTGAAGAAAACATTCCAGTTAGCAAAGAGAAGATAAAGGAAGTGATGGTTTTGAACTTTTGTGCATTTCAGGCAAAGAGTGTTATAGTTTTGGATGCATTGATCTATTGTATAATGACTTCTAGCCATGAAGCCAAAACAGATACTTTAAATTGGAAATGTGATGGAGCTCATTGTATACATTGGGTTTGGTTTAAGTTAAAATTCCATATCAAGATCCTCTTGGGGATTGAGATAGTATGTTTCTATAAAACATTTAGCCGTACGAAAGCAAAGATCTTCTCAAATGTTGAGCAGAAACTTTCTTTTAAAGACTTACCTTTATAATTCCTCATTGAAGAATGGCTTCTCATTGTTACCTCAATTTCTGATCGAATTGTGTGTGAGAGAAGTTCATTCACTTATTAACATCAGTTCTGCGAAGTTTCTCTAACTTTACAGAGCTTTCCAAGAAATGCTTATATGTTTCAAGCTTACAGACAAGTTACATTACAAAATGCAATTCCTTCCCTGGGAGGAGATTTTCTTAATTATGCTGCTGTTTAAGATGAACACTTGCAAGTCATCAACATTAACTATATCCATTTCTTTTCCATTCAGTAAATAAATAGTAAACATGACAGTTTTATTTCTCCCTCAAAAGGTGAAGAAAATGCAGCATACAGGTATTAAACCACCATTTATCCCAAAGTAGTTCCCCTCCAAAATAGGCTATTGAGGGAGGGAGCTTCTATACAATGGTCGTCAACTTGTAACCTGATCTCCGATTTCAGCTTTGATTTCTATGCAGGCTTTTCTTCTGCAAGTTTCATCCATGTGCAGAAACTTGGTTAGGTTCCCTCAATCTCATCCCCTTCAATTCTTCAGCCAGTACTTCCATTGAATCCGAAACTTCAGCCTTATAAACATAAAACCTAATTACAACCAGGAAGAAAATGAAGTTCAGGAAGTTTAGTATTGCGAAGAAGGCATAATAATAGTCCAGGTGAGAAGCATTTAGGTTATTCAAAATCCACCCTCGGCGACCATGCTTCTCGGTGATATGAGAAACTGTGGAAAGAAGGAAACTACTAATGAAGTTTCCAACGCCAAGACTAGTAGTTGAATAAGAAGTGCCAAGGCTTTTCATGCTTTCAGGTGCCTGGTCATAGAAGAACTCGAGTTTGGCCACCTCTAAAAATGCATCAGCCGTTCCCATGAGCACAAATTGAGGAAGCAAAATGAATATCGTCAAAGGGACTTGGCCTCCCTTTTCAACCAAGCCGTGTTGTCTGGCCACACTTAATCTGTGTCTTTCAATTAATGATGCAGTTATCATGATTATGATGTGAAAAACAAGGCCTATTCCCATTCTCCGAAGAAGAGTGATTCCTCTGGGATTCTTTGTCCACCTACGAACAATAGGAACAAAGAACCTGTCATATAACACAACACAAACAAGCATTGACAGAGTCACAAATCCAGCTAAACTTGCTGGCGGGACTTTGAAGTTGCCAATTTGTCTATCAAGAGTGGTGCCTTGCTTGACAAAAAGAGTATTTATCTGAGCAATCATTGTGCTTGGGACGATTGTGGAGATCAATATCGGAATCATTCTCAACATCTGTTTAGTCTCCTCTACTTGAGTAACTGAGCAAAGCATCCATGGATCAGTTGAACCTGTCTTCACAGCAGCTTTATTTAGGAACCTGCATTCAAGTTGCACAAGTTCAGACTTATTACTAGGCCAAGCCAGGTATATAAATTAGTATCCTTACATCTAAGCTAATGCTGGAAGAAAAGAAAAGAAAAGAAAAAATAAACACGCCCTGCAACTGTTGCAAACCTTAAGGTTGGTGTAGAATCAATCCTGAACTTTCCGGCCTTTGCATATTCTTCCAAGTCAAGCTCATGGAGTTCTTTAGGGTCATTAGGGACTGAAACCTTCCATTTGCGCAGGGCTGCCACTATGACCTTAGCCATCCTTGTAAATGGGCTTCCTGTTGGCTGCCTGTGCCTATAAAATGGGGTGCCACCTAAGAATACAGCAACCGATATCACAAGCCCAAGAGTTGGAAGCCCATACCCTAATGCCCAGCCCACATTGTCTTGTATGTACACAAGTATAGTGTTAGCAAAGAGCGTTCCAAAGAAGATGCTGAACATCCACCAGTTGAAGAAGGATAGCTTATAAGCCTTCTCCTTAGGATGGAAATCATCAAATTGGTCAGCACCGATAGTAGAGATGTTTGGCTTTGTCCCCCCAGTTCCAATAGCTAGCGTGTAGAGGGCTCCGAAGAACACTGCTAGTTGTAATGTGGAGGCCTCTTTACAGTTCTCCACATTGGCATCCTTGCAGATAGGTGGTCTTAGTGCAGGAAGGGAAACTGATAGTGTTAGTAGAGACATCCCCTGCAATCATGTCAGATTCCTTCATTAAAATTCTCACAACTGTAGTAAAAATCACTTCAACAGTTGTTCGTGCGTAGACAAATGATGAACGAACGCCAGATCGCTTTCAGCCATTTAATATTCAAATGTTATCCAAAAACAACGTTATCCTATGAATTATTGTTCCTATCCTATGTTTGCACTAATTAATATATATGCCAAGTTGGCTTAAGGGTGCGAGCTAGTATTTCTTTTTTTCCCCTGACCCGAGACCAGACAAATTACTCCAAGTTGCAATCTTGAAAACTTCAACACATCGAAGCAACTGGTTTTTCTCACAACGAATTAGACAATATCTTCCTAATTCTACCTTATAAAACAGAAACTCCAAGTTGCAATCTTGAAAACTTCAACACATCGAAGCAACTGGTTTTTCTCACAACGAATTAGACAATATCTTCCTAATTCTACCTTATAAAACAGAAACTCTGACGTCAAGCTTTCATATGCCGTCCTCCCACAACTTGGAAATTAATAATTTGGTCACGCAGCTAGATCTCACACGTATTCGTAATCATAACCCTTGATAATTATCCCTTGTTTGACCTAGTGATCAAGAACACAGTACAGCTCGCGATAAATGGATTGATAAATTCAGACAGAATATATAACATGTTCTGAAAAGGGTATGAAACAGTGTTGATCGTAGGATATTTGAATTGAAACATGTGGCCCAAAGAGCTTCTCACTCTTCGGGCGAGATGAAGCAGGGAGCTGGACCAGAAGCAACGCATGCGTACGATAGAGAATATGAATGGCGGCATGCATACATACCGAAAGATAGATGACAGATGCAACGACAAAGGTCCAGTAACGGCCAAGATGAGCATCAGCAACATAGGCACCCAAGATAGGAGTCAACCAAATAGTGCCGACCCAATTTGTTACATTATTGGATGATTTCACTGTGCCTTGATGGAGCTTTTTTGTCAAGTACACTACAAGATTGCTTGATATCCCATAGTATGCCATTCGTTCGAAAACCTCATACACTGCAATACAATACAAAAAGAAAAAAAAAATGATACGTTACTTTCAAACGTTAACAAGTCGAGAAGAAAAAAATATGATGGAGATAATTTTTCAGGATCTTAGTGTTTGAAATGAGCATTGTATATGCGTTCATAACACTTGAGGAACCTGTTTATTTTTAAGTTTTAAAAATGTAGAAATAGTTTCTGCTGGATTTACATGTTTCTTGTATTAAAAATGTAGAAATAGTTGCATTTTGTATTGAAAAGACGAAAAGTTGCTGTAAAAATAGTCATTATTTTCTTGGTTTAATTATATTAATACTTAAAGGGACTTGTTCATTTCATTTACTCATTCAATTTAAATTTGAGGATCAATATTTATGGGAATTGTTTTTTTAAAAAAGAATATATCAAGTCAATGTGAAATGTGTGTTTTTAACACCACCATCGTCGAACCAAAAAGAAAAAATGATAAACCAAAATAATTTTGAAGAACTTTGTCTTTTCTGCCATACAGTAAAATTAATATATATAGAAATGGACATGTAGATAATATTCACCTACCAGAAATTAATAGCAACAAATTATACAGTTCGAGGTAGGTGTGATATTTTAAAAAAATAATAATAATTATGAGTAAATAACTTGCATGTATAAGTAATTTAATTAAAAAAATTGACTTAATGGTTAAAGAATCTAGGTTTTTCTTTTAATAATAGAATTCAAACCTCTAACCAGGTAATTTAATAAGAATAAATCCTTATAAATCTCTTACATGTGTGATTTTCATGGATCCTCTTGTTCTAGATATAAATGCACTATCTTTAATTGAATTAGAAAAAAAATATATATATACACACACACACACACACACACGCTCTGGGTCAGTAAACTTCTATTGATTATTGGTTCGACTACAAGGGCTCCTATCAGCAAGCTTGTATGAAGAGCTGCCATGGAGAAGCAGGAGCCACCTCCGGGCCGGCCAATAAATGATAGGACAGACAGATGGGCTCATTTCACTAATAAGAGATCGCTGACCCTACCCAACGTAGGACACCCCGAAGCTGGTGGCTCTAAGAGCAGCATTCAATTTGTGGACTAAAAATGGTGGTGCAGGTTTAGCTTCGAAATCATCTCCTAAATAGTTACTCCTAGCTACTCGATATAAATTCTAGCTCCCACTTGGAAGGAAGGCTAGAACGAAGTAGCTGATGGATATAAAGAAAAAATGATGATGACCCTTCTCAGAATATTTATTGACTGGACAGCAAAACTTCCTCGGGACAGCATAGCTGGAATGGAAAAGACAGAAAACCTAGACTTGGAGAGGACAGACAGTAGCCAGATTTATTTAATACCTGCTTATTATCTATGATCATGAGGCCCATGTAAATTAATCATGTGATATGTTCATAAAATGAAGCAACAGTGAATTAGAGTGTCCTCCTGAATATTTGACATCAAAGAAGAACAGACCTCCAGGTAGAGCTGGAGAGATGTACAGTCGGAGAATAGCGTTGCCGGGACATACTGTCTTTCCATGGCTATGCACGATTGTTCGGGCTAAAGTGATTAAAAGGGGAAAAAACAGAAGAAGAAGAAGAAGAAGAAGAGTTCAGCCACCTGGCAAACAGCTTCCAAGTTTGAAGGAACGCAAGCTCAAAACAGCAAATGTCCTAAAATACTTGCAGACTAGTACTGGGCTAGTAGGTAAACTACTCAAAGACTCATTAATGAATATCCTAGCTTGTCCTGTAAATTTGGAAAAACTAATACCCTTGAGAGATCATAGAGAGAGGGGAGGAGGAAGTAGAGAAGATAAATTACCAACAACAAAGGAGCAAGCTCTCAATCCACCTCTCTTCGATCTAAGTACAGGCTTTCCCTTGAGATCCACGGTCCCATCTTGTGTGTAATCATCAAGCCCGTGTTCCATAGCCACCAGCTCTTCAGCCTAACAACTTGCGCGCGCCCACTTCTCTGTTCTTCTCGACCTTAATTATGCTCCTCCACTGGCTTCTTGCTACCGCTATATATCAAACTGTCAATCTGGCAACAACGCTTTTAAAACCTTAATTTACCATTTTGCCATTATTAATCCCCTTTATCAATAATCTTTTGTTTCTCCTTTTGCTTTACTCACATGTAGTTTATAGTAAATTAAGAAGCCACGTAGAGTTTGATCGGTAATATAATTGTGGTTATTTTTTTAAATAATTTTTCATGTTAAAATATATATTAATGATATTTTTTTTATTTTTTAAAATTTATTTTTAATATTAATACATTAAAATAATTTGAAAACACTAAAAAATATATTAATTTAAAATTAATAAAAAAATCAAAAAAATTCAAATTTTTTTAAAAATACTTTTTAAACAAAAAAAACAAACAATCATAACGCAGCCATTGAGCAATTTGCTATGATATATCAACATCTTGGGGCGATTTATGTTTAGCAGGAAGTGGTTAAGTGCTTTTCAGGTTAATTCGGTGTGCATTTTCACTCGGGAAAATGCTTTTCAGTTTGGAATAGCTGGTTTGGCGAGGGACTTCAAGTTGAAGATATTTTCTTAGATGATTTGCCATTGTTAGGACTTGGATTCATGAACGGAAGTCAGCAAAAAAAATACCATTTTGGTGCAAAAAAAAATAAATTATATCTACATGTAGAGGGGTTGGTTGAGAGTAGGTGGTAAGTGAAAAAAACACTCTGAGACAGGTTGCATTCCTAAAATCACAATATATGTGCACTTTTAATTTAAAAAACAAAGGTTAAAAATACCTTAATAATAATTAAATTTGCTTGAATCCATTCTTCGGAGGAGGTACTAAGCGTAGAGTTGATAATTTCCTGGTAAATGGTACTGGTTTTTTCACTCCCATCCTTTCTTTTATCTAAGAAAAAAAAATATATATATATATATATATTTAATTTTCTTTCTCTAAAATTAAAAGAAAATTAATTATTCTCTCTATTTTTCACTAACCCTTCCATTTATGAAGGAATACATTAAGCATCCTTAAAAATCTAAACTCTTAACAATTGCTCTTGTAAAATTTCTTTTTCAATTTTATCCTTTACCAATATAAATGTTATAACAGATATATTTGGAGTCTCAAAGTTGATTGCTCATACTAAGGAATGTTTTGACCTTCTGTTCTTGCTTCTGTCCCCTTGCAGCTGGCATGGATTTGTGCAAGCCCTAGGCTGAAAAAAAAAAGGGGGGGGGGAGACACTAGCAAAGTTAATTAAGGGAAATGAAATTCATAATTAACAAACTTAAAATGCACAATTGAACGGGCTGCTATTTTAATATTGTAAGGTTACATTATCATCACTTTGAAGTGGGATTCTCATCGTGTGTTGTGCTCACTAAAATTAAGTTGATGATTCATTCATTTGATTTTTTCCAGCCTTTTTTTTTCATTATTGATTTTTCAGCATATTTTATATATATATTTGTTCGTCTAAAATAAATGTTTAGGAAAAGAAACAAAGTTATGATTATGACAACATCTTTAGACTCGGTCAATTGTTAAGTTCTAATATATATGAATTTGATGAGTTGTCATATTCAATTTTTTTGCTCAACCAGGCAAAGTCTAAGCATATATATAGGTTTGGAGAGTTGTGAGACTCATTACCCTCAAGTTTAGTCATGCATTGAATGTCCAAATATAAGTGATTCTGACATTAATTTTATCATGCTCTCAATTAAACCACATAATTCTATTAATGAGTTATAGATATGAATTACATATATTTTTCTCTTTAGCATATAAATGATATTTTAATATTATTAGAAAAGAACTTTTAAGTATTTCCCTCCACCAAATGATAAGAATGATCTTTAAAAAAAAATCGGATTTTATAATTTACTGTATATTTATTTTTAGTATCTATTTAAATATTATTGTCTTTTCTCTTTTTTTTTATTGTATAATTTAATTGTAAAATCATGTTAAAAAAACTGGCTTCTCCTCCTTTCTTGTAACAATAGCTCCTTTACTCCTTTACTCCTTTCTTGTAATTAACAATAGTTTATATATATAAGCTTGATAATAAAAATATTTGTTTCTTTTTGTCCACATTTCCCACAATTCTCACTTAGGTCCTTTCTAATAAAATATTTAGAACCAAATTGATAAAATTCACAAGTATAAGACCCAATTAAAAATAATATACAAGTGAGGGATTGAATTGAGGGTTTCTGGTTCCTTAATTACAAGTTTATCGTGTAGTCTATGTGCATGTTGCCAAAGTACTAGTTCAAACTGGACCATAGCTCTCAAGCCTCTAACTCTAGCTTGTTCGGTTATCTAGAAACCCTTCAACAATGCCCTAGTTCTGATCTGAAGAGAGGACAAGAAATATAATGATTATTCAATTAATGAGCTGGCTAGGGCTAGGCATTAAATTTTTGCCGGCATTTGACGTGTGATGCTGGGCGTCCATGGCATGTCTCCGTTAAATACTGCCGTGCTAGTTATGATCTTGTGTAGTGCGTTTATCATTAGCGTTTGTACGGTTTTATGCGTTTAGAACTTATAATTCTTTTTTATATTTTCATATTGTATTGATACAAAATTGTTAAGAATAAATTAAAACAAAAAAATTATTTTAATATATATTTTTTAAATAAAAATATTTTAACTAACACATTAGCAGACGAGTTCTTAAACATGATGCCTCTTATAGTTGGAACAGTTCACAGACAGGTTAAGCAAGGAATTTTTTAACGTGAGTGTTCGGATAATTTATACATTTTTTGATTAATTTTATAAATTTTAAAATTAAAAAATATATAAAGAAAAACTGGATTTTAGTTCTTCCTAACATGTTGCCAGCCCTGGTGTTCCTGGAAAATAAAGATTCTCTTGCACTGATAGATGCTGCTAATGTAGATAGATTGCTAAAATTCATTCAGAAAAAACATTAATTTCAAGAAATATAAACTCTTACAAGGATATTCAACTACCAGACCAGGTTTAGCAGACGCAGAAAGAGAGAGAGACTGAAAGAACACTCAAGTCTGGCAAACAAACACAGAGGGGGGAGAGAGAGAGAGAGAGAGGGGAGGAAACAATGCAGAAGAATGGAGAGGGAGTGTGTGCCACCGGAGGAAGTGGTTGCGTCGGGTCTCAGCTTGTCCGTCTCCTTCTCGACCGTGTTCACGCCGCCGTAAGAAATCTTTGTACGTTCAAAAAACGAGTTGTAGTCCAATGTTGTTAGTAGCTGTCGTCCTGCTGTGTTTTGCTAATTTTCGTAGGAATGGTAACAAATCTTATACACGTGAGAGATGCTCATTGGCCCAAGTCCTCCAGTTTGTATTTAAAAGAAATAATGATACAAATTATTTTCTTATTAGCTCAAAACACACACCTATTCCTCAATTGATCAGTTGATATTGATTGGGATGGATTAAAAAAATATTATGATGGAAAAAAAAAAAACAAAAAGTCATTTTAGAACATGTGCATATAATATATTTCACGCTCTCTATCCATATTTAATTTAATGAAATATTATAGATTGTATTATATGGCTTTACAATTTTACTAGTAAAGGGTTTAATTGAAAGATAATGATGGTGTAAATGATATATAATTCAACTATTATCTTGTCATATTTTTTAAATAATTTAAAGGGTTTTGATATGGATTATATAGCATGAAAGCAATTTCATTGTCTTTTTTTATATTCTTACTTATTGACAAAAAAATAAAAGTCGATGTACTTATTAGATTAAAGTTTATAATATAAAATCTCAATTGGTTTAAATCAAAATAATAAAAAACAAATATATATTGTAAGAATCATCTGGATTTTTTTGTTTAAAAAATTTATCTTGATTTCTCGCTTCTTAAATATTCTTTGATGTTTTTTTATATGAACATATAACACATGAGATCTATCTCATTTTATAATATTCACGTGTAGCACAATGTGATCAGGCACCTGCTTTTCATTTTAAATAGAGTTTTTTATTGGTTATCGTGTTGTGCTAAACAGTGTCTGGTTAAAATCTTTTGTTGTGCTTTGACATATGTAATTAAAAAAAACAACGGAGAAGAACTTGAGGTCTTGACCCAGTAGTTGAATGGACTTGTTCTTTTTCTCTGCATCCTGGGTTCAAACCTCATTGTGCACGCCTGTCAGCCCCGCGGTGCCTTATATGTTCACTGGGTTTGCAGGATGTTCAGTAAGCTGTGGGATTAGTCGTGGTGCCCGCAAGCTGGCCCGGACATCCATGCAAATAAAAAAAAAAAAAACAACGGAGAAACTTTAGGAGAAACTTTAAGATGTGTAATTTATCTAGTTAAGTTTTAGATTTATTTTTTAAATGTAATTAATTTAAATTTTACAAATTATATGGTTATTGAAGGTTACATAGTCATTAATTTTAAAACTCATAAAATTAGTCGAGATACGCATAATCTAATCTAGACATCCAAGTTAATAAATATAAAAAAACAATGAAGAAAATTGTCATTTTAATTAAAATAAAAATACATACTATAATAAGCAGCTATGTTTTTTTTTTTATTATTATTAAAAGAGGGGGTAGCCTACTTTATTTCAAGAGCAGAATGGTTTTCTCTAAAAATGATATTTACTTTGATTTAAAAAAATATTAATTAAACACTATTTTTAGATAAAAACAGCTAAAAACAGTTATGTTTAGATCTCTTACACGTATGACCATATTCATGTGTCAAAATCAAAGCTTTCTGCGTAACATTCCTTGCAAATTGCTATTGTTTTAATACTATATAGATAATATACAATATGGTTATATGAAAAAAAAATATATAAAACTACTTAGAATAAAAAAATAATTAATATGGTTATTAAACCTGTTTTGGAGTCTACTAAACATAAAGCCTGGATTACAAGCTATAAATGTTAACTCATTTCAAAAAAAAAAAAAAAAATTAAAAACATCAAAACATTATAATTTTAATTTTTTTAAAATCAATTGAATTTTAACAAAATTATAAATAGATCTATTAAGTATATTGAATATATTTAAAAGGCGTTTCAGAATATAATAGCGATTATTTTTTAAAATATTTTTTATTTTAAAATATATAAAAATAATATTTTTAACATCAATATATCAAAATAATTTTAAAATATCAAAAATATATTAATTTAAAATAAATAAATAATAAAATATATTTTTTTAATCGTTCACAAGCTATACATGTGAATCCTTCATTTCAATTAAAAAAAAATTAAAACACCAGAACACTAGAATTTTAATTTTAAAAAAAAATAACTCGGGTTTTGACATAATAATAAAAAAAATGTATCGGATAATCCGAGTACACTTCAAGCTTTGACACCCAGTCCAGTATAGAAAGGGGGTCGGCTAGGTTGGGGATGAACGGCTAGTAAAAGGTGGAAATCAAACAACGACGAAGTCCAGAGATGACCACAGGTCTTGTAATGTCCGAGCACAGGCAGCGTTGAATCGACATGGTATCAGAAAGAAGAAGAAGCTTCCACCAACTAGCTTGCGAGCAAAAAGGCTAAACATTGAGCAATTTGTTTAATTTCCGGTGTAAGAATTTAATCCGGACCATGACAGCTGGATCGAGGCAAGTAGAAAGAGAAATTTGACAGCTTCTCTTGACAGATATGTGCGTTGAAGAAGAAAAGGAGAGGAAGAAGACGATGGGAAGCAAACATAATCCCTAGATCGAAAATGATCGCTCGACGTGGACTTATTAAGGGTGGAAAATGAAAAACGGAACCCGTCAGCCTGAGGATATGCTGACGTGGCACTTCCACTTGTTCTTGATGGATTCAAGGGCCAGTATAAATTAGATAGAGTTTATGAATAAACTAAGAGTTTCAAATATTTAGTTTAGCAAAAATAGTAGGTTTAAATTAGGTCTATAAATTTTATATTTTTTGCTGTTTTGATTATTTTTTTAGTTAAGTTTTGGATTTCAATTACTTTTTGTACATAATTTTGAATTTTTTTATTAGGTTTGTTAATAACAAGTTTTTTTGTTTTTGTGTTTAAAAAACATTTCTGAAAATTTAAAAAACTTGTTTTTTTCTTTAAAATAAATTTTTGTATGATTTTGGATTGTTTTTATATGCTAATTTTAAAAATAAATTTTAAATAATTAAAAAAATTATTTTAATATATTTTAAAGTAAAAATCATTTTAAAAATCACCACAATCTTTTTCATTATATTATTGAATTATGGACTTTTAAGAAAATATTATAGTCTTCTCTACCTATTTCTCTATTGTTCAGTAATGTAATATTAGGGTTGCAAAATCTAATTTTTATCTATGCTATACCAATGTTAATATTATGCCATTGGATTAAATTTGTAATTCTGTAAGCAAAATAAGATAATTTCGAATTACTTTTTCTGTGGGTTTTGTAATGAGAAAGTTTATGGAGGAAGAATTTTTATTATTATTATTAAAAAATTTAAATTTTGATAAAAAAAAAATTCCAGTTTTAGAGGATGACTATGGTTATTTTTTAAAATAATTTTTTATTTAAAAATTAATTATTCATTAATCATAATTTTTTTACATGCTATTAAATTAAAAATAATACAATAAATTTTCTTATATGCTGATCCTGGGATTTAAATACAGGAAGTTAAGATAAAAAATCAAACTTTCTTATCCACAAGAACAACATCTTGAAGTTAATATTATTTTTCATACTAAAAATAAATAGAAAACCTATATACAAATTAATTGAAAATGTTACTTTTTATTACTTATTTGTATGAAAATATTACTTGTTATTAATTAAAAATAAATACTATATTTTCCAACGACGAACCAAGGCCCTCATGATTAGTGAGGAGTGACGTGGCTCACCAATTCTTCGTAGTCGACGCCATATCCTACCCTACCCTACCATATCGTTATTATTATTATTATTAACAATAAACTAAAACTGCTCAGTGTTTCACTGTGCAAGTCCACAGTAAAACGCTGAGATGTCTTCTTTTTCCGGGTTTTTTTTTTTTTTTTTTTTTTTTTTTTTTTTTTTTTTTTTTTTACATTTGACTTTTTTTTCCATGCTTTTTTTCTTCTTCTTTGTCTTTTTTAAGCTATTTTTTTTTAATTAATGTTTTTTTTTTAAAAAAAAAAATTTGTTAATATTAAATTTTTTTCTATTTAGTTATTAAATTTTCATGATATTGGGTTTGATGGGTTAACGCGGATTTTTTTTCTCTTTTTAATTAATTTTTTCGAATTCAATCCACAGTGAAACGCTTAGCTATTTTTGTTTTTTTTTTAAGCTGTTTTTTTTTTTCTTTGTTTTTTTAAGCTGTTTCTTTTTCTTTATTTTTTTTAATTAATATTTTTTTGTTTATTTTTTTTATTAATGTTTAATTTTTTTTCTATTTAGTTATCAAACTTTCAATACATGAGTTCCGGGTTTGACGCGTTAACCAGGATTTTTTTTTTGTTTTTCTTTTTAATTAATTTTTTTGTTAAATTTTTTTCTATTTAATTATCAAACTTTCATGACACGGATTCCGGGTTTGAGGGGTTAACCCAGCTATTTCTGGGTTAACCCGTAAATTTTTTTTTTCCTATTCAGTTATCAAACTTTCATGACACGAATCACAAATTTAACGGGTTGACCTGGTTTGAAGGGTTAACCCAGTTAATTCAGATTTTTTTCTCTTTTTTTTCATTAGTTTTTTTTTTACGTGAAGGCTTTTTTTTTTAATTAATATGTTTTTTGTTTAGTATTTTTGTTTTTTTGTTTTGATTTTTAATTATTTTTTTAAAATTTAGTTTGTTAATACTGAGTTTTTTTCTATTTAGTTATCAAACTTTCATAACACGAATCCCAGGTTTGATGAATTAACCTGATTTGACGGGTTAACCGAGTTAATTCAGATTTTTTTTTTCTTTTTCTTCATTAGTTTTTTTTCTTCCTGTAGGTTTTTTTTCCTTTGTTTTTGTTCTTTTTAATTAATATTTTTTTTTGTTCATTTTAGTTTATTAAGGTTAATTGTTTTCTATTTAGTTATCACACTCTCATGACACGAATCTCAGGTTTGACAGGTTAACCTGATTTGGTGGGTTAACCCAGTTGATTCATATTTTTTTTTCTTTTTATTTATTAGTTTTTTTTTTTTTCCAATTTCATCTTTAAATATTGTAATTAACTATAACTAAAAGACATAAATCTTTTTTCTTTCAATTTTATGACATGAATTCCAAGTTTGACGGGTTAAACCAGTTGATTAAGATTTTTTTTTTCTTAAGTAGCTTTTTTCTTTTGATTTGATCTTTTTAATATCGATTTGATTAAGAATTAAACTTTAAGATTTGTTTTGTATACTGGTCATTAAATTATTGTGATCTCATGAGGAGATTTTACTGTACCCCTCCTTGCAAAGCATTATTCATCGGAATAATGTTTTGTTTTATTGTTTTCTTCATTCCAATTAATCTTTTTTCTTTTTAATTTCATTCTGTAAAATTAAATTTTTTTTCTTTTTAATTATCACACTTTTATAACAAAACCTTGCAACCAGACTCATATCAAAGGCTCCGGGTTTGATGTTGCAACAAAACCCACTTAAACTTGGGTCATGCAAGTTTAATATTATTATTAATATTATAAATAAAATTTTTGGATCATGAGTAACAGATAGACCCAATGCTTTTAAGTATAACTTTGTAGAAAAACCTAACACTCTTAAATTTTAATTTTTTTAAATATTTTTTATATAAAAAAATTGACCCGCAGCGTAGCGCGAGCCACGTATTATTATAACAATAGCTAAAACAGCTCAGTATTTCACTGTGCAAGTCCACAGTGAAACGCTGAGCTATCTTCTTTTTCTGTTTTTTGTTTTTTTTTTTTTTAAGGCTGTTTTTTTTTTCTTTTTATAAGTTGTTTTTTTTTTTTTAATGAATGTTTTTTTTTTTTGTTAATGTTAAATTTTTTTCTATTTAATTATCAAATTTTTATGATACAAGTTT
Organism: Populus alba; assembly: GCF_005239225.2. Classification (NCBI taxonomy): domain Eukaryota; kingdom Viridiplantae; phylum Streptophyta; class Magnoliopsida; order Malpighiales; family Salicaceae; genus Populus; species Populus alba. Next base: position 8,656,016 of record NC_133293.1, read on the forward strand.
TGGGTTTGATGGGTTAACCCGGATTTTTTTTTCTGGTTTTTCTTTTTAATTAGTTTTTTCGGGTGCAGTCCATATTGAAACTCTTAGCTGCCTTTTTTTATGCTTTGTTTTTTTGAGGTTTTTTTTTCTTTTTTTTTTTTTTTAACCTGTTTTGTTTTTCTTTTTTTTTTTAATTAATATTTTTTTTGTTTAATTTTTTTTGTTAATGTTAAATTTTTTTCTGTTTAGTTATCAAACTTTTATTACATGGGTTACGGGTTTGACGCGTTAACTCGAATTTTTTCTGATTTTTCTTTTTAATTAATTTTTCATTTAATTTAGTTTGTTAATGTCAAATTTTTTCTATTTAGTTATAAAATTTTCATAACACGGATTCCGGGTTTGATGGATTAACCCAACTAATTCTGGGTTAACCCGTAAATTTTTTTTTTCTATTCAGTTATCAAACTTTCATGACACGAATCCCAAATTTGATGGTTTAATCTGGTTTGAAGGATTAACCCAGTTAATTCAGATTGTTTTTTCTTTTTCTTCATTGGTTTTTTTCTTCATGTAGGTTTTTTTTTAATTAATATTTTTTTTGTTTAGTATTTTTGTTCTTTTTGCTTTATAATTATTATTTTTAAATTTAGTATGTTAATATTAAGTTTTTTTATGTTTAGTTATCAAACTTTCATGACACGAATACCAGGTTTGACGGATTAACCTGGTTTGACGGGTTAACCCAGTTAATTCAATTTTTTTTTTCGTTAGTTTTTTTTTTCTTCATGTAGGTTTTTTTCCCTTTATTTTTGTTCTTTTTAATTAATATTTTTTTTTCATTTTAGTTTATTAATGTTAATTGTTTTCTATTTAGTTATCTCACTCTCATGACACGAATCTTAGGTTTGACGGGTTAACCTGATTTGGTGGGTTAACCCAGTTGATTCATATTTTTTTTTCTTTTTTTTTATTAGCCTTTTCTTCCAATTTCATCTTTAAATATTATAATTAACTATAACTAAAGACATCAATTTTTTTTTCTTTTAATTTTATGACATGAATCCCAAGTTTGACGGGTTAAACCAGTTGATTAAGATTTTTTTTCTTTTTCTTAAGTAATTTTTTTCTTTCAATTTCATCTTTTAATACCGATTTGATTAAGAATTCAACTTTATGATTTGTTTTGTTTACTGGTCATTAAATTATTGTGATCTCATGAGGGGATTTTACTATACCCTTCCTTGCAAAGCACCATTCATCATAATAATGGTTTGCTTTATTGTTTTTTATTTTCAATTATTTTTTTTTAAGTTTTATTCTGTAATATTAAATGTTTTTTCTTTTTAATTATCATACTTTTATAACAAAACCTTGCAACCAGATTCATATTAAAAGCTTCGAGTTTGATGTTGCAATCAAACTCACTTAAACTTGGATCATGCAAGTTTAATATTATTATTAATATTATAAATATAACTTTTGGGTAAGGAGTGATAGACAAACCTAATGCTCTTAGTATAACTTTGTAGAAAAACATAATACTCTTAAATTTTAATTTTTTTTTAATATTTTTTATATAAAAAAATTGACCCGCAGCGGAGCGCGGGCCATATAACTAGTAAAAAACTAAATCACGTTGAAAAAATACCGTGGACCAAACATTATGTTTCCTCTCACCTTTCACTTAGATTTACTATGTGATTTTTTTTTTTCATTTTGATCACCAAGGTTTTGTTTTGAGTGATTTCATTCTTTTGTGGCCAAATTAAAGGTTAATTTCTCTAGATTTGTTGAGGAAGAGCAAGATTGAAAGAAAGAGGACTAAAATAAGAATGGAGAAGAAAATAGATGGTAACTTTGAAATTGGGTAAAAAGTTCACTTTTATGAGTTTATCTTAATTTTTAAAATGATAAACTTTCAGTCCCTCGCCATCATAACAATTCAATGTCGGTCCAAAACTTCATTCTACTTATGTTTTAGTCCCTAGTTAGGACCTAATCCACTTCCCACTTGCTCATCTCACTGAGACGAGACAAAAAGAGAAGGAAAAAACTAGTCTGATCACTGCTTCATCTTCAAATGGAAGAGAACAAAAAGACAATAATCAACCGCCTGGAGGCCGTGAAGCGCCATTCCGGCAAGAGCTGCAGTCAGATAGCAGAGCAAACTGGGCTGACAAATGTGTATGTGGCCCAGTTACTAAGACGTCAGGCTCAACTGAACCCTGATACTGCCCCAAAGCTACGGGCAGCCTTACCTGAGCTGCCCGAGGACCTGATTCAGGAAATGATGAGACCTCCCATGAGGTCCTATGACCCCAACTTGATTCAAGAACCTTGTGTTTACAGGTGGGTTTTCGCTCTGTTTCTCAAAATTTCAACTTTGCATTTTTTGGTTAAGGTCTGAGAATTAGTGAGATGTTGAAATGTTTTGTATGTAGGTTGAATGAGGCAGTGATGCATTTTGGTGAGAGTATAAAGGAAATCATCAATGAAGAGTTTGGTGATGGCATGTAAGTTTATTACTATTCCTGTTTGTTTAAATTATCTATGAGGTAGCTATTTCTTTCAAGTTTTGTTTTCGTGTTGCTGTGATGAATCGAATTTACAGAATCAGATTTACCGTAATTTTGTCATTATTTTATCAATTTGAAACTCAACTTCTATTAATTCAATCTGGGCAAGTATACATTGGTGTTTTGCATTGGGACTCACTTGGCCTCCAAGTCCTGTATATTTGCTTTGAAACTGGATCCCATTACCTTTTATAACTATAATGAAATGCGTTCCGTAACCGAACACCATTTAAGTGCAAACTTGTACTTCTCTTGTCTTGTCCGTGCTTCTACAGATTTTGCAGCTCAGAAGTTAGTCTAAAATGTTGTTGCTTATACTAGCATTTTATTTTCTGTAGTTGAAATGGACACTCAATTGTAAATTTTTCGTCAGCTATTACGAGGAAGCAGTGAGCATTTAAATGATGAGGTTTCATTATCAAGACTCAAGAGTGATTCAGGATGATGTTTTTCTTGTTTGAGTACTTGAGTTGAAGTTTCATTATGGAGAGTGATTCAGGATGATGTTTTGCTAGTTTGAGTACTTGAGTTGTTGGATTTCTTAAATTGAAAACTCAATAAAACAAGGCATGTAGTTGAGCGCTTAACGAGTGGAGGTCTTTTATCCTTTTCCACTCTAGATGACAAAAGTTCAACAGTCAGAGTTTGTGTTTCCTTTATTTTCTTATGAACAGTCAAATCAAGCATGCAGTAGATCCATTGCTCTTGTCTTTTCTTAAAATGTTGTCTACTATACTGTTGTGATATGTGTCCAAGATGTTGGTGCATCCTAATTGCTATCGTTGCTTGGCCCAACTTTGGGAAAACTACTGTGTGTGTCGTCCATAAAGGAAAAAATGAAAAGAGGTTGACTTGAAATTCACAATTTGCTCAATGCTTAAGGTTAGATAAATGAAGTTCATGTTATTTGATTATCGAGTATCAACTTAATTCGTTTACTCATTTGCTGTCTACTCTTTTGGTCAGCATGTCAGCTATAGACTTCTACTGTTCTGTTGACAAAGTGAAAGGTGTAGATGGAAAGGATCGTGTAGTTGTGACATTTGATGGGAAGTATCTGCCTTATACTGAGCAGGTTCGTGGCCTTCTACTTCTATGACTGCTTCCTTTTTTTTCTCCCTATTGGGGGTGATATTGCTTATAAATAATAAACAATTCTGGACAGGTCCTAATTTTACCATGATCCACATTTGTTATAGAGTCATGAATACTTAAGGAATTTTCTTAGACATTCATATGATATCATATTTTTTATAATTTGATAAAGTTTGAGCTACTTATCTGATGTTGATTTTAATTTTAGTTATTCTGGTGGACTACCTGGATATCGCTACTTAGGACTGCTTTTAATTATTCTGGTGCCCTGCAAAAACGTTTTGAGTGATCTTGGGTTGGTGTATGCAAATTATGGTAGATTAGCAACTATTTTGGAAGAAATTGGGATGTCATTACTGCCATGAATAGTAGCCGGGGTACTGTAGCAAGAAGAACATTGACGGGGAATAAGAACAAGAAGCACTCAGAGAAACTGAGAACAGACGAAACACTCTTAGGCTGCAGCTGTCAAACCAACCAAAAGACTTATAATTCTATGTTTCAGGTCTGAATATGTGCTTCTTTTAGGCACCAAAAGCTTAGTAGTTCTAAGTCAAGCAGGAAATAGAAGCAACGTAGAAAAAAGGAAATCATGAGACATAACTAACAGAAAGCTCCTAAATACTGCTATAATTTCCTACATAAATTATAAACAAATATTCTGAATAGTATTAAAATTTCTGAATTAGATTAATCCCCAAATAGAATAGATCTAGAAGAAAAACTAAAATTTACTTGTGAAGATTCAAATTAAAACCATTCATTTCATTCGTCTCATTTGCATCACATGGTTATCTTTTGCTGACCGTCTCTCTCACTCTCTCTCTCATTCAGAGGTTTAATTTCTATTTGATTTGGTTTGATTTTTTTAAAGTAATGAGCATTGGCATGAATAACCAAGTAAAATGAAATATTTTAAGTTCTTTAAGTATAAACAGCGTCCGAGGTGCTATTGAAATTGTCAATATTGTCATGCAATGAGAATAATATCATACCATCACCAATACAAAGAAATGGATCGAGTACAAAAGAAAACAGCAGGAAAAGAAATTGTGCTTTACTTAAGTAGTCAAGATTTTGAACTGATACATGATTGCGCAGTACATCTCAAATGCTTTCTCTTATTCTGCTGCTGTAGGATCATGTTGTTCTGTAAACAGAATTGCGGGCATTTAAAGCTACTTTACATACAAAGTATTCTGTAGCATTCCTAGTTGAAAGTTAATCCAAACACAGCTTTGAATTTCTTGTATTTATGCTTACAGAAGTCAGAGCATATGGTTTCAAGACCAAGGCCTCATTGAAGTTGCTGAATCAGGATGTGGACACGGCAACCGCTCTTAATAAAGACATGGGACCTCCTGGGGGCTTTGTTAAATTACTTGGATATGGATTTTTTAGATAATCAATAAGAAGGTCAAGATCAAGAACTGTATTATTACTTGAATCCTTAATGTTTCCTGTTCTAATGTATGTTGTGCGTTTGAATGATAAAAGGTTGCCAAACATTCTATTAGTTTCGCATGTCTCGCCCCTTTTCAGTGTACTGGAAATTGTTTTTGCAGCAGTGATTCAAGCTTTTTGCCAAATGTAGAAAAGACATGGATCAAAATCCAGAATCCACCATATTTAAGTTACAACATGGAACCAAATGCAGGAAACACAAATGATCTTTAGCATGAACTGAATAGAGAGCATATAACATTACAAGGCATGTCTAGTTCATTTATTTGAAAGGAAATTGTTGTGGGGCAAATATATGTGCCTCTGTTGAAATGATCCTTCTCAGGTGGATGGCTGGATGCCCTCTGAGAGACTGAGACACAGCAATAAAATTATAAAATAAAATTATTTGACATTTTCCCCCCACCTTTTAGCTATTTTTTCTCAAAGCAAAAATATTGAAAGCATTGACTAGGTATGTACTCTAAAGTCTAACCTAAAAGTCCCTAACTCAAGTCTTCTTCTAGGCCCAAGTCGAAAAACTCAAGAGAGGTAAGAAAATAAAGATAAATAGCCCCCTTCCAAAAACTCTCAACGGTCATAATCATCTCCTAAACCCTCATCTCTCTCGCTCTCTTATCAGAATGACCCCAACCCTAGTTCGCTCCCTCGCCACCCGCCACCTCAGTCTCTGCATCCTCCTCCCCAAACGCCTCCTCTCCACCTTCTCCATAACCCATCCTCCTTCACTTCCCACTGTTCTTCCCTGCCGCCAATCTCTACCCTCACTCTCTCACGCTCTACAATCCATCAACAAAACCACTAACCCCACCCGTTTCACGTCCATTCGATGCCGGGTCAATCGAGCTGGAAACTCGGGTTATTCGCCCCTGAACTCAGGGTCAAACTTTAGTGACCGGCCACCCAATGAGATGGCCCCGCTTTTCCCTGGTTGTGATTATGAGCACTGGCTTATTGTTATGGATAAGCCTGGTGGTGAGGGTGCTACTAAACAACAAATGATTGATTGCTATATTCAAACTCTTTCTAAAGTTGTTGGCAGGTAAAATGGGTAAATGGGTCTCGTTTTTTTAATTGAACGTTTCGATTTTTGTGGTTTTCTTGACTGCTTATCTTTTTTTATTATTGTTTTTTTTTTTGTTGTTATCAGTGAGGAGGAAGCAAAGAAGAAGATTTATAATGTTTCGTGTGAGAGGTATTTTGGGTTTGGATGCGAGATTGATGAGGAAACCTCTAACAAGCTTGAAGGTCTGTTCATTTTTTAAGTCACTGCAATTCAAAAGTTGGATTTACAATGCCTTTCCCACTTGGATTACTTTTTTATTTTCATTGTTAATAGGTCTGCCCGGTGTTCTCTTTGTCCTCCCGGATTCTTACGTTGACCCTGAATACAAGGACTATGGTGGTAAGGCTTTGTACTTCTTTCTAAGAGTGCTACTAATTTGCTTTTGTTTAGGACTCATCTAGAATTTCAGTGGTTAGGATAACTCTGTGCGTGTTGTTCTTTAACTCTGTGCGTTTGGAAGTAATATATTCTATGCATGTGCATCAATGTGATTTTGACAAAGATTTGGTGCATGAAGTTTTCGATAGGAAGAAATAATGGTGATGGCATGATTTGATTCTTCTTTAATGCACAGTCCATCTTGGCAAAGCTATAGAGTCTTATGGGCAATGTTTAGCTTTGAATGCTAATGGACTTATATCAAATTGTTCTCTCTATACTGTTCTGTGCTTTATATTCCATGGAGATGCAGATCAGTGGAGATGAAAAATGACTCCTACACCATTTGCCAAGTGTTTTAAAGATGAATTGTGTAGTTATTTCCTTGGTGAATGTTCTTATAGGTTGATTCTATCTCTTTGTTTATGAATTGCCGCCTGTTCTGTCTCGGTCCATCTTGGCCAGGCGAGTGTGTTTGGGAGTGTGGTAGCGGTTGCTTATCAAAATGCTTTTCATTACAAAACACATCAAATAATGTTTTTTTTATTTATTTTAAAAAAATTATTTTTGACACTAGCATATTAAAATGATCTGAAAATATTAATTTGAAGTAAAAACAAAAAATAAAAAAATTTCAATTTTTTTCAAAAGCTCTTCCGAAACACAATGCCAAGACTATGTCTAGCTTTGAATGCTAATGAACTCACATCAATCTACTAACATTACCTGTTCTTTTCTTCTTGTGCTCAATTGAGGTGCAGAATCATTTGATATGATACATAAATTTTATTGCTTTTGTAAAGTTCCTCTTAACTCACAGTCCATCTTGGCAAAGCTAAAGAGTCTTATGGGCAATGTTTAGCTTTGAATGCTAATGGACTTATATAAAATTGCTCTCTATACTGTTCTGTTCTTCATATTCCATGGAGATGCAGACCAGTGGAGATGAAATGCGTCTGCTACATTTTTTACTAATTGTTTGAAAGTTAAATTGTGTAGTTATTTCCTTGGTGAATTTATTGACAGGGTTGATTCTATTTTCTTTGTTTTATGGCTTGCTGCTTGTTCTTTCTTTTTCTGTCCTGAATAGAAAACTTTGATAGCTTGATGAATATCATTTGTTCAAACTGGCTGGTTGACCCTGCATTCGATCTCTGCCTTTGATATCTGTTCTTGAGATTGTAAAGGCTTATGGTTGTGGCTGCATGGTTAACTTTTGTCGGTTCTAGTAAGAAATGTTCTTCATCAATCCAAATTTTAGTCTGAACTTCCCTTTATTTTACGGGCCTAACTTCCTCTCAACTAACACAATGCTTTCAATGGACTAATTTTAGTCTGTTGCTTCTTCACCCTCATGGTGAAGAGGTTCTTTTCTCCCCATTGCATAGTTTAGAGACTTATTCGTCATAATATTCCTTTTCCTAATGTTGTATGGCTTTCTTTTAATGGCAGCTGAGTTATTTGTGAATGGAGAGATAGTTCAACGGCCACCTGAAAGGCAGAAAAGGGTGGAGCCACAGCCACAGAGAGCAAATGACAGACCAAGATATAATGACAGAACCCGATATGTGCGTCGCAGAGAAAATATGCGGTGAAGCAATGCATGGGAAAGCTTGCTGTATAGTTTCTGCAATTGGAAGCTTGTCCTGCGTGGTCATCAATGGTGTCCGTAACTATTTAATGTAGCCAGTTGAACCAAGGATATTGTATGTGATAATTTCGTGTTTCTCTCCTTGACATGTCCCAACGCGAAGCGTCTGAATGTAAATTCTGCTATCCTCGTAAGTTTTGCTTTTTTTGTTCCTTTCAGGTCAGGCGTATCAGCTGCTTGTTAGGTTTTACTTGCACTGAACACATGGTGGAAATTGTAAAATACTTTTCGGTGGTTGTCCACATTGAGGGGGGTGGTTTAGCTTTGTGGTTTTGCTCGTCCCTGTTAGCAGATAATGAACTCTGTGAGTATGGGATCCTCATACTTGCTCGCTGGAAAGAGCGTGTGGCCCCTTGAAGAAAGGGGAAATGTTTTGAATTATTACAGCAAAGCCTCGTTCATAAACTAGCTGGGGTTTGTAATATGATTTTTTTTGCACGATGTTCATGTTGGTAATGGTCCTGATAAGTGGACCCAGTGGCTCGTGTTTTTTTTCTGATTTGATAATGATAATTGTTTCACACCTCCTACTTAATGTGTGGTAACTGGTTACGTTTTAAAAAATGTTTTTTTGCTAAACTTAAATTGTAAAATTCAATCGTAAAACTATAAAATTATAAATAAAATGTTTTAATTAATTATATATTAACAGTATAACTATAATATAATTAAAATAAAAGTGAAATAAATAATAGAAAAGTTCAAGTTTTTTATTTTTTTTACATTGAATTTTTTAGAAAAATTAACTTATTTAAATGAATTTTTTTTAAATTTTAATAGATTATTTAACATTATATTAATTTATAATTTTTATTCTATATATTTGCAAGCTAAAATAGAAAAATATACCAATTGATATATTAATAATTACATAATGATATGTAAGAATATGAATAGGTATTTTTATTTTATGAAAATAAAATCCATAAATAACTTATATTGTTAAAAAAATTATAATAATTATAGTTAAAATTGAGCCTTTGATTATTATATTGCACAAGTTTTATAATATATAAATTTGGAACAATGAAAATGCTAAGATATTATTAGATTGCACAATTTTATACTTATTTTAAACTTGTAAAATCGGTCTGAGTTTACTAATTTTATTGAGTTTGATCGAATTTTACTGATTTTATTGATTTTTGAACTTTTAGTTTGATTTTACATGTTAGATACATGTTGACTTGTAAAATCATTTAAACTTATAAAATCAATTTGAGTTTAATTTTACCAAGTTTGATCGAGTTTCATCATTGATTTTACTAATTTTTGAGTTTTTAATTCGATTTTACATATTAGATACATGTTGACTCGTAAAATCATATGATTTTAGGAGTCAACTCATGATTTTGACAACATTGATTGAAATCATCTAGCAACCAGTAAAAAAAATTTCTTTTTTCTGCAAGTGTTTAGAGACTTCCTTGTCATAATATTCTTTATGTTAAGTCAATTTCATCTTTAAAATTTTTTATCGATCGATCAACTTACTTAGTGATAAGTTAAGTTGAGAAAATTTCCAAGCGACTTAATTTTAAACTTGTGTTAAATGAATAGTTGAGTTGAAATGTTGTTTTGTTATTTTTATTATTTTTTGTCAATTTTATTCTCGAACTCTTTTTACATGCAAGCCAAGATGCTATTAAACAGGTTAAGTAGAGTGGATTACATTGAAACAAATCTAAAATAATTTGATTTTAGATCCAGGCCAAGCAAGGAATTGAGTCTGAGGATTTTGAGGCTGATATATTATGTCGACTTTAATAATAATATCAAATAGTTTTTTTTTCATGTTTAATTTTTTAATATGATCCATAATGTAACGCGTGTGTGTAATTAAAAGTACAAATATGTACCTTATTAGATGTAGATATATAAAATTTTTACCTTATACAATTTCATTATCATCCCTGATTTAGATGTTTTCATACCATGTCATCTTCTTAATGTTTACTCATAAAATTTAGATGTTTCCATTTACCATGTTATTTTACAAAGGAAATAAATAATTAATTTGAATTCAGAAATTGTACTTGCTAGAAATAAATTAAAATCATTTTTTTTTTTTTATCAATTGTTCTAGATGGTTTGCTAAGAGCTTAAAGATTTAAATATTGCAACATTAAAAGAAAAGGAAAGAAAATTAAAAATATATGGTTGTAATATCGACGACACGAGGCAACAAATGGGGGGCGTGTCATTCATGAGAAATCAACAAGGGGGGAAGGGGATACTAATAGGTCGTCGTCTCGTCCTTGTATTTTTCATTTTTGGGCTCCTAATCTTAAACTGCAAATATATGGTGTTTGTTCGTGGCCATCTTCTACCTTAGGTCTCTTCTATCTCCTCCGCACAACTCTCATCTCCTCCTACTCGTAGGCTGTAACTAATCATACTTAACTATTTCCTCCGCCTCCGCCTCCAATTCGCCATTCTCCGACTTCTCCACTCCGCTAACTGCCTTTTAGGTACGACTCCAAACAAACCTCTTCTTGCAGTACATTTAATTTAACTTATTTTTCTATTATCTAGACTGGATATTGTTTTGTTCTAGAAACAAACTTAATCAAGGTGAGTTTAGTGTAGGAATTTTAAGCCAGTTTTTCGAAAGGTGATTTTGATTCTTTGTTAAAACACATGCATTAGTGACTAATATTAGGAATAATCTGCGTGTTATTTTCAGATTTATTGGAAGTATCTTCATTCTCCGTTAAACCTGTATGTATCTGGAAGATTTTGATATAATGCCCAACAGTAGTTAATGTGTTAGGCTTCATGGAATTTTGGGGTGTCCCACAGAACAATAGTATGATAGATAGATGCATAATGTTAGGTGCCTACCTCAGAGTTGTTACTTGGTATTGAACCTGCAATCTCCCTCCGTGTTGTTGTTTTGTCTCAATCTGTTGTCAGAAGGGTTTCAATTGTTAAAACACATGGATTAGCGACTAATACTTGCTTTATGTTGGTGCATATCTTTCCTCTGGGCTCAGGATAGTTATAGAGCGACTATTTTACTAACAGCCAGAGTTTCACTGGCTTTTCTGCATGCTGCTCGATTTTCTTACTTCAAGGCTTGCGCTTTTTTCCTTGCTCCCAGGGCTGCAGAATTCACTGTTTTGAGTTAGTTTCTATCAGGCATGATGAGCAGATCCAGTCGGCATAAAGACAAGTATGGAAGAAGTAGTGAGATGTCTCAAGATCACCAGTATGAAGGAACTGCTGCACGGACTAGACCGTTCAGCTTTGATGAGATTATGTCTATAAGGAAAAACAAGAATGCATCTGAAATTTTGGAAGGAGAATTAAAAGATATATTAGGAGGTGTTATTAATGAGAAAGCTTCTGATCATAGATCTGAAAGGGGTAATGGCCACAATGAAGAATCTTCAACTGGTCTCCGACAGCACTTGTCAGAGGAACATGGCAAGGTGAGTTACAGAAAAAAAGAAGATAATGTTTCCATGAAGGAGGATTATATAGCCAAAGGCAAAGATAGAGATTTTCGAGATTCAGAAACAAAATCGAAGGCCAAAATGAACGAAGATATGAGAATTGAAGTTAAAGAAAAGACTAATGAAAAAATTCATGACAGGAGAAAAGGTGATAAGCGGCCAAGCAATATTTCTGAAAGCGAAGCTGTGAGGAAGCATTCAAGAGAGGTGCAGAAAGATAGACATGTGGACAAAAGTAGAGGAAAATCTGAAAGAGAAAGAAAGGAAAAATACAGGAATGGTATTGATGATAAAAGTAGAGACAGGAATGCTGCAAAGAAACATGATTTAGGAAAAGGGCATCATTTAGAAACTTCTGAGAGAAAGGAAAGGAAGGAATCTTCAAAATCTCATCATGAAGAATTAAGGCTGAAAAGGAGACGATCAAGGAGCCGAGAGCACGAGGACAGAAATAGAAGGTCTATTTCACTCTCACCAAGGGCTCACAAACGTGGTTCTTATCACAAAAGAGAGCATGTGGAATTGTCCTCGCATTCTGTCAAAGAAAGGTCTGGACGACAACAATCTGATGCTGAAAATAACCAACTTACAAACAGTAGTTCTAGTAGGCATCAGAGGAGACATGGTAGCTTTGCAAGTGGGCTTGGTGGCTATTCACCAAGGAAGAGAAAAACTGAGGCTGCTGTTAAGACTCCTTCCCCAGCTAAACGCTCACCAGAGAAGAAAAGTGCTAAATGGGACCTTGCACCAGAAGAAACAAACAATGTCTTTCCTGCTGTGATTCTCTCTAATTTTCAATCACCAAACCAAACTGCATCTTCAAATATACATGAAGTGGTCAGTGCCGTTCCTGTTGTTTCAGCTCCAATGAAGCCTCTTTCCGGGGTTTCACCCAGTTCTTCGTCAACTGCAACGAAAGTCTCCACTGAATCCATTCAACTTACACAAGTGACCCATCCTATAAGGAAGCTTTATATGGAGAACATTCCAGCTTCAGCCTCTGAGAAAGCTGTGATGGACTGTCTTAATAACCTTTTGATTTCTTCAGGTGTCAATCATATCCAAGGAACCCAACCATGTATAAGCTGCATTGTAAGTTTCTAATTTGTATTTGAATAATGTCCATTTTATTCTTATCGAGTGTATGGTTACAATTGCGTTGTGGCATGTCTTGCCATATTTTATCTGCAGATGCAAAAAGAAAAGGGCCAAGCTCTTGTGGAATTTCTGACTCCAGAGGATGCTTCAGCAGCTCTCTCTTTTGATGGCTGTTCTTTATCAGGCTCCATTATCAAAGTCAGACGGCCCAAAGACTTTATTGAAGTGGCAGTAAGAATGACCACCCTCCATTTCTTTTAAAGTTTAATAGCTTTGCACTAATCTTTAGGATTTCTTGTTTTTCTGGCTTATTCATGGTGTGCTATTGTTTGGAATTTTTTGGTATTGTCTATTTTGAAGTTAATTGGTCTGTCTGGATGCTTAGAAATATATTTGATCCTTTCCAATCATTTCTTTTCCCTGTTTCTCTTTGGTGATGATTTATTTTTATGTCAGTTGTCTGTCCACTAGAATTTCTAACTTTAATCTAATTGCTGCAAGTTCTTATGATGTATATATCTGTGTATTTTGGAGCTCTATTTTTCTCAAGTCATAGAGTACATCAATTCCTATGTCTAGTCAATCGGAAACCTTATCAGTTGCGAGAGATAGTTTTATTAGCTAAAAGGAAATGACAGTAGAAAAGCCAAGTTCTCTGTAATCTGGTCCAGCCTGCATGGTGATCAGAATCAAATCTTAAGACAAGATTGATATTTTCCTAAATTACTTTGAAGTGAGTCCTGAAGGAGGAGTGCTGCAGTGGTGAGCTCGGTTTAGGCCAGTGTGCTGTTTAAAAAGATATTAAGGCGTGACCTTTTAGATAATCGATTGCAAGCTATTGTTGTTCTTTCAGAGTAATCGAGAAAGATGGATTTTTGTGACTAGGGTTTGATATATATATATGGCATGTATTTATTCACAGTAGATTTTAGGCTTGAAATGTCAGGTTATGATTCTACTAGTTAATCTTGTCTGCAAATATTTTACCTGCTTGCAAGAATGGTATTATTTCTTTGCAAATGGGTGTTTTACAACAATCACTTTGCAAGAATGGTATTATTTCTTTGCAAATGGGTGTTTTACCAAGTCAACAACTTATAAAGTTTGGTTGCATTGGTTAACAAGAGAATGAATTCAATGCATCTAACTGTTTGTAAAATATTGCACAGAAAATTAGTTTTAACTTGCATAATGCAGCTACTGATCAGAAAGAGAGGTTTTGGCATTTATCATAACTCCTGTGACAGTGTTGCTCTCAGATGCATTACTTGCTCTTGAACCTACAATTCATTGCTGTGTATTTGTTGTATGCATTTAGTATTTTATTGATGTTTTGTATCTAAAGGCTTTCAAAAAGACAAAGTTTAATGCAACTATCAATGGTCAATCTATTTGTAGGCCACGTAATATTGGGTTAACCAAGAAAGAGGTGGCTCCTGATGTGAAGTTATTACTCTCTTATTCTCCCCATCATTTATAAATGGGGAGTTGTAACACTTGCAGTTACTCTTTTTGACTGTTTTGATTAAAATTATAGCATAATCTTGGAGTGTACTTGCTTCCTATCACATGCACACGGGTCTCACTTATGACAACTACCAACAGATCCCACATGCATGTGAGAGAGGAGCATGCTTCCATGGCACAGTGAAGTGAGCTTGTTCTGTATGTAATTGCAGTAGTTTGCTGTTCACTGGGTATCAGTGCTATCGACTAGTCGACTGTATTCTGGAAACTATTTTGAGGTGTGTGCCTTGAATATTAGACCATCCTTAAAAGTTACTGTGCTCGTATAAAAGTATGTATTTAGATAAAATGAACCCTTGTGTCATATACAAATACCAAACAAAGGAGCTATACTTGTTGTCGAGTGCAGGATTTTCTGGTTTTGGTATATTCAAAATTGTGGGTTATGGAAGATTTCTTAGTCCTTATCATATAGGTGAGGGCCTCATAATTGCAAGATCTTGCATGATTTTGTCATTGGTTTTCATAGACTCCTTAGATTTTGCTAGCTCTGTGGAAGCAAAGCAAGATTGTCCACAAATTTAACATAGGAACTGTTTCTGTAACTTCACAAACTTCATATTGCACATGGAATATTCTGTTTGCCTAGTTACATGAGATTTATTCTGACTGTCATGTTGGAATCTCTTAAATAGGATGTTTATATTGGGTGTGTGATATTTCACGTACTGGATGGTGATGAAGCTGTCTCCTAAATAAGAAGATATCCAGGTGTAGTGACGAGTTTGATGGTGCTTCTTTCTCTGGCATTGGTTTTGGGCTACTGATATAGGCTGCTCAAACAGTAATTTTTTCGTCTAAGGAAATGCAGTGCTGTATGTTATGTATTTAATGTGCTAATTCAATAATGTTTTAAGGTGTATATATATAGGATAGTTCTGTCATTCTCTGTTATCAACTCTGAATTTTCCCAGCATATTTACTTGCATTATATTTTTTGAGTGACATGATGTTATCTGCTAAATATTCTCCTCATAACATTGGCATGGTTTTGCACATTCTTTTATTGATGTTAACTTCTCTTCTTTAAGTTCAATCCTGTATATTTCTTGTCTTAACAGAAATTTAGAGAAAACACGAGAGATATGGTAAAAAATGTTTGTTGAAGGGATCAATGAGATCTAACAATTTGAAGTTCATAGTTTTGACTAAAAGGATATTTCCTGTCATCGAGTAACTTTTTTGATGTTCTTGTATCATTATTTCTCTATTTGTTAATTCTGGCATCATGTCTGCCCTAGATGAAAGCAGGCCTGATGACATAATTGGTTTGCTCTATGTTTGCTGGAAAGAAACCAATATGCAGGTTCAATCTTGATCTCACAGTACTGTTTCTGTGGCATACACAGTCTCTCACCTTGATTATCAATGCATTTGAACTTTTTTAGGGATATGAGTTTTTTGATCATGGAATGGGTACTGTAAAAAGAAACTCATGCACATTTGGTGTTATTAAATTAGAATATATGGATTATATTTTATTTATTGCCTCCTCTCCTATCCTCAGTTTTCACGAAATCTGTTTGATTTTATACGTGTTGCTTGAATTTGTGTATTGTAAACAGACACTATTTTTTTGTTCAATTGATGCTTTCAGCTTCTTCTTTGCTTTTTCTGAGGTATATTGTGGTTATTATCCATGTAGCAGGTTTTCAGACAGTTGCTATTTTCATGCAGACTGGTGAACTAGAAAAATCAGCAGCTGCAATTGATGCAATTGGTGATATTGTTAAGGATTCACCTCATAAGGTGTGCACCATCATCCTTCTAACTGATTTTTGTGTTTACTTTAACTTCCAGTTAGCTAGGTCTTTCTGGTCCTCTGGCATGAACAAAAAGCTAGGGTTTTTATTCCTCTTTCTTAGAACTTTTTTTTTTTAATTTAATTTTGAACCTCGAGTGGCAATTTTCAGTTTGTATGTGTTTCCAATGGAAGTTCAAGAAATTCCTTGTTAATGACATTGACTGATGAACCGAAATTTTTCTTTGGTCCCCCTATCTCTTTCCTTTTCTTATATTTGCAAAGATGATTTTCAGCATTCACAGAAAAATGCTTTCTTCTAACACATGGGTGAGACAAATTTCAGGAGTTAGTGACCACATGGGGAGGGACAGGGGAACTTTTTTTATTGTGAACTGGCAGTTGCAATAGAATTTGGAAATATTAAAAGCCATGGAACATAGGATAGACTCGATGTTGCAAGTGTGCTAGAACTAAAAAGGAATTTGATGACTAGAATATAATAGTTTGTGGATGGCCAACATCGCTCTGGCTGCTTGACTAGGATGTTTTTAAGGTGAAAGAGGAGGTCCCAGTATAATTTAATTGCAGTGAATTGTTTTACTCATAAAATAGCTTGTGCTTAAACCCCTATTCACCGCTGCTCTTGCTACGCTAGTAGCATAACTGATAAAACAACTGGTGTGTAGCTGAGACTTGAGACTTTACAGGGTGAAACTGATGTAGCCACGCTTTTATTTTTGTCCTTCAGTTGTAGACCTGAAAGGAACTGTGCCTTGCTTTTATCCACATGTAATTACCACCTCCTTTGTGTTTATTTCTTATTATTTTTACTGGTTGGATTTTCATTATTATTAAATGTAATTTTATCTTGTATTGAGTCTCTATTGCTTGTATCTAGTTACCTGATACGCTACTGGCTCTGATTTATATTTACAATCTTGTGCTTATTTTTCTGTTTTGAGTTATTTGTTCAGATTTTCATTGGTGGAATTTCAAAGGTTCTTTCTTCTAAAATGGTAATTTGACTCTGAAATTTTCAATTCTTTGTGTACAGTGTTCCTTCCTCTAGGGTTCCTGCATTCCCATACACTCCTCCATCTTTCTCTTCAAAATTCCTGCACCCTTTCCACCTTCCATATCCTTTATTTTATTTGCATTTCTCCAATTTCCTCAGTTCTGTAAGTGACAATGATGCTCTTGCTGCTTTTATAGCTCATGGAGATTGCTAGTGCCTTTGGACTTCTGAAGGCATACCAGTTTGAGAATAGTAAGGATCCTGATGAGCCATTTGCCTTCCTAGAGGTAAGAGAGCATATTTGTGTTGTTGCTTACATTTGCTTCCAGAGAGGCATACCACTGTGCTGTTAGAACACTTAGGGTTCTCCTTTACGTGAATTTAACTGTGCTTCTTTGTTCATTATTGTTTTCTTTGTAACTTAATCCTCCCTTTCTCCTGACCTTGACTGTCAAAGAACTGATCTATACTCTTGATATCAGTATGCAGATGAATCGGTTACTTTCAAGGCATGTGCGGGTCTCAATGGTATGAAGTTAGGAGGGCAAGTAATAACTGCTATTCGAGCTGTTCCAAATGCATCATCCTCGGTAGTTCCTCACCACCCTGATTCCTCTACTGAAAATTTAATATCAACTCTATGCATCACATGGTGATGGGAACTAACATAGAAGTACCACATTTTAGGGAAGTGATGGAAATCCACAATTTGGCCAGATCTCTCAGCATGCAAAGGCTCTTCTTGAGAAGCCTACAGAAGTCTTAAAGCTTAAAAATGTGGTATGGTATTATGTTTCTTGGTATATATTAATTCAGTAATTCTTTCATGTTTCTATATTTAAACTTTATTTTGGATTGATATTTTTTTTAACTATCTATTTTATCCTTGTCCTTTTCTCAATATTAAATAGTTTGATTCAGAAAGCCTTTCATCCCTATCTAACACGGAAGTTGAAGAAATATTGGAAGATGTGCGTTTAGAGTGTGCCAGGTATGAGTAAACGAATTTTTCATTATTGCTTTCTAACTTTATAGTAATTTGAATCATGGTTTGGAATATATGTTCACCTCTCAAACCTGCAGGTTTGGCTCTGTTAAATCCATTAACGTTGTCAAGTATGCTGCAATTACCACATCCACTTCAAAATCATGCGAATTCAATGATGATACGGTATCTGCTGAAGCTACACAAAGCTTAGGTTGTGATGGAACAGATCCTAAAACAAGGAACATCAGAGGATCTATTGACCAAAAGTTTATGGAAGGCAACAGCATTGGTGATGATAAACCAGCAAGTGATGTCATGGAGGATGAGCCATGCCAACCAGCTCAGGTTGACAGTGATATGGCTGTTCAAGACTTAGCATGCAAGAGTTCATCCGGTTTTGAAGAACCCCCTCAAGATGTGTCAGACAGCAATGTCGACAAGGTCACTGATGACATTGAAATGGAGGAAGTCCATGTGGAAAACAAATCAACAGCTGGAGAAGATTTGAATTTGAAGGAGGTGGGAGATAACAAATTAATGGCTGGAGAAGAGTTGAATTTGGAGGAAGTCAGTGGAGATGTTGAAAAAGATTTTGCGAATGATAGCATGGAAATGAAACCAAATTCTATTGAGAAGGGAGATTGCAAGGAACAGGATTGTAATCGTGGACTCATTTTTGAGCGAGGATGTGTTTTTGTGGAGTTCAGAAGAACAGAAGCCGCTTGCATGGCAGCGCATTGTTTACATGGAAGGTTATTTGACGACCGTGCTGTGGTGGTGGAATATGTTCCTCATGATATTTACCTTGCCAGATTCCCAAAATGATTGTTTTAGTAGATGCCATGAACTAATGGGAAAACCACGTGCATGCAGACTGACGAGGGGATTTTCTGTTCAGGCCTGGTAAAACACCCACCCTTTTTGACATTTGGAGCAGTGTTGAACCTTTGTTTAATCTCAACCTTTTTCCATATGACATGTCGGAAAACATGTTTTTTGAACTGCAGGGAAACTTGCAAAATGCTGAAATCATAGTCACTGGTTGGAGTTTGAAAGTTTGAGGATCTGGGTTGGTCTGAACTAGGTTGATCTATTGAATTGATCATTCACGTAATGGGGCTAGTAGAGTTACATACATGAAGGATAAGGCTGAAAGAGACTTTTGCTAATGTAATATTTTCCTTTCTTGCATATGCAACAAGTACGTTGAAGGTCAAGGGTTCAACACTTCAACTCCTAATTCCAAAGTGGGATATGATAATTCATCAAGTAAATGCTTGCGATACAGGAGGGAAGCTTACTGCCATGGTTTTGGTTCCTGTTTTGCAAGGTGCCCTTCCCTCCCAGAAAACAAAAAAAAAAAAAAAAAGAGGAGGAATTTAGGGCTTGTCTAGTATCATTTGTGGTTTTCCCTACAAAAAACTTGTTTGTACAAGCAACATGTTACCAAAACTTTCAAGAGCCACATTCTTAAAAGTACCTCTTTTTCTGTAGAAGTAAAAATTTGGCAATTTGGCAACTGGTTACAGGTTCTTATTTCTGTAGAAGTAAAAATCAAAACAATTAAGCTCTTTGTTTTTGCTTCTGTTTTGAACAAAAACAGAAACCTTAATCTAATTAGATTCTTGGACCAAAGCATAATGAAATTTAATGATATTATAAATATAATTGATCGGTTTTCATTGGAAAATAAATACAATAATAACACAACTTTTCAATCAATCATGTTCCTTAGTTCATCATACAAGTTTAACAATTAAAGGTGTACATCCTCTCTCTTTGTTTTTTGGCTCCATTGTTCTTCCTTTTTTTTTTTATAGAAAAAAAATATTTTTTAAATTAAGACCAAAAAATACTAATATTATGAGTTTTTATCATTTCTTTGTTTTGTAATTTTGTTAATAGATAGTTGTATGATAATATATTTAATATTGCCAAACGTATGAATTTCATTGCACTATTAGGCCATTTTTTAGGCCTTGTGTAGCCCAGCCCGTGTGAGCAGGTTGATGGTCCCTAACTCAGCCCAACCTAACCCAAGAGAATACACACACCGTCCATCAAATACGAAAAGGAAAGAAAAACAAGAGGCCTCAAATGAAGTAGCTGCTGCTGCTGCTCAATACATGTTATCCGTTTCTGCCAATTTGAGAGAAGATAACAAGCAATAAACGAAAGGAAACACAGAAGAAGAAGACAATGGCAACAACAGCAATAGGGGTAGGGGTTGGGGTTGGGGTTGGAGGAGGAGTGTTGCTTGGAAACAGTATATGCTTCCGCAAAACACAGCAGCTTTCTATTTCGAAGACTAGTCTGGTTTCGGTTTCAGAGATAGGGTTTGTCACTTCCCAGTTGAGTGGCATCAGAATTTCCTACAACCCACCAAAACCACTCTCCGCTCCTTTCTCTCCCGCTCTCCAACCTGTCATTGCCCGTAAAATTCTCTCTTTCTCTTGTTTTCTGGTGTTCTAGATTATTTAATGCAAGTTTTGATTTGTTTTCATAGACATGGCCTTTGTTTTATTAAACCCAGCATTGCTAATGATTGTATTTGTTGCATCTGTCTTGTCTTAACATGCTAGTGTCTGAGACGGGGCAGAGCTAACCCTTGCTTATTAGATTTTTGTTCTTCATGTACATGGGACTCGGTTGGTGCTTGCTATATTACAGCGGTTTAGATTTTGATTAATTGTGTTATGTGATTCTTTTTTTTTCTTTTGTTTTTGGCAGGTAGAATTTGTCCCTTTACCGGGAAGAAAGCAAACAGGGCAAACAAAGTTTCCTTTTCAAACCACAAGACCAAGAAGTTGCAGTTTGTCAACTTGCAGTACAAGAGGGTGTGGTGGGAAGCTGGCAAGCGCTATGTCAAGCTGCGATTGTCGACCAAAGCGTTAAAGACTATAGAAAAGAACGGACTGGATGCTGTTGCTAAGAAGGCTGGCATAGATCTTCGCAAAATGTAATAAATTGGGCCTTATGGTTTTGTTTCCAGTTGATGGTATATTTTGGTTTTCTGTTATTCATCCCCTGTCTTGTTGAATTCTTCCCTGAAATCAGTGATATCGTCTTTACATCTCACAAGCTGGAAATTTCTCTTTATTCATGTGCTCTGGCTTTTCATTTATCTAAAATGGTATTGATTCCTAGTTGTAGATTATATTAGTGTTCTTGAAATTTTCAGAATAGGTTCTCAAATTTCAGGCTAGATTGTTCTTCCTTTTCTCTTTCCAGTGCTCAAGCATTTTGCCATCATTGGAAGTGGATGGATGAATGATTGCTTTAATTTTGAAAAAGAAAGCAATCTAGGCGCGAGTATTTTTTGCAACATTTCGGACCAGATACCGTGATATCCAATCGATGCGATCTGGACTCATCGAGCCATGGCCGGATATCTTTTCTGGTCATGTAATATCCAAATCCAGCCATGTGCTCCCGTTCCATTCCCATGCAGGTAGCGGTGTGGAGAAGCTACTTAACCGATAAAAGAGCACCCGAGAGATAGAGGGAGGAACCCTGAAAAAGAAATGGTGAATGAAAATAAAACGAAAATTTGATCCCATCTCATGTTTGCACTTGAGCATCAGTTTCCTTCTAGCAAGCTTCTCATGACACCATTACATCTTATACAAGGTAAGAGTCTCGCAAGAGCGTGCGAGCATCACCCTCTTCTATGACAATTCACCAGTACAGAGCTGACAGGGTATCAAAATGAAGTCATTCTGAGAGTATTTGATGCCTCTAAGCACTGCACGAGCAGTTCAAACTTTCCTACAGCAACACTGTATTGCTATATTTTAAATCTGTTGGCACATATTTTGCCAAATGGAAAGAAATCTATTCAGTTTCCTTTTTGTCAAGCAATTAGTATCGTCATCAAGAGCCAAAAGAAAAGGAGAAAAAAAAGAACAAAAAAACCTAAATTTTGAATGCTATTTTTTTCTTCGGGTAAAGAAACCTGATTAAGCTATCATTTCAGTTTTCAAAAGTCTGCATCAAGATCTCAGTCATGCCTGCAAAAGTAGAAATACCAGGTGGTCAATTTCTGAAAACACAAGAAACGGTATTGTTATTTTAGAATCTGGTAAACTACAAAAACATCTTGAAAACTTCTCCACAGCCTTTGCAAGTAACTTATCCAGCACAGAAAAGGATAAAAAAAAAAAAACCTTATCCTACATAGAAAGAAAACTCACCCTTTCAAGAAGTGGTTTTCTTTGGCAGATTCACATCGTCAGCAGAGTAATAATCAGCAATGAGCCGGTGCATGAATGACGGGTTATATCCTCCTCTGCAGCGTAAAGAATGATCAGTACTTAAAAACCCACACAAGCCGTTTCTAATAATAAGAACACAACATAGTTACAATTAAAAGAATAAAACTGTACAACAGCCAATCCAGTTAAACTTTTGCCAATTTGTTTCATAATGGTGATAATTGGAGATAGAGAAGCTAATTTCCCAAGAAAAAGAAAAACAAGCTTGCTTCCTAACACTTAGAATGGTCGTACATGTCGGTAATGAAAACACTGACAAGCTCTGGTGGCACATAATCAAATGCAGGATTGACAACATTAAGTAGAGGAGTGCCGCTGCCAATGCTGAAGTCCATGCAATCTGAGAATTCCCCGTATTGCAAGAGTTCTGATGGACATCTCATTTCATTTAGCAAGACTTGTGGATTTTGCGGATATAATGGACACAACTGCCAGATAAATAATACAGCATTATCAACAAAAAGCAAACAGGTAATATCAGAGTCAAAGCAAAATTCGTAAGGATTGAGAATTTGCTGGACAGTTTTGAGCATGAACACACAGATAGGCATTGATTTTGTATGGATTGTTACCATTTGGACAGTTTCATGTGAAGACTTCAGACTTGCTCTTCTATAAAGCGAGAAGCTTTGCGATATTAATTTTTTTTTTTCAAATTTTTTATGCTTTAGCAGATCAAGGAATACTACTGGAAAATCTCCAAAGAATACATGTTCTATCCAATAGGATGTTTTTGTCAGCAAACCTTATGAGTACCAGCAACCACAACAAATGGAACAGCGTGCTTCCTGGCAGCAAGTGCAACCATGTTCAACCCAACAGGACCTAAGACGCCACCATTAGCCATCACGGCATGAACTCCAACTACAACCTTTACCAGAAGTCCCAATTTTAGGCAAGTAAATTATAATCATCAATGAAAGAGCAAGGCATTTGAAGTTGGCAATTACCATGTTCACTCGAGAAATCATTGCAAAAACTGCAGAATCAGTAATCAGTGTAGTCTGTAAGCCTCTTGCTACGAGGTCTTTTGCAAGGGCATGCCTCTGATACCTAATTTATGAATCATTAGAGAAAGGAGAATTAAATACTCAATGAAGGGAGTGAGGCGGGAGACTATTTTTGTTGCTTTCACATTAAGATTTCTACATACTTTGGAGCTCCTTCAGCGACAAAAACCCGAAATGATCTTTTCTCTTTTGCAGCACATAGGAATTCCCTCACAGTTCTTGAACGACCAAAAGTTAAAATAATCTCACTGAAAATTATTAAAAATAGTTAAAACTAATGCAAACATTAAAGAGCTGTGACAAATATACGCAGGCAAGATTGTTCAGCGAGGAGAAATTCAGGCTAAAGAAATACATACAAGACCAGTTATCAACATAAAAAGTAAAACGAATAAGCAAGCGAGATCTCTTTAAGAATACACTCTTTTAGAGGCTTTAAGATGCACCGTCAGCCTATCTAATGACTCAAGTTTCAGGGTACTTTTGCAGCATTGTATTGGAAAATATCAAACATATTTTTCAGTGTTACCATATGTACTACTTGTTCAAGCACTGAAACCCAGGGAAGTAACCAATGGCACTTAAAATCTGATAAAATGAAGATTCAGAAATTCAATCTACGAGACCGAAATCCCCTTTATGGGGGCAATGCTATACAAAGTGCGATGATATAATGAATCAAACAAGAAGGTAAGCTATACAATCTTCTGAAAGATGAAATGAGAACATCTGACTAGCAACTAGCAAGTTTATCATTCTTTTTATGCTTCCATATTAGATCTTGGAAACTTTAAATAAACTGGTTAGAACCGGATTATGTAACTTCTTATGCCCAGACCCAGAGTGTCTAAAGCAAAATAGTTGAAATCAATATCATTGGGAGGAAAAAGTCTTAAGGTAATAATGTGAAGCATCTTGAGATAGAAAATGATATCAAGTGGTGATGATATATACTTGTGATGAATAAGCTCCACTGCATGTTCTGCAATCTGTTCGTGGCAACTGTTTATATCTTCGATGAGTTCATTAACTGCCCGTATCACATCATGCTTCAATTTCCAGATCTCTGTGTTTCTATCGGCTGCTGCAAGGGATAACATGCCATTACACACCAAAACCCAAAAATGCTTTGAAGTGAATGCTGCTTTTGCTAGAGACCATTGTATTTCTCTCTGATAAATGAGGTTCGGCTAAATTGAAAACATTTTCATACGTGAAATCTGTAATTATCGAACTTAGAATAATATTGGGAAAATGTTCAAGGCAGAAAAAAATATATGTGGGGGATTTTGAACCTAAGCTTTAAGCATATAGCAGCTTACATTTTCCTTTTCCTTCGAAAGAATCTCCGATATAGGAAGAGTGGCGAGCTATTGCCGAATCAGGTGTGCGGTCAAGAAGGGAATGCAATGAAGGGGGGCGCGATGGAGGTCCTGCAGCAACGGCAACATCTTGAGCTCGGAAATCTTTCTGTTCAGCAGTATCCCTGTTATCACCACCAGCAGATGATACCAGTCCTCTAAGAGCATTTGTCGCAACTGAAAAATCCTCCTCTCTAATTACGTGCAAAACACGCTTTACAATGTTCCCAACAGCAAGCTCTGCAATGCGGTTCATACAACATTTTCATTATAAATATACCAAAGACGACCTGATAAGCTACCACATGACTTCCGATCTTTGAAGTTGTGCTGGATAAACAATTAGAGTGTTTATTACTCGCAACTTTAAGTTTGGAGGGATGTTATTTTTATAGTTTATAGTGCCTAATCCCCACTCTTAAAGTGACAAGGGAGCTCTTCAATTGTCCTGAGCTTTCCACCAGTACACTTCTTATATTCATCTATGCCTATAAACCAATATTGCTTCCTAAAGGAAGAAAAATATTCTTGATTGTAGAGGAATGGAATTCAAAACCTGTACTTTTCTTTCAGAAGTCTACAAAAGGCATCATCGGGACCACAATTCATCTTTTTAATCACTTCTATCTCAACAAACCCGATGAGGAATTTACAGAAGAAAACTGTAAGCATACCAACAGGATTGGCAGCAACGAGCTGCTCCCCCACACTTTTTACAGCTTCAATGAGAGTTTCAGCCTGGTTGGTTTGTGGCACCTTCAGCTGGGATATGACTGACCGAAGCAACTCCGCTGTCAGAAGAGCAGTTGCCTGTGAACCCTCCACCTTCCTGCCACCACAGAGATAAAAGAGAAAAAAAAAAAAAAACATTTAACGAAGAAAGAAAACTTTTTTCTTGGATTAGCACAGGTATCCGAGCCAAGTCCCGACTAACTTTGCCCAAGTATGATGATCTATGGAGAATTGTTGGTACCTAACAAGAGTCTAACATGGAATTTTAAAAGGGAACATACTGTTGAGTCTCAACTCTTCTCCGCTAGGCTACATATTACATCATAAGTATTCATGTCCAAGAACAACCTAACTAAAGTTCAACATGTGCAGTAGTTCCTCACAAATATCATCAAAAACGTCAAAATCACCACAAATTCATGCATGCATATACGAGCCTGTGACCTATGATATATACCATGCCAAAAACCAGGGATGATAAAAATTAATAACCCTTCTTCCTAAAATTTATATGTAAATCACATTACTGTTAAACAAATTTATGTGATATAGAGTATCACATTCGTGTGTAATTAGCAAAACAATAATTAAAATAAAAAAAAGCACATAGAAATTAAAGACAAAGTTGAACTCACCGTTTTCTAAGCTTGGTGACAAGCTCGTTCACAAGAATTTGAGTGCCTGGCATGTTTAGTCCTGAATCACGAAATTAATAAGAAATATGTTTTTTTTTCCGGAAAACAAGACATGTAAAGGAAAAAAACAAAACGTCGAAACTGATTGAAAGTTAAGTGCATGTACCTGTACTTAAAACCCTAAAAGATATTTAAAAAAAAAACAGTCTTAGGGTTTATGACGAGGAGACTTTGAATTTTTAAGGAGGGTTTAAGAATTTCAATCCTCTATTCCCTTTTTTTTTTTTTTTTAATTACGATTTCTTTTAATTGCTTGAACTTAAAATAAATCTAAACAAATCTAAATTAGTTGTAAGGATATTCTTCTCGGATCCATGTTTCCTAAATCGTTACAATTCGTTGCGTGTCTTTCCGTTTTCGATTTTTCTTAAAGTGAAACGTCATTTAATTTGTGGGCACAAATTACAGTATAGTTATTTACTGGCAAACCGGACCGCACAGAGCGCTCATAAATCATATTTTGTATATTTTATTAATAATAATTATAATTTAAATGAATCAAAACCAAATATTTAAAAAAACAAATTACGCTTCAAAAAAATAAAACACATGTATTGGTTGAGTTAAATTCATAAATTAGAGGAGAGTGGAATTTTTTTTTATTAATTACACCATAGATTAAAAAAACAATCAAATCTATATCATCAACATTTTTTTGAATAAAACTATAGTTAATGTGTATTAAATAAGGGTAAAATTATCTTTATTGCATCAAATAATGAATATCAAATTGATAAATCAATGAAAAACTTGAATATTAAATTAAAAAATAAATTACTTCCAAGAAATTATTGTAAATTTAGATCAATTAATTGTAGTGAAGAAAATCTCTTTAAGAATAATTTCTAGTGTATATTAAAGATGTAATAAGAAAAATATTTAAATATCTCTAAAGCTAGCTAGGTGTGGTAGATTGACAGATTTCAATAAAAAAATTATTTTTATCTCTTGCTTTCAATAAAAAATCTTATCACCATTGACAAACGAGAGACTACCCTGATCTCTCCTTGCAATTGGATGCTTTTTTTTTTTTAACTCAAGCTCTCCCAAGAACATATTTGAGCCCATGTCCTCCTTATATCTGTGAGTTTACTGTCATCAGATAGGTTCGTTAATCATTGGTGTGTAGGCCATAGATCTGAAAACATTATGTTAATACAACTAAAATATTTAGAATTGTTGGGGTTTATTCTTGTTTTATAGCCATGTGTATAACCCTCACACCAGCTTCTGTGATCGTGATTTCTTTCTTTCCTGATCTCGAAGAACTTGTAACTGGAAAGAATTTGCTTGGAGAAATGAATTCCCACCTGAGTTTTTCTGGTTAGTAAGAAAAGGTTTGAACTTGAGACCTCTGAAGGTAAGAAGATATCAATTGAGATACACCAGCTTCATCATCCCGAAAGTTCAAAATCAATATGCTTCTCTTGAATTAAATCCCCAAGTGCAGAAACATTACTAATAAATATAATTACTTCCTTCCACTACCATAAGCTGAATTAATTTGAGGTTAAATATTACAAAAAATAAAATAAAAATTGGGCTTAAACTTACAAATAAAGCAAATCATTTTTTAAAAAAGATTTCCAATACATTGAAGCATGTCAAGCAAGTATTTTTGAGTAACAACACAAGTCTACATATGGATTTACGGAGAGAAATGTACTTCAAGATCAGGCAGTCATCTGAAGGACTCAACTGGTGCAGAATCTTCCAGAAACGCTGCAGCCTCGAAGCATTCGGCTGCCTCAAGTGCTGATGAACTGGGATCAGCCTTGTAGAGCAGTCCAAGGTTGTACCATGCAGAATGGTTTGTTTTGTCGAGTCGAATAGCATCAGTGAGAAAGCTTCTGATAATTGGTATTGATTGACTACCAAGTCGTCTGAGGACACAGGCAGTGGATACCAAGCTTGGGACATGGTTGGGTTCCGCATCTAATGCTGCCTTGAATGCTTTCAGAGCCTCTTGATGCAAGCCCTTTGCTTCATAGAGTAACCCTAACATGATCGCCATTTGTTTTTGTTTATATATCAATATATTAGGAAGATCTGGCAGAAAATTTATTCATTCTTCGCTACAGAAGACTTAAAGCAACTATATATGTACGTGTGTATATATTTTAATTTGGTACCCTAAACCTAAAATTCTTCTGCAAGGAAAATGACATGATATGCCTGCAACTAACATAAACGACTAAAATTGAACTTTCAAGATGAGTTTTCTGCATTATAGATTCAATTCCATAGTTTTAAGCAATCTTACATTTAGGAGCCATTCCCTAGCATCATCCCGCAAGCTTACGAGACATCAAAAAACTGAGCTGGCAGGAGCTAATGAGCAGAAAAGGGAACAGCTCCTCCACTTAAACTAGACAACTTGTATATTATATGTAGCTTCATGTGCATGCATGTAAGAGCCCGAACACAAAGAAATAATGAAGGTGATCAGAGTGCACCATTTTTTAACATCTACTCACCTGTGGAGTGCCATCTCGAAGCAGAATAAGGGCTGAGAGTCTTTGATTTTGAAAGACAGACCTCAGCATCCCGCCACTGTGACAGACTTGTGTACACATTAGCCAGATCGTGCCATGTTTCCATTTCCAAACTCCAGCTGTTTCTCTGATTCTGTAGATTTATGTTTTTATGTGTATATATATATGTACGGGAAAATGATTTAGAGAGAACATATTTATGCTATTCAATACTACTATTTTGCCTCAGCACAGGCTTCATGGGTTCAAACCCAAACTTTAGTTCTTTTCACCTCTCACAGCAATGGTAGAACCCAAAAGCTTTTCAAATCATATAGACTTTGGGATGAGAATAGCTGGTCCTAGAAAGCTCATCGGAATTTGGTTATTCACCAGACAAAAATTTCCCATGAAAACTTTATAAAACATGAGAAGTCCAACTCTCATCTCAAGGTTGAAAAACATAAATTCTTCGTAAACTATTGCAAGTACTGCTCATCGTACCATAAATCTATTTCTGGTTTCACAATATAGTTAAACTACGTACGATTACTTTTAGGAAATTTGACAGATTTTAATATATATATATATATATATAATTCCTTTTGACATTCAAAGGCACTTTTGTATTTTGAAGACTGTAAATATTTATAGTTTTGTGCAATTATAAAAGAAATACAAAATTTATGAAGCCAACAGTACTCATTCAAAAATTTAAATTTATTTTCTTCAAAGCTACTCTTGAAAAGATCAAACAGGTTCCTGGTGATATTACATTCAAACAACTATATTATGGATTCTAGAGATTAACAGCAAGGAAAGTTAACTTTCAAGAAACTTCATGAGAGTTAAAAGTAAAGATCAAATCATCAATCGAGCAAACCCTTGTTTTCATTAAAACAATTTCCCCTTTTTTTTTCAAGTGTTGACTTTTCTGGTTAGTGTAAAATTAGCAATTTAAACGTCCTAACACATGTTTTCTCAGAGCGTCACTGGAACAGGTGTGTAAATCAGTCCACATACCTTTGCAAGCTTCTTCCCAGCACCTAAGCTTTTAATTTGAACTTGGATGATAGCAAGAAGACGAGTGTAGGTCTCTATGGCATTCTTTAGTTGCCCCTGTGCAATCTGGAGTTTAGCTTTTGTCCGCAACAGTTCTCCTTGATCCCACTTCCCAGTTTGATCTAGACCAGCATTTATTACATTCTCTGCGTCAACAAACCGTTTTTGTCCTGACAATATTCTGGCCAAAAGGATGTAACTTCTAACACTAGACCCAGCCTCCAGTTTCAAAAGCTGCTTCGCATGGTAAAGGGCAGCATCCAGCTTTCTCTGCTCAGCATTTTCTAAACTGAGATGGAATATGATAGATGGATCTCTTTCTATCATCGTTTTTTCAGCACTTTCCAGCATCTCAAGTGCTTCACTTTGTTTTGAAATTCTCTCAGAATCAGAAGCAACTGATCTGGATTGAGTTGACAGTAAAATACCCTGTAAGCAGTTTGCAACACTTTCCATCTGGTTGCATCTACCACACAGCTCGGAAAGCGCCCTGGAAGCATAACCTATCCCTTCTTCCACGCAAATAGTGTTCTTTGCGCAAATGTTTGAAGCCAATAATAATTCCAAAACACAGTCTGGGTTTCCTCTGTTAAACAGCAAATTCCTCAGAAGATTCAAAGCAATCATTTCCTCACCTTCTCCGTGATAACAGAGAGCGAGAATGCTATATCTTTCTCTCCTTTCCATGATCCCTGGAAGCAACTCTTCCACCTGACGGGCCAGTGCTCTCTGTTCCCCTGAAACAGATAGTGCGAAAGAAAGGTGATACATGATTGTCGGGTCCCACTCAATCTTTTTGACAGCAAATTTTCTTAATAGAATTAACAACAGCAGAATAGCCTCTTCTATATTGTTTCTTGGTACAAAACATCCGTCCACCTGTGAACGGAGATTAGGAGGACTTGCATCGCTACCACTATACAACAGAAAAACAGCAAATTCCTTTTCTATCTTAGATGTGGTCTCTGTATCCAGATTCCAATAATATAGGAGAGCCCGCCGGTACGACAAGATAGCTTCTTGGGGAGACCCAGCGAGTTTCCATAACTCTGGAAGCAGTTCAACAGCTTTGTTTAGAATATCCTGTAGTTTACAATCTGCAGAAACACTTTCTGGTATGCCTTCTGGCAATGCAGTTTCAATAGTGTCCAAAATCACTTTGCATGATTGCGCAGCTTCTGCGAACGTAGGTCAGAAAGGAAAGTTAGCCATACAGAAAAAAAAAATATATATACATTAATTGCATACAGCAATCTAAATTCCTTTATCTCATATTTTCATCATTTGCATCACCGTGTGCATGTGCTCATGCTATGGGTACTTCTAAACGTGCATCTAATAACTTGCTGCATATACAACAATAACCTACAGAGAAAACTTAGGCACAATAGTTATAAGAACCAGGCAACATATGACTACTTGATAAATGCCATCCTTTTCTCTTATAACAAGGAAAAGTGCCTCTACAATTATTTATTTTTTTATATTTGGATCAACTCAATAATTGAAATATCCAAGCAAACTGGATTCCAAGAAGCCTGCTGCTCACTGGCAGTCCTGCCACCGCAGGGTCCAAAGAGTGATACGCCAAACCAGTGGCTCTCCAGAATCAAACCACAGCATTTCCATCCCAAAGTTTCATTTGCACCCAACCAAAGATAATATAAAATGGAAAACAAAAAAGATGCAAAACAAAAAAGATACAAAAATTTACCTTCAAACTGTCCCAGACCCTGCAACGATTTTACTTTGAGAAAAATAGCTTCGAGAAGTAAGCTAATAGCATGCATAGACATGGGAGGGGCAGCATCACTTTGAGAACGACGTCGATTTTGTTCACATCTTCTGGAAAGGGAGAGTTTTATTTTAGAGCTCACAGAAGCAATGTCAATTCCCTCAAACACATGAAGTGCTGCCTCTATATTTCCCTTTTGATACTCGAGCCTTCCCAATAATGCTCTAGCTTCCTATAAAATCAGATGGCCGCTTAGCTTCATGAAGTATTGTGAAGTTACACTATAAAATTCAACAAAAACACGAATTTTGACGAAGTGCAGCAAGCTGTGTCAAATAAAACAGAAACAAAGCTTCAAATCTTATAAATGAGACCTAAGAAAAATGCAAGCCTCTGGTGAAAGACCCAAATAGACTCTACCTTTCCTCTCTCCTAATACTTCTTTGATTGACGCATCCATAGTTCGACCTTGAATGGGGTCAAAACATCTCAAATAACATCGTGAGGTTAACATTATATGCTTCATCTCCAAGCACAATATGCTAACCCCAAAAATGGTTATCCTATGGTTTCATTCACGGCAAAAATGAAATTTTATTTGATCACCATAACGTATAAGGAAATCCCTGTATCCACGCCTGAGAGGTGCAAAACAGATAAATTCCGGGTCACAGGTAACAACAGTTCATTGCGTAGCCTTTTCCGTTGTCTTCTTTACAGATTCAACATGAAGAATTATACATTTATTAACTCTTTTATAGTTCAATTTATAGATTCCTTCAAGTGGCCGTGATCACAACAAGTGTTTCCATTAAATTCTGTTTGAGGGGGGAAAAGATAATTCTTTTACCTCATAGTTGAGATAACCACTCTCACGAAGGGATGACTCTGCTTCTTCAATGTTGCTATTCTCAACCTTTGTATCTACCCCGGCAGCTTGAGATGAATAACTGACTGAGTAGTCCCGAGTTGCCAAGGACTCTGAAGAGGAAGCCATGTCATCTAATCGCAGCTGCTCCCCAGAACGTATGCACTTCATCATCTTCCACAATTTCCCTCTAATGCCAAGTCCCCACCTTTTTATCCAATTCTTAGGTCTCATAATGTTTCATTACCCTTGATATTGTTCCAAAACAAAATCAAAATCAAGATCAAAACCCCTCGAGAAACTTAAAACAACAAAATAACCATGCTCTAATTACATGCCGTGTAATTCTAGGATCATGGAAAAAATGGAGGTGTCTGAATCTTTGATCTCTCAAATATATTGACTCGATAGGTTTTTCTTAACAATCAAACGAAATCTACATTGCCATCCTAATAAACCATGACTAAAACTGAACAAGAATGAACCCAAAATACAATCTTTGTAAGAACTTGGTGCTTCTCGACACATTTCAAGCCCTTAAAACCAAAAAAAAAAAAAAAAAACGTAGAGTTCAAGCATCCAAATGATCACCTGAAAGAAAAAAACAGCCAGTATCTTTCGATTCTACTTCACCAAAACCGACCACGTCAATAAACCACCCAGACCTCAGCACCCCACAAGCTAAAGAAAAGTAAAAAGGAAGTAAAAAGCTAAAAAACAAGAAAAGTCCAGCTAAATCCAGATGAACTATATGCACCGGAAAATCAACAAAGAGAGCATGATTGGAAAGGAAGGTAAAACGGGAAAGTAATATAAACTCATTACCATATGGACAAAGAAAACAGCTGGGATCAGAACAATCATCCAAAAGAAAGTACCTTTCATGGCAAAAAAGCACTGACTGAGCCCACAACACATCAAAACCTTCACAGTGCATCTCAGCAATTTCTTCCTCTCCTTTTTTTTTTTTTTTTTCCTTATTTTCTTAACGTCTTTTCCCTTCTCTCTGTAGCGTAGACTTCAATTTCTCTTAAGTTAATTTACCTTGAGAACGTTTTCTTAGTATAAATTGCTGAAGTTTCAGACAGTGGAGAAGGTATGTATGTGCGTTGAAGTATGAAATCAGAGTCTGACGCACTATATTCTTTGTTTCAAAGGTGTGAACATAAGCTTTTGAAACAGAATTAAAGTTTAGACAAACTCAATTTAGCCCCTAGTTATTACTTTGTTACCAATCGAGTCTCAAAACTTTTAGTTTTATTGATTTCATCCTAAATGTAATCAAAATTGGATAATATCATCTCTCTTTCATCCAAATTTAGCTATAATCAAAATATTTCGTCCACTTGTTTGTCTGAGTGCTTTCATTTAAAATATCAAAATAAATCCCAATTCATTGTCAAGAACAATTTTAGCATTAAATTAAAATAAATCTCTTGCAATTTCACTGACTTGTATAAAGGAGAAATAAAAATAATATGATTTCACTGACTTTTCTGTATGTTTTCTTACGGTAGCAGATAATTCATGCAAATGGCAAAGCCAGTTGAGCATATTTTTTCATAAATTTTTTTTTTTTTTTGAAGAGGCAAAGCCAATCAATCACCCGTGCTCTAGTGAGTGGGTATGTTTTAATTACTCCATTCTCTAATGCTAGGCTGTCTCATGATTGCGAGACTTTAGATAAAAAGATTACGAGAAGAACCTTTTTATGGCAATCGCCATGATTGACAATAATGATCATTTCAAACGTGATTATATTTATTAAGTAACGACTCAAAATTTTATATCTTCGAAACTTTAATGCCTTTGCTTCAAGTGTGAGAAGAAGAATGAGGTACTTATAAATTATACTTGATTCCAAACTCTAAAAGTATATATATATATTTTTCCTGCTTATAAAAAGAATTACGTTCGAGATTTAGTTTCGTGTTTACAGAGCTTAAAAAATGATTCGAGCCTGTTTTTGTGAGGTTTAACTCATAAAGACGTAAAAGATACTTTAACCCTGTAAAAGGGTGTGTCCGATATGCCCACAAACTATCATATCTCTTATTTAAATTGTGACTATATAATATATATATTATCTCCTTGCCCACAAACTAAACCGGATAGGACAAAATAGAATAAGTAGCTGTCACGTCTCTTATTTAAATTGTGTTTGTTGTTTAAATTTTTCTCTATACATAACACCCTTATACGTTCTCATTTATATAGTTGGGTTTTCCCAAACATATATATAAAACAATAAATTTAAATTTTTTTTAGAGTCTTGAGGATTATATTATACAGATTTAGGGTTATTTAAAATTTATATAAAAATTACTTAAATATTATATTTTTTCAGTTTTAAATAATTACTTTAAGGTTAATATATCACAAAACACAAGTCATCAAAATCTTTAGTATTTGATGGTATAAATCTTTTTAGAAAATGATAATAGCTATATTTTTTAGTGCTAGCTCTTTTATTTTGTTTTTTCAGGTGTCCTGTAACTTTTGTGGTTTCTCTTTTCTATTTATTATTAAGAAAATAAAAGGCATGATATTCTATTTATAGAAATCTAAAAACTCTATAAATAACAAAATATTAAATTGCTTCTAAATAATATCACGTATATTATTTCAATATAATTTTAGAAAATTATTCAATTAAATCCCTACTTGAATTTTTTAAGTTTAGAATTATATTTTATTGTATAAATTACACTTTAATCCTCGGTTTCTAAATTTTATTTATAATCAAGTCACACCTGATTAATCATTTCATTTTAATTTATGACTAATAGTTCTTATATGTGTAACTCATTAGATTTTCTAATAAGTTGGTCCAAAATATAAAACACACTTGTAAATAAAATAGGATTAAATAAAATAAATAAATTATTTTATTATTAATTCAATAATTGATTGATTTATATTTGAAAATCAAGCACAATGTCCAGCAATCAGTCATGATTTCTCAAATATTAAAAAAGTCATAAGTGGTTTGACTTGACTTTTCAATTATATGTTTCTAAATGTAATTATCATTCATTCATCAACAATATTTTGATTTAAGTATTATAATATGGAGTGTGTCTACTCACTCAAATTATATTTGTTATTAAAATCATAGTCATTAATTCTTTAAATAAGATTCAAAGCTGTTTTTAAATTTTATTCCACCTTTCGCAAGGAATTACAATTAATAGATACATATTATTCAACTTATGAAAACAACTGTTTTATTTCATAAAAAAAAAAAAAAAACATGATATGATTCAAAGCTCTATCAAATTATAATATGATATGGTTTGACTTGACTTCTCAATGACATGTTTCTAAATGTAATTATCATTCATTCATCAACAATATTTTGATTTAAGCATTATAATATGGAGTGTATCTGCTCAATCAAATTATATTTGTTATTAAAACCATAGTCATTAATTCTTTAAATAAGATTCAAAGCTCTTTTAAAATTTTATTCCACTTTTTGCAAGGAATTATAATTAATAGATACATATTATTCAACTTATGAAAACAACTATTTTATTTCATAAAAAAAAACATGATATGTGTCTTAATAATTCTAATTAATATTTAGTCTTAACAGTGCATTGATGATGAACATTTAGAAATAATACTTTGATGCAATAGAAATCTCAAAATTTCATCAACTTTATAATTTTTTTTGCTAAACATTGTTGTCTCAATGAATTTATCTTCACTCTAAATTCACTAGTCAAATACTTGATGAATATTTAAAAATATAAAAGCCTTTATCAATAAATTAAATATATTTACATGAACAAAATCAATACCACATATAACCAACTAATTAGCAACAAGGCGCGCGCTCACATGTGTGTGATCTATTTCATTTCAACTATGTTAAAGTCATAGAACTAATTTATATTAAAAATTAATCATCTTATTCTATTTTATTTAGATCATGAATAAAATCATTATTTTCCTACATTATCATTAATTTTTATTAAAAAATATTTTATTTATAAATAGTTATTTTTTATTATCATATTCAACTACTAATTTATTTATTTATTTATTAAATAATTTATTTTACCTTATTTTTATCTGCTTTTAAAAATTACACATGAAGAAAGCCCAAAATACAAGAAAGGGAATGCTCATTTCAGATGTAAGAAAAATGAACCTAGATAGCATGAGAAATATGCTTGGATAATTTTTGTTTCCTTGTACATCACAGGGTTGTCCTAAAGACGAGACAGAAAGTTAGACGGCCAGGACCAAAAATAAAAAATAAAAAATGCCACGTGGACGTTAAATGCATCCTGATACCCATCTTGGCAACAGAGCCCAGGATCCATTTTCTTCTCATTATGATTTGATATCAACCCAAGGGCCTCTCTATTAAAGGTGTTTAATGATTAATCTTTTTCTTATTATATTTATTATCATCCCTTTACATACCAGCCCAGATTTTAATTGTTTTCGCTCAGACAAAGACCAATACTTGGGCCTGTTAAAAGATACAAAGACCACTAATTGGGCCTTTTGTGGGCTGTTTGGATTGTGTCGGCCTGGATCCTCTTTCACGCGCCTCCTTAAGGCCTGCTCTGAAATAAGATTCCAAAATCCAAAGGCAGGTCTCTTCCAGAATTGAGAAAACCAATCCACGTTTTAATGTCGGGTAAATTTTACTTTTCCCTCCAGGGTTCATGCTTCCTCTAGATTTCCTCTCTTGATTTTTTTTTTTAAAATAATTTTCATTTAAAAATATATTAAAATAATATTATTTATTTTTAATATTAACATAATCCAAAAAAAAATCTGAAAAGAAAAAAAAATCACCAAAAATCAAAAAACACGGCTGCGCACAAATAAACGGCGCCTAGAAATCAACAAAGGCTAGTTTTTTCTGTTTCTTTATTTTAATCACAGACTAGAGAGCTACGAGAAAAATCAGCGTGGCCTTAAATTTCTCAAAGCAGTTATGTATGCTATACAACATGTATTTAAGTATGGTATGGATACATTTGATGTATAAATACGATAAAATAATATACATAAAAGCTGATCGCCGGGTTCGTTCCCTCCTTGACCATTCATGGCTGGAAAATTTCTAGGAGCGCTAAGGGCATAACTGTAATTCAGATTCCTTCTCAAAAGCTCGTCAAACGGTCAAAGGCATCAGTGTTAATTACGCACATCATCCCAATGCTATCTTATTTGATCAATCGAGTCCTTATACCACTAATTTGAAGCATTGAGTCCTTTGCCGTTCATGTCGGTCATATTAAACAATTGTAAAACAATATAGTGGGTCAGCCAGTCCTCTTTCTTTCTCTTAACCCACTAGATTCTTAACACGTGCCCGAGACTTTTACTAGATTGTAATTGGACAAAAAGTTTAAATTATGAACTCAATGCATAAAATTAATAATAGGATGATCCAATTAATCATAGCAATATAGTATAGGGATGGTCTAAAATGTAATTAACCATAAAAGTGTGGATTGCCTCGAATTCTCAACTAAATAACGGGGCATTTTTGTCATTCTATGAGTAGAGATTTTTGAAAAAGACTAGATCGTTTTATAAATAGCACCGTAGAAGTCAGTACAACAAGTTTCCCTTTGTCTCTCCTTCTACAAATCCTGTGCCCTCGCTCCTCTCTTTCCCAATCTATACCTTTTTTCTTCACGCGCCGCTTCTATTAAAATCGCCGACCACACACTCATCCGTGTTCTAGATCTGGTCCCGTTCGTTTCAATACCTCAACCTAACTCCCACTCTCTCGTGAATCATGAATTGATTTTAAAACAGTTTTTGTTATTTTACCTTTTTATCCTTGAACTTGCTTGCCTCTTTGAACCTCGCCAGCGATTGAGTCTCTCTCCTTCTCGACCCCGTTTTGGAACTTTTCTTCCGCTCCCTTGTCAAGAAAATGATTTGACACTTGCGTCCCAAAAATAAAATTCCAAATTCTTGGCCTGACTCTTTTGGTCCAGAATTAACTGCAATTTAACGGTTTAATCCTTCAAAAGATGAGTTATCACTCACGTAGGACTTTAACACCTGGCGCCTCAAAGAAGCGCAAAGAGAGAGAGGCACTGTCTTATTCAATGAAGCCGAAATCGGCTTCGGCTCAACCAGCTTCAAATCTTGACGAGCCGATTTCCTCTAATCGGCTACTAGCCGGCTACATGGCGTATGAGTTCTTGACTGAAGGCACCCTTCTGGGGCAGAAGTTCGATCCGGCTCGAGCAGAATTCATGTCTCTAGCTGGCGGCTCGGTGGAGTGCTCGAAGAGAGGAGAGCCGGGAAAGAAGAAGGAACACAAAAGTTACGCTGAGGTGGCAAGCATTTTAAAGAGTGAGGGGGCCCACATTCCCGGGATTGTTAATCCCTGCCAGCTGGCCAGGTGGATCCAGATGTAGAAGCATGCTGGCATTTGTACGTGGCGGGATCTGATTGGGAAATAGATTCGAGTCCACGTAACCGTCAAGGGCAAGATTGTGAATATGTTGCCGGGTCTGTTTGGAAACGGCGAGTCTGTCTCAGAAGTAAGATGAACCAGAAATCAATGGAGCAAGCGCAAAAGCTTCGTCCGTCTCTCGGTGGAGGCAGTGTTTGGTCGAGTCAGATTCTAAATGACCCTGTTCCTGAGCTTGTTTGTTGCTTAATATAATCTCAGGTAGGGCTAGCTTCTCCATATTATCGAGCATATATTAATTAGACATGCATATTTGACAGTACGTACGCACGGGCGATAGAGAATGTAAGTAGCTGAGCCCTTGTTTAATCACTGTTATTAAATACATGTTTGCTTGTTTTTTCTTTTGCTATTCAAGGTGTTCTTCATTCTTTTGACTGTTTGATTTCTTACATCATGCATGCATGTGGCTAGCTAGCTTCCACGTGATTTGATAAGTATTTTCATGCTCATGTGTAAAAACTAAATGGTATGGCTCGACTGGGTGTGAATCATGTGTTTGTGCACTCTTAATCTCCATGTGCTCATGAACTGCTCATGTAGTCGGTGTTATTTGTCATTTTGTTTTCAAGCTATTAAGTATGGCTCAGGCGCTTTTCAAAATGGATCCATTGGCTATAGGAGTCCGCATACATTTTAAAATAAAAATAAAAATATATTCACATATGATAAATATATGTTTATTTGTGTTTTTGCAAAAAAAAAAGAAATAATTATAAATTCAAATTAATAATGAAAACATATTGGTATAAAATAGAATAAAAATATGCTTCTAGTTTTGTATGGGCTACAGTACATGATAATGCATCCTATTTCTTTTCAATTTAATGAAATTTGATGAAGTTATCAGGAAATATATATAAAAAAATAATTAGAAAATAAAAAAGAAGAGCCAGCAAAATGAGGGAGGAAAAATTCAGTGCAACTCAAGGTACGATATAACTTTTTGGATCTAAAACATATACCCAAGCCTGGTAAATTTGTTAGGCCCAGCGGTGGTGAGGGCCCCCTTTCTGCCTCTTAGGCCTCCACCAGTGTCCGAGATAAAAATACGTGAATATAAACAATAAATGACATATCATATGTGAATATAAACAATATCACCTATTTAATTTTGTTTTAAGAAAATCAATAGAAAGAAAAAAATAGATAAAATAAATGAGTTATTATAAAAGAAAACATGGATGTTGTTGTTATTTTTTCTCATTTGACACTCGATTTTTTCCATCTCATTTTTCTCTCCTCGTAACCAAAAGAAAATATGCAAAAAATCTAAAACCATAAATGTTTTTATGAAATATATAGCCTAATTTTATAAAAAATGGATAGATATTTTTTTTCCTGGAAAATACAATTTTTAGTATTTTTTTTCAAAAAATATTTTAAAAATTAGGATAAAAAACAAGTTATAATGTATGCATTTACTTATATTTTGAATTTTAAAATCGTAAAAGTAAAGTAGCCGTAGTCCAAGATTGTACAGTTATCTTAAAATTCAAAATTGTACTATTGTTCATGTGAGAGTGAAACTGGTCAGATCAAGTGCTGTGTTGCCTCCACTCCTTAAAATTAATTCCTTTTTCTTCATAAACGCTATTCTTGTAAAATCCTTTTGATTATCCAAAAGATCTTCAACTCAAGTTTTAGCTACGTACCGACTTTTGCACATTAAAGAATTGTAGCTTCAAGTCATTTTATTTCTATTTATATTTATAACTGATGATGCATAAAAAAAAAATTCAATTATATTAAAAAATAATATAAATTATATCTTGAGATTTTATTTAAAAATTTAAATTTTTAAGTTAAATTGATTTTTTAACATAGTATCAGAACCTTAATTACTAACCATTCAAGAGTTTAAATTTTATCATTTTTATTTATATAATAAAAATTAAATATAAAATAATATGAGCTTGTTCAAATTTCAAGTTTAAGTAATTTTTTATTTAAAAAAATATTTTAAAAAATAACATAAATTATATATTAAAATTTTATTTAAGCATCTAAACTATTAAATTATGATAATTCTTTTACAAACCAGTCTATAAAATTATTCCAATAAAATTTCATGATTTATCTCAATAAATTTCTCAATCATTATTGTATTATGGAAAGTCAACGTAATTTTTAACAGGATCTATATGGGGTGTCACCTAAAGGTCCTCTCTGGTCGCTGTAAGATTAAATCAATGTCTTTTTCTTGAAATAGTGAGAGATCTTTTTGCTTTTTTTTTTTTGTTCGAAGGTAATTGTTTTTATATGTACGTTCAGTGCTCCTGTCTTGTATTCATTTATCATCAGCAACGTAATTTCCTTTCTATAATAATAATAATAATAATAAAAGCAGCAAAAAAATTCCAACAAGAGCAAGGTAATTAATAATGCATGCATTTCAATCATAACTTATAATGGATAAGAGCTTGGAAGTAAAATATTTATTTTTTTAATGGTTTTAAATTCAAGAATTGTGATTGTTAATATGCTAATTACTTAAAATTTATATAATTATTAATTTTAAAATTTATAAAATTAATTAAAATACATATAAGTTTACGAGATAACTGCTTTAATAATAATAATAAAAATAAAAAGAATGCATGCATTCCGTCTAGATGGATGAGATGGTTTGTCGATTACTATGTTTACCGAACAGTCAATATTATTTGTGATGACTTGCAGTTATCTGACATTCTGACCTATGGATTGTCTGATAACACACGTCCTCTTTTTTTGTCCTGAACGAGGTTTCAAAGAAAGCCTACAGTTTTATAGAAGAAGAATAAGAAGAAGAAGATAAAGAACCATTTGTTTTTCTTTTATTAAACAATGATATACAGTTTTTTAAATATGAGCTAGTGATGCGCAAGAGATTAAAATCAATCTATAAATGATTTTCATGTGCTTGTAATTCCAGTAAAACTCTTGTTAGTTACTAACAAAATTAAATAGTAATTATTATGCTATTTTTTTTCTCCATATTTTTCTAATTAAACTTACGTAGCAGCATATGCTACTTACCATATTAATTTTACGAAAAATAGCATCCTCTAAACTCAGAAATGCAGGGAGATTCACACATAAAAACGATGGACTGTAGAATATATAGAGATTACAAAATCCAGGTAGTTCTACGTACTGAGAATCAGAGACCTTCCCAAGGGAGAAGTTCAACAAACCAACAGACTACATGAATACAAGCTATTATTATACGATTGAAATTCCATATCTTGCCATTTTCTTTCCCTACAAAGATGGAGTATTGCGCTAAAAAACCAGAAGGGAAATCTAGAGGAGAAGAAGGTCACTCCATTCTATGAGTCCTTGATCACAGCTGAACGTGCTTTGAGATTCAAAAAGATTGTCCTGCAGTCAGCAAACAGATAAATCAAAGAGGTCATTATTATAATATTAGCTAAAAAAACTGCAAAAACCCAACGCTGCCACAACAATATCATTGCAAGATATATAAAAATATGCTGGCCAAGGCATGGAGTCTAAGAAATTGTATTTGAGGTAGAAAAATAATAAATCAACACTTAGAAATAGCTTGTTTAACATGGTCTAGATTGAATAAATCTGAAGGATCGATCAGAGTGAACTGATTAGGGCATATATACCAGCACAGACCAACAAAGCATTGGAATATAACTCGGAGTTGCAAAGGCACGAACTGGTTATTCACCCAAGCAACCATAGGCCCGACCTGTAACTCGCAAAAAATCATTATTTTAATTAGTTCTCAGCATGCTCTTGCAGTATTTTAATTAGTTTTTTCATGATTTATATTTTGCACCTTCCATGCCGCCACTTGGACAGAAGTGAAGTCTTTCTTAATCTTGTCCTTGACAAAAACCCATGGTATTCCTGCGCGCAGTAACAAACAACATAATCTTCTTAACAAAACACTAAGAGATCATGGAGATTAGATAATGAGATTGCTCCTTGTAACTTGAAAGAAATGGTGGATAGAATTAAGTTCAATTAATAGAGGCACATACCCTCAATTACCAAGCCATAGTACAGCATGAACAGCAGGTTGTTCAAAGGAGAGGAAGTCAGTTGTTCGAACAAAACCTAGCAAGTTCAAGAACTTCCACTCCTTAATCTTTAGAAAACAAAAGCAATATCGGCAGTAGAAACAATCAAAACCATACACGAAGCTTACCATCTTTGCAACAGTTTTGCTGTCATTCTTTCCCTTGAAAATAACGCTCATCAATTTGTGAAGATAATGCCCAAACGGTCCTCCATATGCAAAGCCAAAAAGCTTCATAAATCAAGACCAGCTGTTTAGTTTTACAAATTAAAGATCATCATGTCTACTAGATATATATGCACGCCACCAAAATTCTCTTCTTTCATCTCCCAGTAAGAAACCTAGGTGAGAATATGGAAAAAACACAAGGGAGAAGAAAAGGCCCCCTTACACTGAAGAGAAGCAATCTTCTTAACTGGAGCTTCTTGATACCAGAAATCTTTTGAGCAAGTGCATCCCCTAACCCAGCTATAACCCCAGAAGTTAATGCCTGCAGAGACACCCATAAATGATGAGTAAAATTACAATATATAAGAAACAAGAAAACAAACTCTAAACACAAAAATAAAAGTCAAGAACTTGAAAACAGTATTAATTTGATCAAGAAGAGAGAAAAAACAACAAAAGAAAACAACCTTTGTCCTAAGAGGGTTAACTTGGAGTTGAATTAAATATTTTCTCCATGCTTCTTTGGCGACATCAGACATGATAGTAACTATCAACTATCTCTGGTCTCTTGGATATTACGTGCAGGTTAATTTGCTTGTGATATTTAAAGGTGAGGAGCAGAGGGAGAGAGGGGAAACGTTGCCTGATTAATTAGCGGCTTGTAAGATGTTAGCTTTCTTCCTTCTTCTTCATTTTTTAAACAGTTTATCCAAAAAAAACGACAAGGAGGGGTTTGGTGCGACCAATCAAATTATTATCACAGTCACATTACAAAATACATTCAAACGCCACGTAAATTATTATCATAGCAATTTGTTTTTTCAATTTTCATAGTTAAATACTTTTTTTTTCAATTGCATTATTTTGAAACCAAATTATTTATCAATTTCTTATAATATGTTAAAGAAAAACAAATTTTAAAAAATAATGGAATTCTAAAATAATGAGAAATCTCATGATGATATCTCAATTTTGCATGAAAAATTTATGTTTAGCTAGTATCCATACATTTTTTCCTTTCATAATCTGTATAGTTTTTGTAATTTTAACTTTGGTCCACAATTTTAATTTCTTATCATTTTAGACTCCAAGTTTAACAAAGAGAAAAAATCACCTAAAAATAACAAACAAGAGAGAAAGTTGTTGGTTTGGTCACTTTCAACAATAAAATGCAAACTTATCTTGATGTCAATGGATTGAATTCAACCAAAACGTATCGTTAAGGAGTTTTTGAATCTTCATCATATGTAAAAAAGTATATCAAGATTGAGAAATAATTTTTTCAGTTTTAATTTTGTAGTTTTAGACAATTTTTGGGTTGATAAATTGATTTTTAGAGATTCTAATGATGTTTATAAAGTGATTTTAGATGAAAATGGATTTAAAAGTTGATTTTTAAACACAAAAACAATCCCTTGATTTTTTTAATCATCACAATGGTAAAAGGATACCTGGCATGTAAACGAAGCAACCAATAATTTTTTTTTTAAAATTTGGGTGAATGATGCATTGATATGGAAAAACAAAGCCCATGCACTCAGGCTTAGGTTAGCAGGGCCAGAAGCGCCAGGCCACCTGGCCCTACATGTCTGGGTTGTTTTCTTTGTCATTTGATTAGTTTTCTAATTTATTCTTTAATATTGGATTTTTATTTGGTTTTTTATTTTTTTTTCAATGTCAATATCCTTCAATAAGTGGTTGTTTTTTAATTGGTTTTCATGATTTATTTCAATTTGATTTCTATAAAGTTATTGTAGTTTTAAATAAATTTCTCGATTTTTGGTTGATACTTGATTTTTGCGAGTGTCTATTTTTATTTGAATAATTAAATAAAAAATAGGTTAAAAAAAATAAAGCTATAAACTTAGTGGAGTCCATGACTCAAATCATGGATTTAATGTGTTAACTTGGGCTGATTAAAAATTGAGCATCATAATTTATTTCAATTTTATTTCTATAAGGTAATG
Source organism: Populus alba (assembly GCF_005239225.2). Lineage (NCBI taxonomy): Eukaryota > Viridiplantae > Streptophyta > Magnoliopsida > Malpighiales > Salicaceae > Populus > Populus alba. The sequence goes on from NC_133293.1 coordinate 8,700,906, forward strand.
ACAATCTAAAAAAAATATCATAGCATTGGATTGATGCTTGATTTTTTCAGCGTTTATTTTATTTTATTTTATAATTAAGTAAAGAAAACTAAAAAAAAAAAAAAAACAAAGTTATTAGATTTAATGGAGTCCATGATCCACATAGAAAGTTTGGCGGGTTAAATCTCGAAACCTGGATCAATTTAATATATATATTGTCGTCTCAATATTACAAGAAAATGACATCTTAAGTTTTTTCTAAAGCTAAATCATATTTTTACTGGCTGTTCAAGTTCTAGTTGGATCTGTTAAATTGATTGGGTCATATCAATGCAACTTATATAATTTAATTTTAAATTTATATTAATTAAGAAGTCTAGTTAGGAGGTTTCAAGTTTCATCAATTAAATTAGATTTAATAATAATATAAAATAAAATTTCATTGCCTAAAAATTCTTTTTCACGTTTCAAAAAACTTTTGGTTTAATTCTTAAAATGGCATGAGCTATTTACATTAAAAAAACTTTTGTCTTACCCGCAGCATAGCAAAAGGATAGTTATATAATAGAATATATAACTTTTTTCAAAAGCACATAGAAACTATCCAAATTTTACTTTTTTTTTTTGTCGGAGAAAAAAGAAATTTCATTACACATCCCTTGGTCCACTGACGTTGTTCACTCTATGTATACAGTTTTTAGCTAGGAAGCGACTTGCAACCTGTGTTTTTCTAAAGTTAATTAGGATGGAATTTTGATAATAGTTAATTTTTAAAATATATTAAAATAATATATATTTTTATTTTTTAAAATTTATTTTTGATATTAGTATATTAAAATAATTTAAAAATATAAAAAATTTAATTTTAAATAAAAAATAAAAAATTTTCAATTTTTTTTTAAAATGTAAAAACAAACTGGTTCATTTTAAATTATTGGATATAATATCATTATATGATTATTTTTTTAATAAAAAAATGATATTTTCAACGAATATGCAGTACTGTAATTTTTTTTTTAATGTAATTTTGTCTTACCTTTTTAATTGTTATTGCATAGTATGATCGGGCCATGGAAATCTTAGATCACAGATTTTTTTCTTCGCACGTCTTTAAATTAAAAATAAAAATATATTCAAACTGAAGGTTTTCTTTGTTATAGCAGAAACATTATCATGGTTTCTTGTAGATAATACTCTATCAACACATCTCAAAACCTGATATTTTGTTTTTTTATAGAGACAATTGCAACAAGTTATAATTTAAGAATGTCTTTAACAATTTATTCATTCATAATATATAATCTTGTCTTTAATTCAAACCACTTTTCTTTTTTTTGGAATTTTTTTAAACATTAAAAACATACACACACACATATATTAGCGTGATTATCATATGATTTTATTCTTGCAACTATTTTTTTGAAAAATAATTTTTTTAGATCACCTCGTTTTTTTGTTTATATGTTTTAATTTTCCCTTTTTTCTGGTTTGGGAACAATTTACTAATAGCAGTATGCTAAGCCATGACTATAATGATGTTTTTTTCCCCTTTTTTGCTGTGTTTTTTTTTTTAATTTTTATTTCTAAAACTTGATCTCTCATTGGTTTGGTTGATCGAAATATCCATTACGTTTTCATGATGGATGCTGACAATTTATCTAGCAAGGCAAAGTAATGAAAAACTCTATGATATTCAAGTTAATTATCACCCCTTGCATTCTAGTTAAATAAGTATACATGGTCAATTAATAATTAATAATCATTCATTCATTTTTTTTTAATAAATAAACAACAATAATAACAACAAATCTAGCATTTTTTTTTTAATTTTTATTTCTAAAACTTGATCTCTCATTGGTTTGGTTGATCGAAATATCCATTACGTTTTCATGATGGATGCTGACAATTTATCTAGCAAGGCAAAGTAATGAAAAACTCTATGATATTCAAGTTAATTATCAATATTTATTAAGAGAGATAGAGACCACGAAAACAGTTACGTGATAGATTTTTTTTTTTTTTTTTTATCAAATGTGATTTTTATTTCATATTCCTCTTTCTTATTTAGATAATTATAACTTGTTTATTATAAATTCTTCAAAAGTAATAGTCACCTCCCCTTGCATTCTAGTTAAATAAGTATACATGGTCAATTAATAATTAATAATCATTCATTCATTTTTTTTTAATAAATAAACAACAATAATAACAACAAATCCTCACAAAAAACTAGAAGGAAGAAGCTTTCGTAAATATTAAAACACTAAAATCTAAAAAATATGTCACCTATGGTTCAATTTTGATAACCAACGAAAGCATTAAGTATTGAATCTGAATTGAAAGTCTCTACGGTCTCTTTTTCAATACAAAAAACCAAACTACTTTGACCATTTTTGGTTTTTCTTTTAAAAAATTAAGCAATGTTTTTCTGTTTTCCAACGAGTCTTGATTTTCTAAGTAAATTAGAATTGATTATATGAACCTAAAACACGACATTAATTTATTTATTAAACACACATAAAATTAATTTAAATTAAAAAAACATTGATAATAATATCTAGTTAAATAACAATTTTAAAATTTAAAGAGTTCTTATCATATAGAATAAAATTTCAACCAAATCTAAAACTAAAATAGCAACAAGGGAACTCGAACACGACATTAATTTATTCATTAAACACATAAAATTAATTTAAATTAAGAAAACATTGATAATAATATCTAGTTAAATAACAATTTTAAAATTTGAAGAGTTCTTGTTATATAGAAATAAAATTTCAACCAAACCTAAAACTAAAATAGCAACAAGAGAACTCGAGAAGTATAGCTCAATTGGTCAGGTTTTAGGAATTTACCCTCTAAAGATCATTAGTTTAAGTTTCAGAAACCTCAGGGCCATTGGAGACTTACATAGTCGTTAATTTTAGGACCCATGAGATTAGTTGAATTATGCGGACCCATGAGATTAGTTGAATTACGCGTAAATTGACTTAGAAACTCACATTAATAAAAAAAAAAATAGCAACTAGGAAACTAAACTCTCGTAACATAAAAAATTCAATTAATATAAAGTCTAGACAATATATAAAAAATTATATTGATGTTCATGTATTTCAAATCCATGACATCATAAAAATTGGATTAGTTTAGGATATAATCTTCAACTGAAACTAAGATTAAAATAGCAACAAAGATCTAAAACTCATAACATCAAATAAGTTAAATTAATATAAAGTCTAGACAACGTATAAAAATAAAACTATTTTGATGTACATGTATTAATTTATTTAGATTAGATGAAAAGATACACGTAATTAAATAATTATCATTTTTATTACATATTAAAAAAATTTCTATATTTACTTTGCATTTAATAAACACGACAAAAAATAATAATGAAAAAAATATCAAAAGCAATCGTTTAAACCATCCACATTTTTGTGTGAGATATATTGAGTGAGATATTGTGGCGATTGTTAATTTGGAGTGAATTGACAATAGAATAATTAGTGCCGCCGCCGTTAGGGCTGCTAGCCACATACAAAGAAAACGTGAATTAAAAGAAAATTGTGGGAGAGATCAACGAGTGGGATATATTAAAAGAAAAACCTAACATACATGGACAAGTATTATGCATATGTTTTGATTTACTTTCGATTGTAATAATGAATTTTTTATTTTGTCTTTTAAAAAAATCACAAGGAATAGTTTTTAAAGGGTATAATTGCCTTTTCACATAGTTTATATGTCATTTTAGAATTGTTTAGGGCATCTTTTTTTGTTCATAATTTTTTATATTAAAAATTATTTATTGCTCTTAAAAAAAATAAAAAATAAACATGGTCTAGAAGCTGTTTTGATGTTTCTCTTTTTTTGCTACAATGTAATGACTATCCTGCCATTAGAATCAAATTTTCAAAAACTTGAGTACAAGGGCTTATTTATTATTTCACAATGATTTTTTTGATTTTTTTTTGTTCTAGGAGCAATGTAGTGTTTTCATAAATAAAAAATAAAAATAATTGTTGACATTGCACACATTAGTCACTTTGTTGCTTTTGAGCAGTGCATACGATTGATCATGATGGTCAAAACCATTATTTCGCTACTTCATTCAATTTGTTTCGGTTTCTTCTTCCTCTCTATATGGTGTGCGTGGTCAATCGACCTTTGGTGCGGCCCAAACAAACTTTTCTTTTTCTTTTTTCCTTTTTTTTTCCTCCTAAAAATTTGCATTTGGTCCTCTAAATTTGCAAATCAACCCTTCAACTTTGCATTTGGTCCCTCCTTTTTTTATTCCTATTTTTTTTATTTTAATTAATTTTAAAATTTTTTTTCTCAATTTTATCTTCCTTTAATTTTTTTGTCTGTTAGATTTGACTTTTATTTTATTGGTTTATGTTTTTTTTTTAAGATAGTTTTTGATTTTTTTTTAATTTCACCCTCCATTTTCTTCTTCTTTTATATTTGATGTTCATTTTTTTTATTGTTATTTATTTTGGTTTATAGTTTTTTTTTATTTTATTAATTTCACTCTTTGAAGCAAGATGTCATTACTGTATTACCCTTGAAATCAAAACTTTTAAAGCTTGACTTAAGGGGCTTATTAATAATCTCATATATTTTTTTATATAATTATTGGTCTTAAGAGCAATTTGATCTTTAATTAATATGAATAATAATTAATTTTTTTTTCGATTTCATTATTCAATGTTAGATTAATTGAGAAATAAATGTTATGAGTGATTTTTTTTCTGCTTTGTAAAGGGTTATCATGGTTTTAAATAAATGTCTATTTTAGGGTTGATACTAAAAAAATGTGAGCATATGTTTTTTTATTATATAATTAAGTAAAAATTGTTTTAAAAAAAAAAGTTTTTTAAACTCATTTGAGTCCATGAACCGAGTCGTGAGGTGAAAAGTTTTCATCTTGAATTTTTTTTATAAAATAAGTTATATTTGTACCGGTTATCTAGGTTATAGTTGCTTTTAATCTCATGAAATCAATTGATTCATATTGAGATAGTTTTGATGTGGTTTAAATGGAAATTAACTTTAGATAAAGAGTCGAGTGGAGAAATTGCAAGATTTACTTGTTTTTCGGTTTAATAACATTGCCAAATAATCCCCATTCTCTTATTATTTTTTTCACGTTTAAAAAAATTTGGTGTGACACCCATGCCAATGGACTGGTCTTTAACTAGCTAGTTTATGTTTGTTTCCCTAGAAAATGCCAAACAGGGGAAGAAAAGAAAAACAAATTTCAGTCTCAAAGCTCGAAACTTTCATCGTTTCCCTTCTCAATTACGCAACTTAATCCACGTGGGTTACTAAAACTGCTACATGTACATGGAAAAGAAAATTGTTTTTCTTCAATTGGTTACTGGAATTCTTGGTCGGGGAAAGGAAGGTCAGTATGCTATTTGCAAAATTGCAGAGATGAGATTTGGTCTCTTTCTTTTGCTAGTTTGATTCATTACGTGGACAATTTTTTTGTTGTGATGGTATGAATACCATCAAAAAATTATTGTAATATATTTTTAATTAAAAAATAATCATCATGACATCCTCAAATATTTTTTTTACATATAATTTTTATTTTCAAACACCTTTTTATCCACAATTCCTGCAGATCTCTGGACACAAAAGTTAGCTTGGGTCATATGAGACATTGAAATGCACAAGTATGTACAGAAACGATCCTCTCATTATTATTAATAATTCAAATCTTCACTGCAAGAAGAAGAAATACAATGCAGGAGCTTGCTTGATATTTGGTTGTATTGATAGATAGAGCTTTCTGACCATGGACTTGTTCAATTGAAGCTTAATAGCAGCTAATTAACGAGGGGCCTAAGGTGCCCATCCATAAGACGATAACAGAAGATGAGCCCATGTCTGCCTTTCTTATGCTCTACTTCTTACAAGATCTTTAGCCCAAGTTCACTCTTTTTTCCTTCCTTGGGAGCTCAAATGGACAACCCAAATCCAGGTTAGCCGTCGCCGCCACCTCTTGCCGAGGATCAAACATGATATCTCTCCATTTTTTTTTTCCTTTTGTTGCTTGAGATTCATCTTCTGTTCAATGGTAGAGCCCGGTGGAAAGGTTTATTTGATAGCAAGGGTTACATCCAGATTTCAAATCTACACGTCTCCCGATTCCAATCAAATTTTGGTTTCTTTGATTTCGTTTCAACGAGAGCTTCCATTTTATGATTGTTTCGACTAGTGTTGTGTGCAGATTGCGAATTTTCTCACTTCTTTTATTTTTGTTTTTGATCTTTTATATATATATATATATATATATATATAGTAAGAGGTCCAATGAAATTTGACTCTCATAATTAGGATAATCTGTCCCTAGTTTTAGTTTTTCTAGTAGAAATCACCGGTCTTAATTGCATATAATTTAGCAAACCTCCTCGCTATTACCCGCGCTTTGTTGCGGATCTGTATTTATGACAAATTAGAGTTTAAAATTAAATTAAAAAAAACAAATTTTGATAAAAAAAAACTAAGTAAAAAACAAAAAAAAAACTGAAATTCAAATACTAAAAACCAAAAGGATCAATTTTTATTTTTTAGATAGGGAAAAGAAAAAGAAAAATTGACCAACAAAAAACCATTCGATAACTATTAACACACGCCGCATTGAAAAGAAAAAAAATATGATGATGACACATTCCATGACAAAATTGAAAGTTATTTTTTACCATTGGAAGACACACATGCACCTTCCAAAATATAAAAGTGCCTCCCACACACTTATACATACATAATAACACGTGAAGTTAACTTTTTAAATTCAAATAATATTTAATTAATGCAAATGGACATACATTCCCTGCTAAAAATGATGGAAAAAGCAATTATACCCTTAAATTAATTTTTAATGACCAATAAAACCCGTGAATAAAATCAAATTTCAAGGATATCACTTTTTTAGAATTGCAAAAACATTATTGTACTGTTCAAATAAAACTGTACAAATAGATGGAGCTGAAGAATGTTTTTCAAACAAGGTTTAGTTTTTGTTAATATAAACAAGCGACAAGGAAAAAAAATACCCTCATCTCGCAAGTACATAAATCGAGGATGTTCTTTAGAAGGAAGCCGGTTATTTGACACCGCCTGCTGAGGATCACGATGGGTATATGATACATATCATGTCCACAATATATGCTTCCCGTTGATCCTTTTGATATAATTTATATCCTATGATCATCTTTCTTGGATGATGCAAATATATGATCATCCAACTTCATCTAGATATTTTATGGCATTGTTTTGTTCAGTGCCTCCTACTGTGATGAAATAATGCGAGTTCTGTAATGGATTCTTCGTGTATCATTTCAATAATTGTATTAAATGAACAAAGACTTGTTTATTCATAAATTCTATGACTACACCTACACTCGATTATTTCACATCAAATTATTGGCTGGACGCTCCAAATCAAGGCTAATGCTAAGGATTTTCTGGGTTTTATATATTAAATTTATTCCATTGTGCTGAAACCTCACAGGAGAAAATGCCCTCCCTGGATAGTTGTTGGGTTAGGTTCTGATGAGAGCTAGCAAGCTAGGTTAGTGCATTGCTAGGCTTGTGCTCGCAACTTGGTCTAGTGGTACGGTCTCTTTCAATGTTTTACATAAAGCCTCCACTAAAATACACGAGTGGTGCTCATGGCTTCGCCTTACAAATTAGTCCTAACACATTAATGTGCAAGTCTTTGCTTCCCACTCAAAGGAGAGGCTTCAATTTATTCACAACTCCTTCCTCTTTAGTAACAAGGCCGCCCTCATGGCTAAATTATGCCAGCTATGAGGAGCTATATATCGTATATTTCTATACATGTAAGTGCTTAATTTCTTAATTTAGCTATTTAGTACTATTATTTAAATAATTATATGTTGAGGTACTTTACTAGAATATTCTTTTCATAACCCAATTAGGAAGTATGTAGTTTTATGGTTAATAGGGCATGCTTGTGTTAGAGAATGATATAAATCATATCTTGAAATCTTATCTAACAGCTTAACCTATTGAGTTGATATGATTTTTTGACATGATATTAGAGTCTTAATGAGCAAGTGGTCACGAATTCGAAACTCATTATCCCTATTTATTTGATAATAATCAAACACAAAGTAATATAGATCTGTGCAAATTTCAAATTTAAACAGCTTTCACTTAAGGAGATATGTTAGAAAATAATATAAATCATATCTTGAAATTTTATCTAACAGCTTAAAATATTGAGTTTGGATAGTTTTTTGATAGCTTGTTTTTTATTGGTTTTAATCTCAAACTAATATGATCAAATTATGATTATCAAGAACCTTAAAATATTTGAACATGTTAAATATGGATAAAATATATCTATTGGCAAAAACAAGAACAAAAAGTTATTTACTAGAATTAATATTATTAATTTAAGTTTTAATTATTTTATATTCTAATGAAGAATCTTTAAAGGTTTTTGGCATATGCCTATAAGGTACTCCACGATAACTTTTGAGAGTACAGCTATTTATAAAAGAATTTAAATATTAATTTCCCGTCTATTCCTGTGGATAAAAAAAATCCTAATCTCTTTGCTGATTCAAAGAATTCCGAGGACTAGTAGTGAAGGGTCAGCCTACGTACATCAACGTAAATGATACCAATAAGATTCAGTAATTAACAGCATTATCACGAATGGATCAGCGAGCTAATATAAATTATATCAGCATTATCACGTATGTAGACTGTGCCTGCTTCTAACCACATTTAGACTTTATTACTAAATAGGTGTCCTTGCTATGCTATAAAAAATCAAATTTATAAAAATTCGAATGATGAAGGAACTCATTGTAAAAATTAAAAGATACGCAATAATTTCATAAAAATAAATTGAAAAAAATATTGAATAATAAAATTAAAAAAAACTATAACTTAAAAAGGTGAAAAAACCAACATAAGCCCAATCAGGCCACCTGCAAAATGTGTGATATAATTGTTATATTGGGGTAATGTTGTTGAAGACAAATTGAATAAAATTATGAAATTTAATTATCAAATAACTTAATATTGAAGGCCAAGATAACGCAAATCATTTTCAAACTAAATGAAAAATCCAATAGAAAAAAATTAAAAAATAATAATAATAAAGCCTAATCTCCAATTAACTAAATTGAAGGATGAAACTAAAAAAAATATAAGCTTAAAAAAGAAAAAAAACAAGTAAACAAGGGCGAGTTTTCTAAACTTGGGTTAATCTTTTAAATTCACAGCCCGTGAAATCTCAAACTTGAGTTCAACTAAGAAGATCGATTTTCAACCAATTTAATATTGAAGGATGAAACTAAAAAATAATTAATTTTAATTATTTTTCAAAGTAAACAAATAATAATTAAAAGAATATGGATCAGCCTTTAGCAATATTTCAAAGGGCATGGATTGTTTGGATTAATTTATATATACTTTAATTAATTTTATATGTTTTAAAATTAATAATCAAATAAATTTTTAATAATTATTATATTATCATATGGCTAGAATATAAAATTACATGTATAGAAAATTACTGATTTCACGTTTTTATTACTGGCTACCTACTGTATGGTTGCAGGGCATGGATTTTGGTTGGACTTGATGTGCCTCCATAATGCTTGGATAAGTTGATCGAAGAATCAAGTACAGCACTCGATCGTCGTCAACAAATACATGAGAGCCGCCACCAGGAAGTAAATATAATGGGGGAATATCAAATGTCCTTGTCAATGGAAAAGAGGATTTGTAGTTCTTCTATTAGCGTATTTGTTAATACGATTGTAATTATTTTTTATATTATTTTAATATTAAAATATATGTTAATAATGTTTTTTTTTAATTATTTTTAATATAGTATATTAAAATGATTTAAAAAAATTTAAAATATATTAATTTGAAATTAATAAAAAAATTAAAAAAATTATTATTTTTTTAAATATTTTTGAAACTGAGAGTTTATATGAATAGCGTCAAGCACCCATAAGGGGGAGATGCATGCTCGTAGCTCTACTTTTAATAGTACCTCTACCCACCCAGATGTGGCCTTTCCTTTCTTTTGTTTCAGAAAATGAGGTTGATGTAACTCTTTTGATTTGATTTCATTAGTTGACTGATTTGCTCGCATCAGCCCTAGCAATATTCCAAAGGGCTTTTAAATCAGGTCAATTTTCTTTCCATGCATCATGCTCCATGAAACGAGATGATGTTCCATGAATTTGAAATCACGGTAAATGAAACGACATGTATTTTCTGCTGCATGTCCAGGTGAAGAAGAAGAAAGAACAATGTCACTGAAAACAACATTGTTCTATTTTATTATTATTATTATTATTATTATTATTAACATGAAATGACGTCGTTTTGAACAAAACATATCGTTTTATTTAAATATGGTGCCAGCACGTTCATTTCCAAATCATTCCTCAACTTATCTTTTATTCATCTAAGTCCTCAAATGTAATTTTTATTTTAAGAATCAATTCAATTGCATCCTTGCCAATTTCAATCGTCGCCCCTATAGTTGGCCGTCTTTTTCACTTTAGTCCTTGGTTTTTAATTTGTGCATTTTGACCCTCAATTGATTAATATACTTCAAATTTCTTCAATTTGGTTCATAATTCGATCAATTTCAATCTCTATATTTACACACCTTTTTTTCAATTTGATCATTGGTTTTGGATTTATGTCATGAAGTCCCTAATTGGCCAATAAACTTCAATATTCATGCAATTAAGTCCCTGATTTGACCAAATTAACTCTTTAAAATTATATTTTGACCCCGAACTTTAATTTCATCAAATTAAAAACCAAATTGACATAAAAATCTATTTTTCTTGCCATTAAACCCTTTATAAATTTAATTAAACCTTCAATAAAATCCAATTGAGTCTGTAAACCTCTAATTTTGGACTTTTCTCCTTAAATTGAATTTTCTTTTCTAACAAGACTCTTATCATTCAAGTATATACTGTCAAAATTTCAATCTTTGTATTTTTTAACCTCCTTAATCAATTTTTCTTATCATTTTTTGAGCACACCAACCTCATATTATATATATATATATATATATATATATATATATATATATATATATATATATATTTTATTTCCTTCCTACTTATATATTATTATTATTTTATTTTATTTTTATTTGTGTGGAGACCCAAAAATGGGTTACAGCAAGAAAATTCATTTGTAATATTTAATTTATGACCTTGCAAGCGACCCTCCTTTATTTCTTTTTCTTCCTTCATTTTTCCTTGCAATAAACAACACAACCCCCTTATTGTATCACAAATCAACTTTCTACTACAAATCCAACTACTTTAGCACTCATTTTATCAATATCTCTATTCTGATTCAAATTTTATTAAGGATTTCCCACTTTAAGTAAGCGAAACTATCAATTTTCTTAACTCAATTTTAAAATGTTAATATTTATTGCATATTTTTATAGCATATGTATTTTGTTTGAGTATTTACTTGTTTTATAGTTTTTTTTCATAGAAATTTGTTGTATGAATGTATAATTTGTATATGTTAGGGTTTGTTTGAGATTTTGTAAAATTATATTTTTTTGTAAATTGATGAAATTTATTTTGAATTTCTGACTTAGGTGTTTTGTGATAAAATAAAAAACAACTCATTTAACAAGTTCATTTTATATCTTGTCAATTTTATTGTTGAGTTAAAATTTGTGATGAAATCTAAATTTATATAGATAATTGGTAATGAATTAGTTGTATTATAAAAATAGTTTTAATAAGTTTGAGTTAAGCTAATGTTCTGTTATTTATTTAGTTTATGTAATTAATTAATACATGTTGTCATCAATATTCTATATAGGTTTGACATATGTAATTGATGATTGTTCATGGATATATCAGATTCATACAAAGAGTTATATAAAGCTAAAGTTCATATTTTTATCTAAGGTTATAGCCGGTCCTAATAGTTCAAGTTGAAAATAGATGTCTTTGTCTATTGATTGATGAGTTGAAATAGTTGTGATCATCTAGGGCTTTTACATATGACATATGCTATATACATCTTTGTTCAAGGTATGGACTTGATCTCTCCAGTATTATATGCACCACTCTTCAAGGGATGAACTTGGTCTCCCTAATATAAATAGAAACATCATTCAATAACCACTCTTTAGTAAAAGGGTTCTCATGCCTTGTAATTTTTTTTTAATCATGATGACCACTTTTTAGTAGGGGGCTTTTAAGCCCCATGACAATATTGGAAAAGCTATAGGCTCCCACTCTTCAAGGAACCTATAATCACTCAGAAATTTCTAAATATAGGTTTACCCTCCTTGGATTTCATACAACCATTTAGGAATTTTTATAAATGATAAGTATGGTACCTTTAATCTCTTAGAATTTTTCTAAGTATAGATTTTTGGTAATTTATGTTTAAAAGAATTTCTTTCAGTTCAGATGCATATTTTTTTGCACCTTTTCTAGCTTCCACTCCCTTTTTATACAAGCAAAACTCATCACTTTACCTGAACTAAGAAATTAGTTAAAGTCTTCACATGTTAATATATTGTAGAGACCTGAGGGCTACTAATGAATCAATATTTTTAAGTTATATATTTTTAAAAATAAAAAAGATCTTAAAAGCAAAATGGGTCTAACAAACATACCAAATTCAAAAGACTTGGGTTTAACAGTTAGCCAAACCCAAGGTAACGTGGGTTAAACATGTCAAGCCTAAAATACTTGGGTTCGACAGTTAGCCAAACCCAAGTTAATTAGGGTTTGACAAACTTGTCAAACCCAAAGTACTTGGGTTGGGCAATCAACCAAACCCAAGGTAATATGGGTTTGGCGAACATGACAGATTAACGCACTTGGATTCAACCATTACCAGGTTCTAAGGGTACATATCTGATCCTAGATGATCTCTTCAGTGGCCTACCATTTATTTTATCTCATTAATGATTTGTAAAAGATATTTGTCTCCCATTAATGTGACAAAAAATATAGGACTTTTCAGTTATTTCTTTCTCCACAAAAGAACAAAACTCATGAGTTATAAATACAACATGAATTCTTCAAGATACAAGTTCACAATCTTCATTCTTTACTCTGTGTTATATATATATATATATTAAGAGAATCTTTGTCTAGAATATTATTGTATTTTTTGTTTCTAAAAAGATAATTGATTAAGCATCTAAGAGTCTCGACATCCATCAAATGAGACCTTTTGCATGTACTAGTCATAAGCCGCCTTGGCCTACTAAACACTAAGTACAAGTTATCATCCACCTTCGCTAAAGAAAATAGATGAGATTGTTATGACTAATTAATCAACCGATTATGCAACCCAATAACCCTGATTCCAGACTAGAATTTTTGAGATATCATTAAAAAAAAAAAAAACATTTATCCTTTCTCGTATCTTGTTTTTATTTCTTAATATAGTATTCAAGCTCCACTTTTTTTGTTTAAGATGCCACTTCCAATATATATTAATATTAAAGACATGTATTTTACTATTATAAGATAATAATAATACAGTTTCTTTTTTTTTTTAAGGAGCATTTCATGTTCTAAGCAGTTTTCTGATTTTAGCTAATGGAAAAAAAAAAAAAAAAAAACAATACATAGAGGTCTATCATCCACCTTTGCAATCTTTTTAAAATACGATTAAGCATGACTTTGAGAAAGAAAGCCTTTATGTTAGAATATAGTAGTGTTGTTAGTCTGTAATCATAACTAGGGCATCATTAAAGAAAAATCGAGATTCTACTATTTGATATTTGAAATACTGTTCAAGTTTATCATAATGATTTTTTTTCCTTATTGTTTTTGTTTTGATCACTCCATTAATTCTTTAAGGCCATATATCGAACGTGGTCTTCTCTTTCTATCTCTACCGTCCAAATTTATTGGATCAATATCGAATAAAATATAAAAGAAAGAAAGAAAGAAGAAAAACAAGGCGAGAGATGGCCTTTGGAATGATCGATGGGTCTTACGATACATTTCTCTCATTTCCACTAGAGAGCTCCATGGCTCATATGTAGCCGAAGATTTTCCCACTAAATGAGGACAACAACCTATAGTGCCTTCAATGTTTGTTACGTGTACGATTCCAAGATATAATGAAGAAGTTTAGCTAGGTATGATTTGGATCTTATTTTATGTATGTATAAATATATATTTTTTTCAAATACAAACGAGCGAATTATTTGGTTTGAAAGATAAAATGAAAATTTGTGAGATCGATCATAATTCATTTTTTATCCGCTACATGTAAGAATTATATACATCTTATTTCAATAGATAAATGTGTCGGATTAGCTATGTACGTATCTGTTAATGGTTTATCTAATCAATATTAAAGAATTATATATCGACATTTATTTGTGCAGGGTGTAATTGTTTACGTGTATCGTATACCATGCGTGTTGATTTATTAATGTAGAATGTGGTTGTTTACGTGTATCCCATGGAAAGCATATATACCCTACAAAATTGACTTCTTTGGCATGTAGACTTCAAGTTATTTCATGCACTAAAATTTTAATATTTTTTTTAATTTATATGGATGTTTGGTTCAGCTTTTACGAATCTCGACTAATCTTACATATTTTAAAATTAATGATTATGTAAGTCTTTAATAACTCTAAGATTTATGAAACTCGAACTAATGATTTATAGGGAATAAACTTAGAGTCTGACTAGTTGAGTTATACCTATTATGGTTACTAAAATTTTAAATTTAATTATATATGAATGTTGTTGTTGGAATTTGAACTCCTAATCATTCAATTAATTAGTTTTTAAATGGTTAAAAAGCTACCAAATTCAAAAACTTAAAACATTAACTAAGGTTCCAAAAAATATTTTGATACAATATATACACTTAAATATTTGCAACCTGTGGTATATTTTGAGCCAAGCAATCGCGCATTAATTATCCAATAACCAAAAGTAGTTCGGTTTATACTTTCATAGAAACCTAAATAAATCATAAAATTAATGGTGTAACACCTAATTAACGTCTGAGAAACGAGATTAGTCTTGCATTCAGATGGACAACAATTTTAGATAATTTATATTATTATCCTCTAGAAGAAATAGATAAACATAGAGCAGAGGAGATGACTTTTTAGAAAACATTAGGTTTTCTCTCAATTTCTTTATAATTTAGGCTGAAATCTTACGACGTCTGAGAACTTTAGCTTCTATTCATAATATACTTGGTGCCACGGTCCCTGAAAAAAATGTATAATTTTAAGAAAAAAATACAACCAAGATGATGAAAAACAAAACAGTAATCCCGGTTTAAACAGCATGCAGTAATCAAGAAAAGGTTGCCAGTCTTAGTAATCTACGTTCTTAATGGCCAACCCGACGTCTTGCACTATCATAATTAAAAGTTTAGCGTGTCATTGTTGATGTCTGCATTGATTGGTCATCTTTGTGATGAAGATAAAAGAAGAGGTTCCACTGAAGTGGAATTGGCGTTAATGTGCGCAAGCTAGACTTAAATTATCTGACAAACGCAATTCGTACAGATATTTACTACATCTTTTATTAAAGAATCAAATGCTACTTCATCTAACCCACTTCCCTTTTTGATCTAACCACGTTCACATGCTTGTGGAATTTGTATGTGAGCCAGATCAGAAAGATTGACGAGAATCATTTTGAGCAGCACATACCAATTAATATCCATGCAGCAGTGGTTTATCGACCAGAAAAGTGACCATGTTTTTCCCTAAAACAATACCTATTTAAGTACCAAAGGAAGCCATATAAGGCTGGTTAAATGAAGAAGTAGTAGAAGAGAACAAGGCGTCCTTGTAAACGCAATGAGGATTAATGAAATAAATAAAAACATATATTAGCAACTCCCAGTAGTGGGATATGCATTAATTTTCTTTTTTGTTGCAGAAAAATACGCACTTAAATGGAAAGGTGACCTAGAAAGGTCTCCATAGACTTAGACAAATATTATTTATACTTCTCTCCTCTCTCTGATGGTGGAAATTAAGGTCATGAGCACTCATGACCAGAACAAAGAGGGACATTGGAATTATTTTCTATTTTTTTCTGCACAGATTCTTTAATGTTACTTCGTTGGTGAAGGTGTTAAGCTACAGATTTATGGCTCTTACGGCCGGATAGGGTCATTTTCTCATCAATTAAAGATTCAAGGACAGGGTCCACCACGTTCAATTATGTACTGTTCTTAGCGACAGAATCTTGTATCTTCCCAAGAGGAACAGCACCTGGGCACTATCAAACTCAAAATTACGCTTAAATAAACAGGATACTTTCGGAAGTTGCTAGATAATTAATCTGTATTAATATTTCTGTTATGGCTGCATGCTGCACTTCGCAGCAGCTCTTTATGTAACTTTCCCTGTCCATTCTGGGATTTCTGCTACCTAATATATTATCCCTCGACTTAAAAGAACAAGAAAAAAAGGTTGGACATTCTAAATCTTCAGTCTCAATTGAAATATTCCGATTCCAACTGAAGTAAAGTACATTCTTTTTTAAACCCAAAAATGTTACTATGATTCAAGGACAACATTCTCACAAGTTTGACCTCCTGTTTCATCCAATTGCAGACAAACCTTAAATACTGCCCTTAAAAGGGCATGTAACCGCGTCCCAGGAATTTGATTTTTGCACTGCATGTCCCACGTTACGGGCAATCTTTTAAGGCTCAAGAGTCAAGCTTTGAATATGTTTTCTTCACCAAAAATGGGTTCCCTATCTACATACAGTCCACTAATCTGATAAAACGGGGGCTTGTTTTAGTGGGGGAACACAAAAAGGAATACACTGTTCCAACGTCACCAAACACTCAAAAAGAAAAAAGTTCTGGCAAATCTGGCTCCACGGCTTATTCATTTCATCAGCAAATCCCACTAGAACCATTGTTCTTGTCCCTTGCACTGTACAAAACAACTTCTCAGCAGTGCTCTTCAGATCCTACAAGGCCCCTCGATCATTTCCCAGTTGGCAAAACTGAATTTATATTCTGGCAAAGAATCTATCCACGTGTTTTAAACGCACTGAAAGAGCCACTGGTTGGTTTGTTGCTCCCCATACCATCAGATGCGATTCAAAATGAAAAAAAAAAAAGACCTCCAATTGTTTTTATTTTAATTGAGAAATTATAAAGGAAAGTTCAAGTTTTCAAGACCCCATTGTTTATATTTTAATGGAGAAATTAGAATAAGCTAGTTCCTTAATGGCAGAACCACTTGTTTAACGCTCAGCTTAGCTATGTTTTGATGACCCATTGCATCCTATATCACATTATCATGATAATTACCCATATCTTCTGTGTTGAGATGTTAGAAAGTCAAATTGAACTTTCCTGTTATCTTGTAGCTAGCATCTATATATGACATATAATTTATATTTTGATTCTTAATATGTCTAAAATGTATACCTTTAATATTGAATTTGAATTTGGTCACGAGATTCCATGCAAAAATTATATTTTGATTCCTATTTATGGAGAAGATGTACTCATATCCAAGCTATATTTTGAATTTTAAGATTTTCACAATAGGTCATCAATGTAGCTAGAGCTCTTTTTTACAGTTTAAATATTGACTAGATTTTTTGACTCAATTACTTTTTCTTATGTATACCGTGAAAGTAATAATTTGATAAATTATATAACTAAGCAAGGAGTGCGAAGACTAAATGATTTTATTGCTTGGTTTTAATCCTATCTATCATATTATGTTTATCAAACTGCTAAATATACTTCTCTTCATAGATCCAAATTTACTAGAGAGATGAATTGGAGACTTTTAGTAGTAATTTCCCCAAGATTTTGCTGTAATGGTTATTGTGTGTAGATTCCAATGTTGTTTTCTTAGGCTATATATGATGTTTTTGTTTTTTTTATATGGACCTTGCTTTGTTTGGTAATTTCTGCAAAATTGATATACTATACATGCTCTGTAATTTTACATGCCATCAGGTTACGATGTTTAATGAAATCATATATTTCTAAAAAAAAAAAAAAAAGAATCGCACTTATTTTTTTATAACTTTTTTTTTTTAAATCAACTATTATTTTAACATTATTTAATTCAATTTTTAACATTAAAAAAACCCAATATAACACAACACATTATGAAGCCTTTATCTTGAGACTGGACAGTGAGGTTTTCTAAGAAGAAAACTTTACAGTGCCGATGCATTGTTCCTTAACATATAAATCGCAAAACATGTACTTATAATCCTATTTCTCGGAAACTACAGGAATGATTCATATTAAACAATTGTTACTATTTTTTTTTTTTTTTGGGTTATAGTGATTCATTGTAAAGGGAAAGTAGAATTATATATTGACCTAGTTTACAAAAAAAAAAAAAAAAAACATTTTTTTACGGTCCTGGTATCTCAAATTTTGGGATTTAACTTGTTTTTTTAGCTTTATTTACATCATTTTCTCTGATTTAATCTAGTTGCATCCTTCAAATGAAATTTAAGATTTTTAAAATATTTTTGAATAAATTTTTTACATGTTAAAATTAAGTTTTTTTTTTTTTTAAAAAAAAAATTAATCTAATCACAGACGAGTTATCTATAACTCATGGTGCATTTATGAGAATTGTTTTCCTCTCAATTTCTCTGTGTGTATAGAATATAAGCATAAAAAATTAATAGTAATGCTATATAAAAGTTTGTTTTTAAATTATTTTCTTTAAAGAAATAATTAATAACTTAATACCCGAATTTATGAGCTCAATTCGTCATTTATATAATCAACCAGACAAAAATATCATATCTTCTTTTATTTTTTATAATGAAAATGGATGAGATTTTTTAAAGAGATTAACTCTTAATTTCTCATGTTATATATTGAGGGGATTCAACTAAGGGAGTTTTAAAGCATGAGATTAATGTGAGCGTACTTTAATACATAAATTAGATAAAATAATGTGAGTTTAATTAGAACATGAGATAAATGAGATTGTGCATATATTAATGTACAGATTACATAAAATAATAAGCACATACAATTTAATATTTCTTGTTTGATAAGATTGATTTTCCCTGTACTTATTCTTCCACTATACAATAAAAATATTTGAAATTGTTAGATATATTACTGTTAGATTTAATTCTTTGTTGTATTTGATATTTTGTCGGCCTGCTTTTTGACCGATCAATTCCTTCATCTATTGATATTTAGGTTTACTGATAATTTTTCCAGGTACTACATAGATTGATTTTAATATTGTTGAGTATAATTTTGTCTAAAATGTATCTTAATAATTTTAATTTAGTGTTGTTTTGTGGAAAATACCGTACTATTTTGATTGTTGATATATATATTAGTCAAATTAGGATTAACATAGGATTAGTTGTGAGTGTTTAAGAAGTGTGGTAATTTTTATTTTTTTTAATGTATTTTATTAAAAAATATCAAATTATTTTTTTAGTGTGTTTTATGATTTTGATTTGTTGATGTTAAAAATAAAAAAAATATAATTAATTTTAATATATTTTAAATTAACAAATATTTTTACAAAAGCATCATGAACCATGTTATATCAAACACGCGATATTTTATATAGACACCTAATACAAGTGCATATTTATTTATTTATTTTAATACAAATGCCCATTATTTTTACCTTATACACTGAAAACTTATTTAATTTTTATTTTCCAATTTTCACTTCTGGCTACCTAACTTAAGTGTGCAAGAAAAGATTGCCATGTTGTCCATGAATACTAACAAACAACCTCGCTTCATTTCCCCCTACGTTTCTCTCTTTCCCTCTTTTATATATATATATAAACCTCCTTAATCCCTCTCACACCCTAGGGCCTCCTCTCTCCTTCTTCTTCTTCTTCTTCCTATCTTTATTCTCTCAACAATTCCTTTCCATTTAGAAAGAAGAAGATGGTGAAGTTTTCAAAGGAGCTTGAAGCTCAACTAATTCCAGAATGGAAGGACGCCTTTGTAAACTACTGGCAACTCAAAAAACAGATAAAGAAGATCAAACTCTCACAAAAACCCGCACATACAATTGATCATCAATATGGTCTCTCGATTTTTGATCCCATTCGCTCCCTCGCCAATAATATATCCAGCAAGCTCTTCCACTCTGATACCATGGCCGAAATCATACAGGTACTTGTCAACTTAACATATATACACATACATGCATGTATATGAACACACACGTATATCATGTGCACATTGGTGTATGTATTATCCATGTCTTCACGTGTAATCTTCCATCTTCATTTGGGTGAAGTTGGGTTTTTTTTTGGGTACATAAATAGTTAAGCTGGGCTTTTGGCAATCAATTGGCTTTCCCGGTAAGTTCACAAACCGAGAAATCGGAGTATTTCGATTAGATTTTTGTTTTTGTTTTATGAGGCTAATATTATGGCGCAATTTGAAGTTATTGTGGTAGTGATTATTTTTTAAATATTTTTATTTAGAATAATATTAAAATAATATATATTTTTTTATTTTTTAAAATTTATTTTGAATACCGACATATTAAAAACAGTCTAAAATTAAAAAAAAATATATATATCAATTTTACAGCCATAAAGTATCAGGTTTTTCGGATGTATAGATACATGCGCCGATACATAAATTCCTCCACCTTTCGGTTTTCATCATTTTTGGGTATATATCCTCGGTTTTTGTTCCTCGTCCTCTTTCAGTCTATGCTGACGCACCATCGTACCAGAAAATAATAGCTTTCTCTACAAAACTCCAGGTGGTTTTTGGTTTTATTTAGGGTATTTTTGCTGTTCTCTTATTTTAAGAGTTCCCTTTAGTCGACACCCGACGTTGAATGAATGGGTCAGGCATCTTTACTACAGCATCTGTCGCCGTTCTTTTGAGGTCACAAATCTATTGTTTTACATATGTAAAAGTCACAATTCTCTCCACTAAATTAAATATTTAATTAATTTCTCTCGCTATTGCATAAGTGGAAGCTCTTCTGTTCCTCAAACCTCCACTAAAAACTGGTAATGATGATACATGGGACTCGAGGAAATGTTGTTATAATCCAGCAAGTGAGGCTTCTTTTTGTATTATTTTTTTCATCTAGCTTTGGTAGTTTTCCCATTCGCTCACGAAATCAAGGAAACGGTTATATAGGGTGTTCAATGTCACGATATTATTGTGAATAACATAGAGAAGAACAGGCCGGACTCCGATAAAAAAATATAAAAGAAAAAGAAAAAGATCAGCAAAAGGAAATTAAGGAGGTCGTTTAGTAAATATTTTTCGTTGGTTAATTATAGGTAAGGAGCAAGAGCATGGAGGATGGTGATGAAGAAGTGTACCAAACTGAGCTTGTTCAATTGTTCTCAGAAGAAGATGAGGTATATATTAAATAGTCGCATGACCTCAGATCAATGCTATAAAGCACTTGTTACTCACTAGGTTTTACTTAAAAAAAAAGAAGTGGATTAATTTTACTAACTTGTTTTATGATGTTCCTTACAATTATGAGGGGGAGAGACACATTTAGAGCTTTTGATTTCTTTGTCTTTGTATTTTTGCTCTTCATATTTTAGGTGAGGTTGTTTTTCGAGGGATTGGATGAGGAGCTAAATAAAGTGAACCAGTTTTACAAGACCAAAGAGAGTGAGTTTCTTGAAAGAGGAGAGATTCTGAACAAGCAGCTAGAGATTTTGCTGGACCTCAAACGGATCGTCAACGAACGCCGCCGTAAGCCGAACGCCGGGGTTCTTTCTCGTTCTTGGTCATCCTCACCTCGGAACTCTAATTTTTCTGGTTAGGGCTTCCTTTTCTTTTCTTATCATAAAATCATATAATATATATATATATATATATATAAAGAATGATTTAATTAGAGGCCTTGATGCATCTTATCATGGACCGCAATAACAAGTGAAGTGTTCTTGATTTAGGAGGAATTCTAATTTATGAGAGTTTTAATAGCAAACTAGTTTCATTAATAATATATTAATTTTTATAAAAATAAACATAAAATCAGTAATTACATAGGAACAATTGATATGTTTTTATTTATTCTTGTTCGGTTTTAAGTGATGAGAACACATATAACACGAACGTATTAAACTAAAACAATGGTTGTCTGATGTCATGCCATGATGTGATTGATTTCAGAAAGAGATGTGTTGATTCTAGCTATTTGTCTTACGTGGAATCTTTGAATTTTTTGTCAAATGTTTCTGTGATGCTGATTGTCGTATGGCGTCCGTGTATACACACACACACACACACACACACACACACACAGAGTCCAAATTGGAAAAAAAAAAAAAAATCCCATTTCATGCTCATGGAATAAGTAGAAAAAACTTACAAATTCCTTTCGAACGTTATTCTATTTTGAATTTTCCTTGATCCAAAATATCTACGTTTCTGATAATTAATTAGTTACTGTTCTTAATTACAATTTGGTTCTTGGAGGGTATGAGACCACACAGCAGGAGTATATCTCTTGTTTAATTCACGATTGTCAAACTACAGTCCATAGAACACTTTTCCAGGGATGGGAAGAGAGGGAGTACATCTAACACTAGTAATTAATGCATTAAAACAAAAGCTAAAAACTAATGAAGATTGTAAACAGAAATTTGGCAAGACTCGATTAGAACACACGAAAGAAGAGAAAATATTGGATGAAAAAAAATAATTAGTGTGTTGTAGTGGCATGTTTTCTGATGATAATCTTGTGCACGGAATATCATATCAGATGTCTTGTTTCTAAAAAGAGAGATTTTCTTGATGTTTGATGCTTAGCGAATCTAGTTTGATAGGAGTAGATAGATAGAAATGTTGTTCATGCGGAAGGCTTTGATGGATAGAAATGTTGAAAGATAAGGAATAAGATAAGAGGACAGCAGTTTTCTTGCTGTCCATGAGAAGAGAAACTGGTGTCCCTAATCTTATCAGCCCAGCAGCATCTAGCCACGACCCATCACATCTTCACAAATTTAATTCAGTTTCGTAAAAATTCTATACTCATTAGACCGTTTACACACGAAGTTGAATCTCTAACTTTTAGGCTTCTAGCATACGAGAGAAAGTGACAAGACGAGAAGCAAATTTCCACAAGGCCTGGAATTAATTTTGCATACGACTGTATTTGCTAGCTCCTTGCAAATTAGCTTGCTTTTATGAGCAATATATATATATATATATATTTGTTTGTATGCATAGTACGTGTTTCTGATAGTGCAATCATGCATGCAGAGAGTGGAACTGAATTAAATGAGATCTCGACAGATTCACAAACTGATGAAATCATCGCAGCACTAGAGAAAAATGGTATCAATTTCATCAATTCGGCGACAAGAACGAAAACAAAGAAAGGGAAACCTAAGATGGCAATGAGGATTGACATTCCGGCGACGACACCAACACGAACAATCACAGCCGTAACATCGATGTTGTGGGAAGATTTGGTCAATAATCCTAAGAAAGAAGGAACTGGTGATTTCATTAGTAGAAAGAAGATCCAGTGTGCTGAGAAGATGATTAGAGGTGCATTTGTGGAGCTCTATAGAGGCCTTGGTCTACTTAAAACGTACAGGTTAATTCCTACTCCAATATGTATTCCTGACCAAATCAAGTACTGGCGCCGCTGCTAAAATCCTTCATGCATGGACTGTCGTGTATAAAATATTTTCAAATGATTATATTTATGAAGTCTCAATTATTAAAATACGCACGGAGAGAGAGAGATGCAGCTTCTGAGGATTCTTGTATCATGAAATATCTTAATATATATGTTTCCCTATTCTTGGCAGCTCATTGAATATGGTGGCCTTCACGAAAATATTGAAGAAATTCGACAAGGTAAGGTGGTCCTATCTCAGCTCTTTCAGTACATGTTGGTATTATGATTGGTAATGGAAGGAAGAAATCGAAATATATTTTCCATTAGTTTGTTGTAATCTTATCTGAGCTCATTTCTTTTCTTCCTTTTTTTTTTTTTATGAATGAAAAATTATAATAATCAAAATCAAATAAACAGGGTAGAGCCCTATACAAAATCAGAACAAGAAGATTAGTGATGCAATTTTAAGATTTTCCTACTCTATATGTCATTTGCATAAACTTCGTTTGGTGTTTATAGAATTAAAACTGGATTTTTTATACATGAACAGGTATCCAATCAGCAGGCATCGGCAAGCTACTTAAAAGCAGTGAAGAGATCCCACTTTATTAGCTCCGACAAGGTAATAAGATGCCTTGATGCGCGCATGGTGCTCTTACATCCTTTGATCGATTGCACGTGATCATGCTTTGGTTCCTATATAATTCTTCTACCACTAACAAATGTCTGTGCATATCGAAATTAATGTCTGTGCCATCTTGTGGTTAGCTGATCTCCACAGTTATGTTATTAATTTGCGTTTTGTTTATTGGTTTTAATTAATTACATTTGGAGAGTGGGATTAATGGTTTTCTAATAAGCATTACGGGTGATAATATATTTCGTTGATAAGGTTGTTAGGCTAATGGATGACGTGGAGTCCATATTCACAAAGCACTTCGCCAACAGTGACAGGAAAAAGGCTATGAAGTTCCTGAGACCCCAGAGACAAAGAGAGTCTCACATGATCACTTTTTTTGTTGGTAACTAGTCTTTCCCTCTCCCCTCCTCTCTTATACTGGATCGTTAGTATTTAAGAGCAATATATCAGTGTAAGCATTATCTTCCATGATTGGTCCAATACGACTAATCACACTGCATGATATAAATGGAACTAGATTATGTAGCATCTCTGCTTTCTTTCAACTAATGACAGAAGCATCACCTTCTGTAATGGAGAAGAAAGGGTGCTGGCAACTAATCCCATTAGTAGAATATTTAACCCTCATCCATGCTTGTTAGTGCACTTGGAATTGGACTCTGTTTGTGTTTATCAATTGAAGTTTTCCCTTTTTGTTTTTGCTTGTTGCAGGATTATTTACTGGCTGTTTTGTATCACTGTTCAGTGTATACGCAATCTTGGCTCACTTGTCTGGTATTTTTAGGCCAAATTCTGAGAGATCGTATGTGGAAACTGTCTACCCTGTTTTCAGGTGACTATTATAAACATTATCTTTAATCCACCGAGTAATTCTTCACATACATTGTCTACATGATTTTTAACTTTTTGCAGACGATTTAAAAAAAAATCTTAAATTATGTACTAATGTTGCAATTAGCAGTCCATTTACTCTAAAATCTTTTTAACAAAAAAATGTTTGGCAAAGAATTGGAAGCACTTGATATGCTTTAATGGACTAGGTGACTAAAACGGCATTCCTTGTAACTGGATTGACAATTAGAACTGAAGGATTTATTAAGTAGGAAACGCAGATTGTAAGCAACAACGCCATTGATGAACCAAATGTGATCTTATGCAGTATCTTTGCCTTGTTAAGTTTGCACCTGTTTATGTATGGGTGCAATCTCTTCATGTGGAAGGGAACAAGGATCAACTACAACTTCATTTTTGAATTCCAACCCAGCACAGCCCTCAAGCACAGAGACGCCTTTCTCATTTGCACCACCTTCATGACCGCGGTGGTTGCAGCAATGGTAATCCATCTTCTCTTAAGGGCTAGCGGTTTTTCGCCAAACCATGTTGACGCCATTCCTGGGATTCTCCTCCTGGTAAGTGTTACTGGTTCCTGTTTTAAGTTTTCCTACGAGTCTGTATGCACCAGCATTGAATGCTTGCAAAAGTAGAAATCATTTTCCTTTGAAGGTCACCGGACCTGTAATTGGATGTGATACCCAACTAGAGATTGATGCTGATGTACGAACACATTTTTCAGATTTTTGTTTTCGTGCTCATCTGCCCATTTGACATCTTCTATCGTCCAACACGTTATTGCTTCATCCGTATTATAAGAAACACAGTCTGCTCTCCATTTTACAAGGTATGCTTGCTTGCTTATTTTGTTGAACATTATAAAAACTTGTCAGTGTAATAACACAAAATTCTGTTTTTTGGTTTGCTTGATTGAAACACCATATATGCAGGTTTTGATGGTCGACTTTTTCATGGCAGACCAACTTACTAGCCAGGTGATTTCTCTTATTAGCATATAACTTACTGCTTGAAGCCTTCTATATTTTCTTCTCTCTTGATTTTTATTAGTTTGCAGCCTGGATAATCCTCGTTTTGATTTTCATACAGATTTCATTAATGAGGCACATGGAAACCACAGCTTGTCACTTTCTAGCTGGGAGTTTCAAGACTCATAGATATGAAACCTGCAAGACGGGAAGGCTGTACAGCGAGCTTGCTTATGTCATTTCATTTTTGCCTTACTTTTGGCGTGCTATGCAGGTATAATATATACCCCTTAACAACTTTGCACTTTTTTGGCTGCAATTAACACATTTTTTATTGGGTATTGAAAAATCATTTAGTTTTTAGTCACTCATAGCCAACTCTTTTTTTGGCTCCAATTAATACATTTTTCTTGTTAATGAAAGTGTGCAAGAAGATGGTTTGATGAAAGTGACCTGGACCATTTGGCTAACATGGGGAAGTACGTTTCTGCCATGGTGGCAGCCGGTGCGAGGATTACTTACTCTAGGCAGGAATCTCTTCATGTGAACTACCTATGGCTAGGTATAGTCCTGGTTACTTCTGTGTTTGCTACCTTATATCAATTGTACTGGGATTTTGTTAAGGACTGGGGACTTCTCAACTCTAAATCCAAGAATCTGTGGCTAAGAGACGATTTGATTCTAAAGAACAAAAGCGTTTATTACATGTCCATCGTGAGTTCTCCCTCCATTTAAATCCTCCATGTCCTTCCTGTCAAAAGTTTAAATATGGAAGTTCTTAACAGATTGAGAAATTGAATTGCAGGCCCTGAACATAGTTCTTAGAGTTGCTTGGGTGGAGACTGTCATACGGTTCCGCCCTAATGTGGTTGAGTCAAGTATGTTAGATTTTGTCTTGGCTTCTTTGGAGGTAATTCGACGTGGCCATTGGAATTTTTACAGGTACATTTGATTTCAAACTGAAATAACTTAGGAATGTTGATGACAAGAACTTTGTGATCTATAGAGACGAGAATTTCCGATCTTCTAATATTCGTCAGAATGTGTCGAAACAGGTTGGAGAATGAACATCTGAATAATGTTGGAAAGTTCAGGGCAGTGAAGGCAGTTCCGCTGCCATTCCGCGATACTGATTCTGATGGCTGAGATGTTCTTCCATCAAAATGTATAGAGTTCCCTTGCAAGTTCATTCCAGGTGAAGTCCCTGGAAGGCGGACATAATTCATAAATGGGCCATATTCAGTACTTCTTATGATGACATATATGGAATCCGCATCTTATAAGAAAATGCGCGAGTATCCTTGTCATTCTGCACAGATCCAATTGATTCTGCGATTGTAAAGCTCCGAGTGTACTGAAGAAAGCGAACATCAAGTTTACTTTGTATTATCTTGTACAATATCTGGGAATTCTAACTTCGATTGGATTATATTAATGAAACTACCAAACATTTTCGTTTCTTGTGGTAATGACTCGAAGAACATCAATTGGTAGCTACAAAATCCACATTACTCCTCTGGTATGTTTTAAGTAGAAAATTTCAAAAACTTTCGCTGCCCTTTCAACAAAAATTTTACATGATATAACAAATAGTTGCGTTGAGTTGAATGAAGTGGATGTTAGATAACTATTATTGTTAACTCATCTAAAAGTTCAAATTTTTAGATAAAAATAGTTCTTTAATATGATAATTAAACAATTTCGAGTTTAAATCTTAGCACCATTCACTTAACTATTTAAGTTTTTGATTTGATAACTTTCAATTGAGGAAGTATGTTAAAAAGTAATATTAAACTATTTTTTGAACATTGATTAACATCTTAAATTTTTTAGTTGAGATAGAAGATCTCCCTTTTCGAAATGCTGAAAGTTCACTTCACCCAACTCTATACCGAGCTCTTTCTTCCCTGTTTCAGGATCGCTCAGAACAACTGGCTTCTTCACTCGTTGATTCCCAGATCTAAAATGCAAACCGGCTGCTTCGCGCAGTTTTTTAACGATTATTGCCAAAATGAATTTTAAGCATTTTGAAGATCAAAAAGAGACACGAAATTCCTACCGAAACAAATTAATTTTTTGGACAATATTGAAGATTGCTTAGGACTACCAAAAGTCCATGTTACTTTTCTTTTTTGTTTGCTTCAAATTTATTGTTTCTAGTGAATAAAGTTGTCCTAGTTTTTAGAAGTTATTATTTTGCTGGCAGATCATTGCATGATTTGTGGCTATTAGTTAGCATTTCATTTTTCTTTTAATATTATTTAATTGTAAGGATGTTTATTAAATAATAATAGTAATCAATTATCCCTTGTTTGTTGCAAATTAGTATTTTTATCCTTGCAGTTTTTAAATTTCTTGTGTTTCTTCCTTTACTTTGGAAAAAAAATCATCAATTCGTATCATAGCTTTCTTTTGAAGGGACCTATGATGGAAGTTAAAACCAACTTTTCTCAAATTGCTCCTCTTGTCTTTGATGAGAAAATTGCTAGCTTTGGAAGTGAAAATGGAGATACCTGAAGGCATTAGATCTATGAGAAGTGGTGGAAGAGGATTGTGAAGTTCCTCCATTGCCAAACAATCCAACCATGACTTAGATCAAAAGTCACAAGGAAAAAAAACCAAGAAGTCAAAGGCAAAAGAATGTAATGGATTTTTCTCTTAAAATTCAAGTTTGAAGTGGCTAGAGTTTTCTAGAAGTTCAAGAAAGCTTTGAAAGTGAAAATTGAGATACCTAAAGGAGTTTAATCTATGGAAAGTTGTGGAAGAGGATTATAAAGTTCATCCACTACCAAACAATCCAACCATGACTTAGATCAAAAGTCATATGGAAAGAAAAACCAGGAAGTCAAAGGCAAAAGAATGTAATGGATTTTTCTCTTGAAATTCAAGTTAGAAGTGGCTAGAGTTTTCTAGAAGTTCAATAAAATGATGGAAAATTAAAGTTGCTGCGAAATTCAAGTTGTAAGATCAGATAATGAAAAGGAGTACACCTCAACAAAATTTAATTTGTTTGATCAAGATGTTGGCATTGAGCATCAATACATTGTTCCCTACACTTCATAACAAAATAGAGTCAGCAAAAGAAGAAACAAATATATAATAGAGATGGCTAGATGATGTTACATGAGAAGGAGTTGCCAAATGAGTTTTAAGCAGAGGCATCTAATACAGTAATTTTTCTTTAAAATCAACTTCCAACGAAGTTTTTGGAAGATAAAACACCATTTGAAGCTTGGTGTGAATACAAACCTTCACTACACTTTCTTAAAATGTTTGGCAGTATGTGTTTTGCTCATATTCCACAGTTTAAGCGTGACAAACTTGACAAGAAAGCAATTTTTGACATCTTTTTGTGCTACAGTTCAGCCTCTAAAGCCTATAAAATGCATCATCTATAAACATAGAAGATGACTATCACAAGAGCTGTAAATTTCAATAAACATGAGCAATGAGACTGAATGATTCCTAAAAGAACAATCTTTTTGAAGATCAAAGAACACCTCAATGGCAGAATCAATTAGAAGATGATCTTTTAATAAAAGATACAAAGCCACTTTTAAACATCTATCAAAGATGTAATGTGGCAATATATGAGGTTGATGGACATGAAAAGGCTCTCAAAGACCTTAAATGGCACAAAGTAAAGGAGGAGGAGATGTTAATGATTCAGAAAAAGAATGTTTGGGAATTTGTTGACAGACCTGAAGATAGAAAAGTCATTAAAGTGAAGTAAGTGTGCAAAACTAAACTAAATACAGACAACTCAATCAACAAACACAAGGTCAGGCTTGCAGTTAAAAGGTATGCTCGGATTTTTGGTGTTGATTACTCTCTAACACTTTTCCTCCTATTGCTAGTTTACATACAATCAAATTGTTACTAGCGATAGCAGCATAAAATAGCTAGAAAGTGTTCCAGATAGATGTTAAATCAGCATACTTAAATGGTGTTCTACAAGAAGAAATATATGTGGAGCATCCAGATGGATTTATGATTCAAAGTGAAGAAGATAAAGTCTACTTGTTAAAAAAAGACTCTTTATAGACTAAAGCAAGCACCTAGAGTCTGGTACAGCAGGATAAATGATCATTTACTAAGCTTTGGTTTTGAAAAAATCTTATTCGAGGCCACTCATTATGTCAAGAAGAAGAACAATGATGTTCTTATATTTTTTCTTTATGTTGATGATCTTTTAATAACAGGAAGCAATGCATGGCTGATTGAAGAATTCAAACAAGAAATTATACATGTTTTTGAAATGACAGATCTTGGTCTTAAGAATTACTTTCTTTGAATAAAGGTCAAGCAAAGTCAAAATGAAGTATTCATCTGCTAGAAGAAATATGCAAAGGAAATTTTAAAGAAATTTCACATGGAAGAATACAAAGCAACAAACACACCAATGAATCAAAAAGAAAAGTTGAGCATGAAAGATGGTACTGATAAGGTTGATAAATGACATTTTATAAGCTTAATTGGTTGCTTAATGTATCTTGCTGCAACAAAACAAAATATTTTATTTGATATAAGTCTTTTATCTCAATTTATGCATTATGCTAGTGAAATGCATTTAGAAGTAGCAAAAAGAATATTAAGATATATAAAAGACACTATTAACTATGATGTTAAGTCTAAGAAGTGTCAAAGCTTCAAGCTATATGGATTTTTATATAGTGATTGGGCTGGATCCATTGATGACATGAGAAGTACTTCAAGATCCTATTATAGCCTGGGTTCAGAAGTTTTCTTATGGAGCTCAAAAAAGTAGTAGATTGTAGCATAATCCATTGTAGAAATAGAATTCATTGCAACAACAACAACAACAATAAATCAAGTTTTTCGATATGTGTGATCTACATATGGAGTAAA
Organism: Populus alba; assembly: GCF_005239225.2. Taxonomy (NCBI): domain Eukaryota; kingdom Viridiplantae; phylum Streptophyta; class Magnoliopsida; order Malpighiales; family Salicaceae; genus Populus; species Populus alba. The sequence goes on from NC_133293.1 coordinate 8,731,843, forward strand.
AGGACAACATAGAAATTCTAGTTGGTAACTAGGCAGCAATTACAATATATCATAATCTACTATTCCATGGGAAAACTAAGCATTTTAATATCAAGCTTTACTTCTTAAGGGAGGAGTAGAAAAATGGTGAAGTTTCATTAGTTTACTGCAAGTCTGAAGATTATTTAGCAAACTTGTTTACATAACCACTTTGATATATAGAAGATTGAAATTTTCAATTCCTAAAGCAAGGAGGAGTGTTGAAGATTAATCTAGGACTGCCATAAGTTCAAGTTATCTTTCCTCTCTGTTAGCTTTAGATTTTTTTGTTTCCAGCCAATAAAATTGTCCTAGTTTTTAGGAGTTATTAGTTTGCTATCAGTTCATAGCATGATTTGTGGCTATTAGTTAGCATTTCAATTTTTCTTACAACTAATTAATTGTAAGGATGTTTATCAAATAATAGTAATTAATTATCCCTTGTCTGCAACATATTAGTATTCTTATCCTTGCAGTCTTTTAATTTCTTATGTTTCTTCCTTTACTTTGAATCTCTGCATAATGACAAGTTTAAGATTTGTCACACCTGGACATCACAGCGACCAATTAAAAAATTATCACTCGATTGGAAAAGGAACAGATATCTGGCATCTTGTTCTTTTAGAGAAAAAGGTCTTATTCAAAGAGTCGTCACCTAGTGTTATGGTCACTAAAAACCCTAACTGATCAACAGAGATTCTATGATACGGAACTGGTTACGCAAAAGGGAAGATGCTATCACCCCTTAAACGTCCTACCTAAGACAAGTTGCATTGCTGGTTTTGTCTAAAATTGCTAAAAATTTGTTCTCCTTTTTCTCTTTTTTTATTCTTCTTTTCATGTTCCTGACTCTGGTGTCAGTGAACAATTCCTATGAATATTTCCAACTCTGGCGTTAGTAAATATCGCACAAATCCAAAAAATACGATACTCCTGACTCTGGCATCAGTGAATATTTTCGTAAAAAATGAATTTGAAGAAGAAATTTTCTATGTCATTTCAATTCTCCTTTTTCCCTTTTTTATTCTTCTTTTCATCTTTCTGGCTCTGGCATCAATGAACAATTTCTACTAATATTTCCAACTCTAGCGTTGGTAAATATCACACAAATCCAAAAAATACGATACTCCTGACTCTAGCGTCAGTGAATATTTTCACAAAAAATGAATTTGAAGAAGAAATTTTCTATGTCATTTTTTTTGTTTATCCTTTATTATTATTTTCCCTTTTAATATGGAAGTAAAAAAAAAAAAATTGCATGACATATTTGCATTTAACAGTAATAGTCCACAGATTGAGCACATCTACAAAAAATACAAACACAAAGAAAATAAAACAAAGTGCGAGGGGCTTACAAATAAATCAACGAAGGCCCCAAATATTTTTGAAATTTTCCGTTAAAAAGGGGTTCGTTTGGTCAAATATCAAATTAGAATTGGCATAAAAATTATGGCCAAGGCATAAGGGTGTGTTTTGCCAAGCACACCCTTAGCAAACACAATTTGAGTCGGTTAGGCCTAAAGTCCAGACCTGGCCCACTCTCTTTTATTTTTTTTTGGGTTGGATCTAGCTCAGCCATACGTGAAAGGTTCACACATACATGCAACAGTAACCAATCAATTATTTTAGCAAGGAAGGAAGGAAACTTACCTAGGCGTGCGGCTGCTGGAGGCGAAGTCGAGCGAGACTGGGCTAAAAAAAAAAGGTTGAGGGGGGCAGCGGCTAGTATAGGGTTCGCCGCCCCCTTCTTTTTTATGTTTCTTCTTTTAGGGTTTCTGGTAATAGCCTCCTATGGGGTCTTTTCTTTTAGGGTTTTTCCTCTCTCCTTTTTTCATACCTTAAGATCTGTATTTATAGTGTCAGAGTCCCTTCGCATGTGAAAAACTAAGTTTCAATCAAACTCATTCTCTTTTTTGAAGTTTGAATTTGATTAAGAATCAAATTTGAAAGCAGATAACTATCATTATCATTATCTTGAAGATAAAGATAGAATGATAAAAGCACATTATAGTTCTTAATTTTCACGCAAGCTCACAAATCATATTTTTCATCGAAATAAATCTTTGATCTATTAATTTTATATTTTAAACCCTATAAAAATTAAATTAAAAGCCAATAGACTAAATTTGGGTTACAACAAGATTAACAGGATTCTCTAAGCTCTAGAGGATTGTTCTTTAATCTCTGCATAATGACTCTGCAATTTTCTTCGACAGACAGTAAGCAGTGGACTGGATTGTGATCATAGGATTAACACCAACAGCACTCGGCAAAACACTAGCATCGCAAACAAACAGGCCCTCTGCTTCCCAACTCTCTCCGTTCTCGTCAACAGCGCCTTCTGTTTTATTAATCCCCATCCTGCAGCTCCCCATTTGATGGGCTGAGGTGTACAGCATCCAGTCCTCTACCGGTGACAGTGGCCCTGCAGTTGCATAAACTGTGTCCAAAAATCCCTCCAGATCCTCTTTTTTGATCCCTCTACATTTGATCCTCTGCCCATCACTTCGATGGGTACCCACTTCGACAGCTCCTGCTGCAACTAAAATCCTCAACGCCTGCCGCAGCCCTGCCTTGAGATTCTCTTTGTCCATTGCATCTAAATTATAGGATATCCTTCCCTCCGTCGTGACTTTTCCCGACCCGCTGTCTCTTATTATTGCTATGAGGTGAGCAGTTCTTGCATACTTCGCCATTCTGTCCTTCATGTCATGTCCAGACACCCAGGGACATAACGCAACAAATGACGAAGGCCCTAATGCAGGAGTTTCTATGATTGCCCTCGCGTTGGAGTCTCCTGTTGACACTTCATGAACTGCTGTGATTATTCCACCCTCGTATACTTTCCCCTTGAACTCTGAATTTGACTCTGGAAAGTATCCCCAGGCCATTAGTACAGGGTGTAGATGAAGGTTCCGGCCTATATTCTGATTCTTCAATCCACTGGATATCATTAAAGGGGGTGTCAAAAGAGCTCCGCATGCTGAGATTGTTACCTTGGCCTCAATTTGCAATCTCGTTCTGATATTGTTGTTTACAATTCTTGCAGTCACTCCCACGCATTTCTTTTTTCTCTTACTTCCACCCTCGTTCTTTTCCAACATGAATCTCTCTGCTTTGCATCCTGTTAAGATCACTGCCCCATGATCAACAGCATCGACCAGCCATGTACGATCAGTCCCTTTCTTCTCTCCTTTTAGACAACCATAACCGCAAGAGCCACAATAATGCCTCTCTGAGGAATTTCGTGGGACGGTTTTGACAGGAATACCAAGGGACTCGCACCCTTTCCGAAGTACTTGATTTTGAAATCCTTCCTCTCCGCAGCTCTCTGTGACTCCTATTCTAGTACAAACAGCATCCATGGCAGAAAAATATTCAGAACTTCCGAAAAGTGGGATTTTCTGGGTCCTAGTCCATTCCTGAAGCACAGAGTTTGGTGTTTTGATGGATGCTGACCAGTTGACAGCAGAACCTCCTCCGACTGCTGATCCTGCCATGATCAGGATCTCTGAGTCAGTAGTCGCAAGTTTTCCACCTGATTCATATAGTTGGTCCATGGAAGGGCCTTCCAAACCAGAATAATCGGTAGCAGTAAAGTAGTTTCCTTTCTCAAGAACAAACACCTTCTGCCCAGAAGCTGCAAGAACAGCTGCGGCAACTCCACCACCACAACCGGAGCCAACAATGACAACATCACATTTGATTTTATAAAGGTTCTTTCGAAGATCTTGAGTAACACTTAGTCCTTTCTCTTCAAGAGAGTGTAGAAGGGTGGAGTCAGTTTCTTGATTAGTATCTATCAATCCCTTCTGAAGGGGCCTCTCTTTAGGAACCTGGTCTGGATTTTCATCAGTGCCTGCATTATATTCAATGGCTTCCCATGCTGGGTTGTCACCTTTTTCATCAACCTGTAGAAGGAAATCTTGAGTTAAATCGCTTAGAAAGCTAATGGCCGGCTCATTCTCAAAATATGGTAGGAGAGGTCCATTTCTTGGTGGGGGATTCCAAAGTATAATGGCTTATAAAAATTCCCAGCTAATCCACATCCTCGATAAGATTATGATAACAATGTGTCAACCTCCATTGATTTTCCTTCATCTTGCGTGCAATTTTTGTTGTTTTAAAACTTCTTAGAATGATGACAATGCAACTCCAACTAATGATGATAATGCAACTCCAGCTACTCACTTCCTAACCGATACAAAGCAAAAAGCTCATTTTCAAGGGTGTTCGTTCCTAATTTTTATTGATAAATTACGGCCAAATCCACCATTACACTGATTCAAAATTTAGACTTCTTTTTTCCCTCCTTGACTCTAAGGATGGTGACCTTTCTAGCATCAAGTTAGATTTAGACGTTAACTATTTTATGATTTAAAAGTAGAAACACTTTACATCAAGTATTATTTCACTTAATACTCTATAATTTAAAAATATTTGAAAACGCTAGTCTCCATCGATAAATAATGTAAAGTATATTATGCTTTTTTCTATTAGACGCACATGTGAAATAAAAATATAATAGCCAAATTATCTCTGGATAAAAAATTACATTATAGAAATTAAATGATTAAAATTGAAAAATCCTACTTTATTTTAGACATCTAAAAATAAAGTAGATAATCACTCCAATGATTAAAAAAAAAAACAAAAAAAAAACAAAACAAAAACAAAAACAAAAACAAACAAAAAAAAAGGACAATCAATAACTGTATACTACAAAACGATAAGTACCATTGACGAAGACTATCTTTAACTTTGACTTTTATGTTTTATATTTAAGATTGTTTTTGTTTTTATCATACTAAATCATGACTTTTTTAATTAGACCATGGTTTCCGGCACATAAAAAAATGAAACTCATCATAATAACTATGGATAGGTTCTATTTTTACACGGAAAGGAAGCTTTACACGAAATATTGATAATCTTTCATATAAATAACCAAGTTATTAGAGAAGTTATTAATACACCTTGAACCTCTACTGCCCAGATAATAAAAAATAATAATAATAATTGTCTGGCATGATTATGAAAGATGAAAATACCAAAGAATAGAGAGCATGGAATCCTGAAAAGTGATCAGATGGCATTACCCGAGAGAAGAAGACGTAGAGGACCAAGATCTTGACATACACGAAGGCAGTTCTGATAGGTGTAAAAAACCTATGTTTGAACCACTTCTGCAAAACCCTCTCCCTCCTGTCCAAAGGGATGCTTGAAAAATTCTTAAAGTATGGCCATTTCTCCTCAAAACAAAGAGACCCACAAAGCAAAAAGGTACCCAACCTAGTGGATAGAAGCCATAGAACCAATCTTACCATGAACACAGCCTCTGGCAATCCCCTCTTCGTTAAAAGCTCTGCCATCTGTAAAAACATATATAAAAAAAAAAGTAAACTACCAATTTCAGTAAATTCCTTTACGAAATTGCATAGTTTTAACAGTTTTTTTATGTGGGTGGTGCTGTGCAATATCTAACAATGGACCAAGAAAGAGTAAATTAGCTGTGTGATAAGATGGAGAAATATTGAAGAGGGGGGAGAATATATCGATTCTATACCTCATCAGGCATGGGCGTTTGAGAGGCAGAGGCTCTGTAGAAGGCCTGCACGGCCTTGGTAGGTTGGTTTTGCTTCCCGTCAAACTTGGAAATCGGTGACAGAGAAGGCAATATAGTCTCGCATAGGCTAGAAAGCGATTCCATCTCAGCTGAAGAGAGCCCATGGTTGTATTTGCTCTCTCTATTTCTCCCTCCCCTCAACAAAGGATGGCACTCTTCTCTCATCTCTAGTCTCTAATATTTCTTCTCCTGCACATCATACTGTAATCAATGGCGTGCTCCTCTTTTTATAATGTTGAAGGTGAAAGACAGCATACTGTATTACTCCTACTTTTGATCATTTTCAAAAATAAAAACCAATAAATTTTAAGGAAGTGCAGTAATTAGTGTTGACTTTCACTGTTTGGAAACGCGGTGCAAAGCGCGTTTCATAAAAATTTAATTTTTTTTTGTTAAAAATTAAATATAATATATATATATATATATATATATATATATATTGGATCGTTTTTAATGCATTGATTTCATAAATAATTTCTAAAAAAAACATTATTTTAATGTATTTCGGTATAAAAAATATTTAATTTAAAAAACAATTATAACGAACGCTCAAATAATCATTTAAGTTGTTCCTTTTCGAATTTTAAGTTGCCTTTCAAAATGGTCAAATAAAATGGACAGCTAAAAATTATAAAAGCCAATAAAAATGGGACTTAGGGAATATATAAAAAAAATTTAAAATAATTGATGGGATTAACTGTCTTGCTTTAAAAAATAAGGGAATTACTTTTACGGAACATTTGGTATGAGAATTTTTAGATATCCTTTTGGAATGTGATTATAGAAAAAATGACTGTTGAAAAAATGATATTTGTGTTGAGTTGAAACTGAAAATGACTAGTAATGTATTTTTATTATGTTTGGTTCATCCATGGATATTTATGAAAAAATAAATAAATTTACTATTCTATCATTGAGATTTAAAATATATAATTTGTTATGGTATTTTTTTTCTAATTAATTAATTATGCACATAAACACATACGTAATGTATTAATTATATTTCAAATCAATATGTTGAATTGAATTCAACTATAATTTAATTTTATAAATTATAAATACCAATTCATTAAAAGAAAATACTATAACTACAAAAAAAGAAAGTTTTGTTAGAGTTAAAATACTATAACTATAAAAGTAAGGATATTTTAGTCCATTTAAAATTTAAAAAAAAAAAAAACTAAGGGTATTAAAATATAAAAAACAAAATCCGCATCCCCTTCCACTAAACAAATATAGAGAGTATAAGGTCTCGAGACATCTCAGATTCTTTAACATTTTTTACAAAACAAATACAAATAATTTAACATATAAAATTGCCTGAAAGAAAAACATCTGAGATATCCTCGTATCTGATGCCCTTAGTATGACGGGCCTAATCAAGCTTTCAAGAGAGAGAGAGAGAGAGAGAGAGAGAGAGAGAGAGAGAGAGACACAGTTCAAAGACCACAATAGATTAGATTTCAAGACCTAGAAAAAGGCGACAATTAATTAATGATCAATGGAGTTGTTTCCTACGGACCATGGACTTCAATGCCACAGCCTCCCTACATCTCTTTTTGGTAAAAGAGACAGGAACAGGGGGCTTCTTTTTTATAAGGTTTTGTTTTTTTCTCAGAAAACTCCGAAGAAATTTTAATCGGCGGTGCATGAAGGCACATGCATGCACGGTGTTTTTGCAGCAGTGGTTGAAGGCTACGCGCAAAATCATGTTTGTCTGCTTTGCTGTGATGTCTTTTTCTCTTTGATTTCCAATACTCCTTCATTTTAATTACTACTAATGTTTTAATTTGGCATCAGTTGAATATTGTTATTTAATTAATGAGGTGAGAGTAAATTAAGGGGAACTGTAATATTAGCGAAGGCATGCAGAAGGCAAGTCCAGGATGACCTCTCTGGTTTGTTTTCTTCTTGCATGTTTTCGTGGGCTGGTTTGTTTTATTATTACCGATATTCTGGGTTTTCTGGGAATTAATGTTGTTTGTTTCTTTGCTTCTCCTCTGTGCAGTTATGCAGCTACCATGCGGCTAAATCTCACCGGCGGCAAAAATAGGATTCCCCGTCTCAGTTTATTTCTCGTCATTTATTTTTATTATTATGCATTTTCGGGTGAGATTATATGTATCTTGATTAATTTTATAGATCCTAAACTTAACAGCTATATAAGTCTTAAATGACCCTGAAAAAACTTGAATTCATGATCATTGAAAAGCAAACCCAAAATCTGATCAGTTGAGTTACTCATCTATTTATTTATTTTATAGGTGTCGCATGTTCTTCAAATATAGTTGGTGTATCGCAGCTAATCCTTTTTTCTTCTTCATTCATTTCTTTCTTTTATCCTCATAAATACATTGTAGTACTCATTATTATAGTTATTTCAGATTCAAACCATTTAGTTTTGATTACTGCTTTTTAATCTTCTTTTTTTTGTTGAAGTTTTGTTTGTTTTCAATTTAATTCTTGGTGTTTAATTTGTATATATAAGGTATTTTGATTCGATCCTTCTACTTTAAATTTCTTATGTTTTTTCATTTTTTATTTTGTCAAAGTTTTTGTGGCTTTCAACTTTATCCTTCAAATCAAGTTTTTTATTTTTATTTTTTTCAATGATAGTAATGATTTCGTTTGGTCCCTTTTCTTATTGTTTTTCTTGGTTTTTTTATCAAAGTTTTTACAGTTTTCAACTCAATCCTTCAAATTATGTTTATGATTTTTCAATAATAATAATAATGACTATGCTAATGATGATGATGATAAAAATAATAATGAAAGTGAAAATAATAATAATATTGATGATAACAACTAGGGGTGTTCAAAAAAAACCGATCAACCGATTAAACCGAAAAAACCGAGAAAAAATTAACCGAAAAAACCGAACCGATAGAAAAAAACCGAATAAACCGATTAAAAAATTTTAAAAACCACTCGGTCCGGTTCGGTTTCGGTTTAAGAAGGCTTAAACGATTAAACCGGACCAAACCGAACCGGTTTAATTGAATTTAAAAAAATATATAAAAAGAAACACTAAACCTAATAATAAATTAACCCACCCCCCAACTAAACCTAATAATAAATTATTCCCCCCTCCCCCCAAAACTTTCCCGCCCCCCCTCCCCAAAACGTTTCCAGCTTTTCCCCATTTCCCTTTCCCTTTTCCCCATTTCCCTTTCCCTTTTCCATAATAAATTAACCCCCCCACCACTAAACCTAATAATAAATTATCCCCCGCTCCCCCAAAATCCCTTCTCTTTTCAGCAACCCCACCCATCCCTCCCTCCTTGCTCTCTCTCCCCCCTTCCCCGCTCTCTCCTTCCCTGCTCTCTCCCCCCCATTTTCCTTTTCCAGTGGCCTTACCCTTCCCTTTCTCCCTCTCCCTCTCTTCTGTGCACAAGAAAGACTTAAAGCAACTCATTTTCTCTTATATTGTTGCCTTTCTATTCTCTACTTTACGGGATGCTATTTGAAATCTTTGTTAACATGTAGTTGTTTTAATATGGATAGATTCAGTGATTATGATTCAATTAAGGGAGATCTTTCAGATCTCAACCGGAGAGCTTGGATTCAAAGGTTTCAACAAGGATTTTTTTAAATGTGATTCGGCCAAGTTTGTCAAGTGATTGTGATTGGACCAAGTTTTCTCTTATTTAATTGATTTCGGTTTTTCTGGTTTCTAAAGCTAAAAAACCGACCCGAACCGAACAAAACCGGTTCGGTTTGAACCGGTTCTCGGTTCGGTTCGGGTTATATTAACAAGTTATAGTATTTTCCGGTTCGGTTGAATTTTTATGTTAAAACCGGACCGAACCGGACCATGAACACCCCTAATAACAACAACAACAATTAAATTAGTAATGATGATGATGATGATAACATTATTATTGATAATAGTGATGATAATAATAATGATATTAATAATTCAAAAAAATTAGTGGTGATAATAATAATAGTGGTGACAGTGGTGGTGATAACAATAATATTTGTTGTTGTTGCTACTACAAGTAGTAGTAATAATAATGATGAAGAAGAAGAAAAAGAAGACAAAAAATTGTGATGATAATAATAAAAAAAATACTAATAATAGTTATTGTAATGATAGTGATAATGACTAACAGTAACAACAACAACAATAATAGTGATGATGATTGTTGTAATGGTTGTTAATATAGTAATAATATTAATAAGAATGCTATTATTATTACTAAAAATGATAATGTTAGCAATAGTTGTGGTGTTGGTGATAATAATAATAGTAATGGTAGTAGTAATAGTGATAAATAGTAGTAGTACTAGTAGTGATAGAAATAATGATAATAGTAATAGTGATGGTATTACTTATTAATAGTGATAGTGATAGTAGTAATGGTTATTGTAATGATAATGATAATGACAATAGTAATAGCAACAACAACTACAACAATAATGATGATGATGATTGTAGTAATGGTTGTTAATATAGTAATAATATTAATAGGAATGCTATTATTATTACTAATAATGATAATGTTAGCAATAATTGTTGTGTTGGTGATAATAGTAGTAGTAATGGTAGTAGTAATAGTGATAAATAGTAGTAGTACTAATAGTGATAAAATAATGATAATAGTACTAATGATGGTATTACTTATTAATAGTGATAGTAGTAATGGTTATTGTAATGATAATGATAATGATAATGACAATAGTAATAGCAACAACAACTACAACAATAATGATGATGATGATTGTAGTAATGGTTGTTAATATAGTAATAATATTAATAGGAATGCTATTATTATTACTAATAATGATAATGTTAGCAATAATTGTTGTGTTGATGATAATAGTAGTAGTAATGGTAGTAGTAATAGTGATAAATAGTAGTAGTACTAATAGTGATAAAATAATGATAATAGTACTAATGATGGTATTACTTATTAATAGTGATAGTAGTAATGGTTATTGTAATGATAATGATAATGATAATAGTAATAGCAACAACAACTACAACAATAAAGATGATGATGATTGTAGTAATGGTTGTTAATATAGTAATAATATTAATAGGAATGCTATTATTATTACTAATAATGATAATGTTAGCAATAATTGTTGTGTTGGTGATAATAGTAGTAGTAATGGTAGTAGTAATAGTGATAAATAGTAGTAGTACTAATAGTGATAAAATAATGATAATAGTACTAATGATGGTATTACTTATTAATAGTGATAGTAGTAATGGTTATTGTAATGATAATGATAATGATAATAGTAATAGCAACAACAACTACAACAATAAAGATGATGATGATTGTAGTAATGGTTGTTAATATAGTAATAATATTAATAGGAATGCTATTATTATTACTAATAATGATAATGTTAGCAATAATTGTTGTGTTGGTGATAATAGTAGTTAAGTAATGGTAGTAGTAATAGTGATAAATAGTAGTAGTACTAATAGTGATAAAATAATGATAATAGTACTAATGATGGTATTACTTATTAATAGTGATAGTAGTAATGGTTATTGTAATGATAATGATAATGACAATAGTAATAGCAACAACAACTACAACAATAATGATGATGATGATTGTAGTAATGGTTGTTAATATAGTAATAATATTAATAGGAATGCTATTATTATTACTAATAATGATAATGTTAGCAATAATTGTTGTGTTGGATGATAATAGTAGTAGTAATGGTAGTAGTAATAGTGATAAATAGTAGTAGTACTAATAGTGATAAAATAATGATAATAGTACTAATGATGGTATTACTTATTAATAGTGATAGTAGTAATGGTTATTGTAATGATAATGATAATGATAATAGTAATAGCAACAACAACTACAACAATAAGATGATGATGATTGTAGTAAATGGTTGTTAATATAGTAATAATATTAATAGGAATGCTATTATTATTACTAATAATGATAATGTTAGCAATAATTGTTGTGTTGGTGATAATAGTAGTAGTAATGGTAGTAGTAATAGTGATAAATAGTAGTAGTACTAATAGTGATAAAATAATGATAATAGTACTAATGATGGTATTACTTATTAATAGTGATAGTAGTAATGGTTATTGTAATGATAATGATAATGATAATAGTAATAGCAACAACAACTACAACAATAATGATGATGATGATGTAGTAATGGTTGTTAATATAGTAATAATATTAATAGAATGCTATTATTATACTAATAATGATAATGTTAGCAATAATTGTTGTGTTGGTGATAATAGTAGTAGTAATGGTAGTAGTAATAGTGATAAATAGTAGTAGTACTAATAGTGATAAAATAATGATAATAGTACTAATGATGGTATTACTTATTAATAGTGATAGTGATAGTAGTAATGGTAGTAATAGTAATAATGATAGTAGTAGTGGTAGTAATAGTGATAGTGATAATGATTTTGATCTTTATTTTTTAAATTGTTATTTTCTTAAATCCTTTTGCATGGTTAGAGTTTTTTGTTAATTTTATCTTTTAACATTTAATTTTTTAGGAATTAGACTTCGTGATTTTTGTAGAATTAATGCTTCAAATTTAATGATTTGAGTCACGAGTTTAAGAAGTTAATATATATATATATATATATATATATATATATATATATATATAAATTTATAATTATTTTTATTTTTAATTGGGTTATTTCAATCATATAATCTGGACCACGAGTTTGACGGAATGTCTTGTGTTAACTTAGCCCTAATTACCATTTTTACATATTTGTCATAAACAGTTTTTATATTTTTTTTATCCATTTTCATAAAAAAATAGTTTAGCCTTAAAGCGTAGCACAAGCACATTGGCTAGTCTCATCTATATTAATAAATCTCATGCTTTTGGATACATTTTGTACATGTTTTTTTTAAAAGAATTTCAAGAATTAATTTATTTGCATTTTTTTCTAAAGTTTTGGGTTTGATTTTGTTACTCCTGCTAGATAAATAAGAGATTATAAGTTAAAATAGAATGGTGCCTTCTGCGACACTGCAAGCGAAATTAAATTTTTTAATCTAACATTTTTTTGAAAGATGATTATGTTTTTAAAGAAGTAAAAGAAATTTGATAATCAAGTTAAATCTTGATTAATTTGATAATATGATAAAAAATAAATGAGGCAACAACAATAAAAAAAAATTATGAAAAAAAAAAATTCTTAGACAAAGCTAGGTTAACATGTGAAATTCGTGACTTTGACATGAGATGTGTCCAGATTACATGTATATCGTGTCTTATGAAGTCAAGATAATTTCATAAAAAAAGTAATCAACGATAAATAAAAATGAGACATGAAAAATTGAGAGACAAATATAAATCATGATATTTAACAGCACAACACGGGTCATTTACTCGATTGTATTTAATGAATTTTTTTATTAAAATCATTTTATAATAGAAACCGACACACTCATAAAATTTATTAAAAAAATAAAAGGAAACAAAATACTATGTAAAGACTACACACATTAAAAATATTATAAAAAATAAACTTTTTTAATTTTTAAAAATAAATTTAATCTATATGAAATATAAAAAAAAATATAGATAAATCATACTAATCTCATCAAAAATTCAGCACACTCAACATAATAATAATAATAATAATAATAATAATCATCACTATTCAAAAAAGGCTAAATAAGCCCCAAAGAAAGGTATTAATTAAAAAAAGTTAAGAATTATTTAAAGAACAAGACATATAAAAAAAGGAATTAATTAACAAAATTAAATATTAAAAAAAATAAAAAATGAAAAAAAAAAAAGGAAAAGCCCATGCCCACGCATCTATGCATGTTTATTTTTATATATATTTAAAGGGGTGAAAGATCTATCATCTACCCTTAATTTTTTTGGAGAAAAAAAAATAGATAAATGACATGTCGCCTACTTTGGCAAACAACGTGTCATTATCTAGCCTAAATTTTAATCAATACTATGGTGGCTAAAAAATCAAGGCTATGGGTTTTTTTTATCTAAAAAACTTGTTTTTTTAAACTCATTTTTTAACTCTTATTTTGAAATAATAAATTTCAATCAAAAGTGTCACAAATTTATTTTATATTAATGCCTATATTCTTTCAAACCAAATTATATATTCATATCCCTTATGCATCTATTTTTTTTAAAAAAAAATAGAACTCTAATTAAATTTACCTAACATCATGAGTGAATGATTATATATATATAAAAAGAAAACTTCAAAATCTAAAATCTTGATACAGCTGACCAGTTATAATTTTTTTTATTTGATAATAAGAAATGTTTTTTTAAAACAATTTATAAATCAATCAAGATTAATGGGTCAATGAATTATAACTTAATTGGTATTGATGTCTTCTCTTAAAAAGTGGTCTATAACAAAAATCAACCATAAAAAAAGGGCATGTTTATCGAACAAATCTTGGGTGTTTTGATGCGTTCTTTTCTTTTGGAACAAGCTCATGGATCGATGCCTTGGAAAAAAAAAAATGAAAACACGACACCGACGTTTCTCCCACCTTTCTTTTTGGAGGTCTTGTATTCATGGTCTTCGTTTCTTTACGTCTCCTCTTGTGGGTCTCTCTCTCTCTCTCTCTCTCACACACACACACACACACACACATATCTCCCACGTTCCTCCATTGAAGAAAAGGCATGGATCTCATGCTTCTGTTTTGTGAACACTCGTCTCCCACGTCCTGTTTTCGAGATCTTGTGTCCGTGTTCTTTGTTCGTCCACGCCATACATGCTCCAGTAATCATCAATGTTCTAACAGCAAATATGCTCCAGTAATCATCAATGTTCTAACAGCTCACGACATTAACTACTAGAGGGACCGATTTCAGTACAACTTTCTGACTTTGATGGAAAACAGTTCGCCGTATTAATGCACTCTTCTGGATTTTTCCCTTTGAACTTTAGTCACTTTCAAGAGAAATCAACCACCGCCCTGATGGATCAAAATTAACCTCCTAACACAGATACAGACCCGCGGATAATGACTCACTCTTCTCTTCTTGATTCATACTCACCTCCAGTGATGTCTCATTCCAAGCAAGTTTCTAAAGGCCCTGGCAAGCACCCATGCACGCAATCATTCTGCACACGCTCTGTCAAACACTTAGCAAGTGGAAATGGATGCGAGCATGGACCCAGGTGACCATCTGGCCTCATCAATGACTGTTTGGTGGCGACAAGTGCCTCTAATCTGAACTTTCCAAGCTGTGTAGAGCTCATTTCTTCAACCTAAATTTGTCTTCAAGTGTTTTAGGGCAAGCACCAAACTCGTCCCAGTCACCTTCGAGATGGGCTGGTGAAGAAATAGTCACGAATGCTTCGAAATCCAGTCTCCGTGTGATTAAGATAAGGGCAGTAATGACAGCCTGGTCTTCTTGTAAAACAATAATAAAGGACTTCGAATGAATATTGATCCCCTTCGTATTTTGAAAAATTATTATCCAAACCAGATCGAGACCTTCAAGATTAATTCATGTAAAATTAAATTGAACTAGAACTGAGTTTAAGTATTATATTGAGCTTCAATTTCGCTCAAGAACACAATAAAATAAAATAAATATGAATACTTTAATATAGTTATCTTTAATAGATTATTTCTTTTACCTTGATATTGTTGTATGTTAACCTCCATGTGAAGGCTAGAATCATAAGATGTATTTTATAACTGATTTTACTCACTATTTAATCAAAATATTGCATTTTAATGATATTCTTTTTAAAAATAATCATAAAATATGTTTTTTTTTTCATGAAAATAATCTAGCTTGTGATTAAACTTAATTTATTTAACTAACGATGGAGCTCGAAAGAATGTTTCAAATCAAACTCTAGAAGTTTGGTTTGTTTGAAATCTCTATATAAAACGAAATAACAAAAGGCACAAAATCAACTGCTAATCATATATTAGTGACTCGGTATCTTTTCCATATATTTCCCAATAGTAACTCATCATGTCGAGTCAGTTTTTAATTTTTGGATCAGAGAACTCAAATTCCTCTGATGGGGTTTGAACCCGGGTCTCTTGTTGAGAGCCGAGTATCCTAACCAACCAGACAACCCGGCTCTCTTGCTCTGGGTTTTTTTTATATTTCTATTTTTCTAAAGAGCACTCTCAAATCTCAACTAGTCTACTCGTATTATAAGGAGGAATCTGATTTGAGAAAGGGAAACGAGGGTATAATTAGATTATTAAAATCAGGATCAGCATCTGCAAGCAATAAAATGAGAGAAATTTTATTCTAATTTCAAATCTACTCAAAAAGATACTTACGTTGGCAAAACCAGACTACTCTTTGTCTGCAAGCAACTGAGTGGAATCCAATTACTACACATCAACAGCAAATGTGCTACTCTCAGACACCAAAGCTTATCCACTTCCATTAACCAACTTCTTGTTTACTCTCTTCGGGCTGAGGTGATAATGCTCCTTTTTTCCAAATATGCTTGTACAAAGATATAGTAATGAGACATGTCCCAAATGTATTCATAAGAAAACAATCCCAAATACATATCAAGCATGGCATGCAATAGATAACAAAACATGAACAACAGGGTGTTTTTACATTCACGGTCCTCTTTTTTAGACATGTTAAACCAGCTTCAGGCACGAGCAATACCTACAATAGATGCTTCCAAAGTGCTGGACGATCTCTTGATATAAGGAGAGCACAGGATGCCAAGTAATCGAAAGAAGGGGAATACAAGTCATCTGGTCCAATAACATCCTTAACCTTTTGAGTACTGCTAATATCGCCAGTGAAAGACTGCAGTGCATCATCCTTCAAGGCATCAAATGCAAATAGCCCCAGCCCACAAACACCCATTACAAGGTTTGAGTTTCCCCAAACCTGAGTTATGGCTGAGTGGTGCGAGTAAGCATTGGATTCTGGCAGGGAGTAAGTGTTGACAAGCCTTTGCTTGCGCAGTGAGAAATGTTGCACCTGTGAACAAGGATGTTTTTTCCCTGCAAGCCTCGTATTGGCGCAGCCAATGTAGATTGAATCTCCACGAGTGAAAACTGATTGCACACTGACACCTATTTTTGGTATCTTGAGACCTATACCAGATGGATTGCGAAAGTCTAAAACATTGATAGAATCAGGGGTGCAAAACACACCATCATTTCCCTCAGCTTCTGCTGAAGTTGCTCTGCATTCAAAAGCCAACATGAGGACTGGGAATAATTTTTCCAAAGCTCCTTTATATATTGACTTGAAAGCACAACGCGCATGTTATTGCATATATGGTAGTGCAGCTGTATTTATACATGATACAATTGATGAATAGTGAATGAAATAGTTCAACAAGAGATGCAAGCAATCATGAAAAGAGAAAAATGACCAGTGGCAGACAAATCATATAACCAGGGGTGCATAACATGCCATAATTTCCTTCAGCTCCTAGAAAGGTGATCCCCATTTCATCATTATCAAATACTTTGAGCCTCTTCACGCATGTGTTAACTAATTTCAACAGTTACTAGTGTGTTCAAACAACCCATTGCTAGTACTATTCCATGTGTGTGAAAGAGAAGTAATGTAAGAGAATGATCAGAAGACAAGCAATGTGAAAATGAAAATTTTTTCAGAATCAGGGTTTCACATACACCAAGAAGGATATGCCATGAATCAATAAAACCATGATAATTTCTGACAAAAGACAAAATTGCATTGAGGAAAAGTTCAGAGAAATCAAGGTGTTCATTCAGTCATGTGCAAGATAGATCTTCAGATGTGCCTGCTACAAAAAGCAACAACATTCAATTACAAATAATGAAAAGGGAAAAAGCTAAACCAAAGATAACATGAGGTGAACTATATGGAAATGATTGCATCCAAAAAATCTCTTAGTCATCTCAGAAAGCAATATGGCTTGGACATTTCGGTGAAGAAAAATACACAAATGGTTTATCTAAACATCACCTAATTAAGCACCGCTTGATTTGAGAACGAATGGTGAAATGCCATCACACTTCAGCTTTATGAATGAACTTAACAATTCATGAATCATGGCTTCAGAATTTACTGAAATCTTTTTTGTGAGCTTCTTTTTAAATGTTTTCATATGATACAGTATGCATATTTTGTGATATGTGTAGCTAGAGGGAGAGTATGATGACAAGACCAGCAAATAGAAATGATTTGAAGTTATCAGAGGTTTCACCTTTGCCTAACCCCACCACCTAGTTCAGCATCAGTGTTGATCACGTGAAGAGCTGAGATTTTTCGACCAGCCAAAGAAACAGACAACAATGGTTGAGGATTAAGAGAGTTCACATCCCACACAGAAATTGTTTCTGCCTCAGCCACAACCACTTTCCCTTTGTTTCTCCACTGCAAAGGGCTTGAATAATCCATAGCTAGCACAGGTTTCTGCACCTCCCATTTCATTATTTGTTCTCCATCTCGAATATCATGTATTTTGACTACTTTTTGAGAGCTGGCAGTAGAGACCATAAGAGGTCCGCATGGTTTATACCACCATTGTTGAGTTTCTGGTAACAATATGCTAGACAAAGCATTTCTCCTAGATGTGGTATTATTGGGTAGGGGACCAAGTACTGTTCTTGAGGCAGTTGTTCCTCCATCCTCAATGTGAAAAGCTCGCACATCTTTGGCGTAGAAATCCCATGAACAAAAGCCTGAATCGAGAGTATTCCCAGCAGATGCAGCCACGACATATCTCCCCGAGCAGCCATCAGCACCGGGTGCACGAATAATCCAGCAATCTCTCCATATATTAGGCGAGACTCCTGCTGGGGGCTTGTATACAGCCTTCTCCTGAAACAATTATTAATCATCAGTGGACAAACAATCTTGAAGAAAATGCAACTGGTTTGATTATTTCATATTGTGCATCAATCTGCTCATGAAGTTTATGACAATACACATTATCTGTATGTTACTTTGTTTGCACAAACATTTTTGGAGTTAAGTGACAGAGAGATATTAAACATAATAAGTGGTATTCAGTAAATTCTACAAGCTAGATAAATTGTCAAAGCGAATCTATCTTATCCAAAAAGAAAATCAGAAACAAATCAATTATATTCTTCATGGGAAGGAAAGGAAACATGCACGAGACACTCAAGACAGTTAAAAACTCATATTTGCTTTCTATCGAAGTCTTTCATTGAAAATTCAAAAATAAACAGACGCGTGTCAAGGAAAACTTGGGATGCTGATCTGTAAAAGCTCAAAGAAAAATGGAAGTTCAATGCCAAACAGAAATAAATAGTTCTGGTGCGTACCTCACAATTAGCAATATCGTAAAAAGAGCAGGACCCATCATCATGAGTAAGAACTGACTCTCCCTCTGACACAAACCATCCTCCTGTTGAACTTTTGGTGCCTATTTCATTCACCTGATAGACACAAGTATCTTCGGTTTCCTCGCCAATTATGAATGTATTTCTATTTTCCTGATCATCAAACTCATCAAGTGTTTCGTCAGTTGTAAGAAGAAGGTCCTCCTCGCACTTGGGATTGAACATGTTTGAAGAGTCTTGGTTTCCTGAAGCTGAACCATCACCCATTTCTTGAACCTCAAAAGACTCAAGATCTACCTTGGCATCCCTCACGATTACTTTACCATCCTCTTTACTAAGGGAATCCAAAAACTCGAGTGCTATTGGATTCTCTTCAATAGGGCTCGACAACTTCTCTTCCACCTTTAACTCACAGCTATACTCATCAGCATTAGATACATTATGACTTTGACAACTTGCCATCGGTGCCTTCAGCGATGTTCGGTTTCTAAGCAACTTATGATGAGGAATGAGTCTTTCTTCAAGTTCCTCAGTATTCAACCCTTTAGCTTGGCTCTTCACATTCTCAACTTTCTCAACTTCATTCTTCTCTACAACCACAATTGTTCCAGTATCATTCCCACTACTTTTTGATGAACTGCTACCCGCATCGTTTCCAATTGCCTTCTCAATACCTGAAATTTTATCTTGAATATTCAATAGTATCACCTTGGATGCATCAGGGTTATTCATATCCAACATTTCCTTGGTCTTTTTTATATCCGATGCAATCCTCTTCACTTTCCCTTCTAAAAAAGCCAATTTCTCATGAAGCTTGCTTGGATATTTAACACCAACATTGCTTCCTTTCCCTTCATCACTCAAACCCTTCTCTTTCAAGTTCTCCGAAACCATACCTTTACTATAAGATTTCTCACTAGAGTCTTTAAAGCTGTCAAATTTAACCTCAGACCCAGATTTATCAACATATACCTTAACAAATTTACCACCATTTGCAACTTTTGAATCTAAATTTGAGTCAAACTCTCTCGATTTTCGCAAGTTAACTTCTTTATTACAATTATCATTCAAAACCTTAAGCCCGCGTAACTGTTTTTTACTTTCTAATATTTTCAAATCATTTCCTTTGCAAAGTCCATTCCTTTTCTTCAATTCCCCACTAAACCCACCATTTTCTTTCATACCCCTAATCCCACTCTTCTCTGCTCTCGACACCACTCGATTATCATTCCCCCCTGTGGAAACCCTAGAATCCCTAAAAACCCTAAAAAATTCAGAAGGGCTTGGACTCCTACCTCTTGGGGCCAATGACGTCGACCGCCGCATGCGCCCTTCGCTGCCATATCCTACAGCAGCCTTGTCAACACGTGGCACTGGCCGAATTGCGGGCTTCTGGGCCCGAGAGTTGGATCTGGCGGGGTTCTCTTTGCCTGAGAGCGACCTTTTAATAGTGGAATTAGGGTTTTTATCTGAGATTGAGATTGGAGTTAGGGCTTTGGTTGGTTTTGGAGCTGCTGTGGAGTCGGCGACGCCATTTCGGCCTTTTAACCGACGAGCCGAGGAGGCCGACATGGATTGAAGAGGTTTGATAGATTAATTAAGGATGTTTAGGGTTATTTAATTAATTTTTGTGTGAGGAAGAGGATTTTATTAGACAAAAATGAGAGAGAAGGAATGGATCTACAAAATTATAATAATATGATTTAGATTTTATGGACTTCTCTCGCAGGGAGGTTGCTCTGAGCGGGAAATGCATCTAATTTAGATTTTTCAAAAAAACAATTCTTGGGGTTGTGCGTTTTATTTTATTTATATCATGGTTATAAGACAGGGACTTATTGATGAGTTTTTGGATTACTAGGTTAATAGAAAGTTATTAGATAAATTTAAGTCAGTTGTTTTATTTAAAGTAATATTATTTTATTTTTATTTTTTTTAAATTAACTCAATTGTATCTCACTTAAATTTAATAAGATCAATTGGTTTTTGAATCAATCCTTTGAGTTAATCATATTTAAATTTAATAAGATCAATTGATTTTTGAATCAATCCTTGAGTTAATCATATTTAATTGAGTGAAAATTTTAAATAATTCAAAATAAAACCCAACTTTAATCAAGTTTTAGATTCATAGTTTTTAGACCCGACTCGGTTCAAGGCCTTGGATTTCGGGTTTTGATCGGGTTATCAGGTTTTGACATGTTACTAGGTTGTTCGGGTCATTTTTTTAATTAAAACAATATTATTTTAGTAAAAATAAATTAATAAGTTGAAATTTGGTTTTGACCGGGTTTTACTGAGTCATATATAATATTTGATATTTTTTTTCTATATTTTTTTTTTAATTGACCTGATTGTAACTCTAAATCAATTGAATTTTGAGTCAACTCATCAAATCACATCAAGTTTGAAAATATGTAGATTCACTGATCAATGTAATAATTATTATTATTTTATAGTGATCTGTTTTGTTTTACTTAAAAGGCATTATTTTCAAAATTGAAATTTGTTTATGAATGAGAACATTCAACATTGTAATTAAAGGACGGTCGTGGGTGGTCTTCTTGGAGATGATACGAAATGATTGTGCTCTCCATGGAAGATTGAAGCTCGGATTGCTCTTCTTCTTCTTCTTCTTTTTTCTAATCATTCTTTTAAATTTATTTATTTTTTATTTTAAAATAAATTTTTATTTTAAAATTATTTTAATACATTGATATCAAAATAAATTTTAAAATTTTAAAAATATTTTAATATATTTTCAAGTAAAAATAAATTTTAAAAAATAATATTTACCATAATTTTAAACACACTTTAAAACAATAAAAAAAACTTTTAAATTAACTAGGAGAGAAG
The DNA here is from genome assembly GCF_005239225.2 of Populus alba. Taxonomy (NCBI): domain Eukaryota; kingdom Viridiplantae; phylum Streptophyta; class Magnoliopsida; order Malpighiales; family Salicaceae; genus Populus; species Populus alba. Next base: position 8,753,620 of record NC_133293.1, read on the forward strand.
AAAAAAATACATTTAGTTTTTATATAAATGATATTTGAGAGTGCAATAATTTTTGTTTTTATGTGTGTTATAAAAGTGTATTTCATTTTAAAAAAAATTGAAGTTGTTGTTGTTGTTATTTATTTTTTAATACTTTTAATATATTTTTAAAAAAGTTCGATATACATATTTTTGAATTATTATCTTAGAAATTACTTTTGAAAATATATGATAGTTAAAAATGTAGTCACTATAAATATGATTTTTGTTTTTTGGTGGAAAATCAAATATTTTTTTAGCGTATTTTAATGTATTTGGTTTGCAAGAGGAAATTTGTGAAAAATCTAAAACAAATTTATTATTTCATCAAAGTATCTTTATTATTTCATCAAAGTATCTATATTCTAATATGATGTTTTTTTTTTAAATAATTATGTTAATAAGGAGATGCAAATTATATCAATTATGACTACAAGATAAAATAATTTATTGACAAACAAATTTCTTCACATGTATTTTCTTAAAATAAAATAAAAATATTATTCTAAAAATATCAATAACGAAAATAAAATACTTTTTATTATTAAAAAAAATAAAACCACGCTACTCCAACTAATATTAATTATAAGGATATTTTGATCAAGAAATAAGGATTTTCACAATCCTTGTCCAGGGAATGTGATTCACCTCATTTTATATATGGTTTGTTTGCAGAAAAATATATATATTTTTAAAATATTTTTTATAGAAAATAAATTATTTTTTAATGTTTGATAGTATCAAAAAAATAAATTAAAAAATATTTTTCAGTATTTGGTTAAGTCATAAAAAATAAAGCTAAACAATATTCTAAAATTTTATCAAAAGAACAAGGACTAGACGTGACATATAAAAAGTTGAAGAGGCTAAAATTGAAAAAAAGGTAAATTTCATAAATTATTTTTTAAAAATAACAAAAAAAAGAATAAATATCAAATCTGAAAAATTAAAAAACAAAAAAACAAAAAAATAATGAAATTTAAAAACAAAAATCAATTTTATAAAAAATTCAAATAAAATAAATAACAATAAAAAAATAAAGATTAAATCTGATAAATAAAAAACTTCTATTAAAAAAATTAAAAATTAAAAAAATAGACATCATAACTTGTATAAAAATTCAAATTAAATCAAATTTTAAGAGATGAAATTAAAAAAAAAATTGATGACCAAACTTTATAAATTAACAATTATTTAAAAAAAATGATGCCAATTTTTTATTTAAATGAAAAATATTTTTATTGATTAATTTTTTTAATAATAAATAAAAAATATTTTCAAAAAACACTTTATAAAAGTTTGTGGGAAATCATATTCCTTGATTTGCGAGGAAAGTGATGCATCCATATGACCAAACACGATTTTCATGGATGATGAGATTAGTTATATCAAAGTAATTGAAGGCATGGATGACTCAATAGTGGGTCCAATACCATCTATCTGTCGCCATCCAAGATCCCACGTGGCCCTTAGAACGAAAACATCACCGCCAAGCAATTTTTAAGTTGTTTGGTGCGTTATTTTAAAATTTTTAATTTTTAAATAAATTTTTAGTATTTTTATATTATTTTAATGTATTGATAGTAAAATTAAATTTAAAATAAATAATAAATAATATTATGTTAATAACATTTTCAAATAAAAAAACACTTTTAAAAAATAATTTATATACAAAATATAGTCCATTTAAATTACACATTATTAAATTATAATGATTTATTTTATTACTTAATTATCCTGTAATTATACACAGTAACAGAAATAGAAGAATAAAAATAGAGACACCTAATTGAAAAGAAAAAATAGACATATACTTCAATAAAAAAGAGAGAGAGAGAGAGACTTGATTAGAAAATTTGTATAGGTTGAGAGACCGAATTAGCTTTACCAAAGAAAACAAAAGCATAGAAAAAACAAGAATCACTTCTCTTCTCTTGCACAGACATGGTTGGTACTCGCTTACTTCTTTTCCTCCTCCTTTCTTCATTTGAGATCAAATTTTTTTTTTTTTGTAGTTTTAAATTTAAGCCTATGTAATTATTAATATGATAATTCACTGGAGGATTATATGATCGTTAACTTCAGGGTCCTGTGAAATTAATCGACGTTCGTATAAGCTGGTCTGAGATATCCATATATATATATAAAAATAAAAAGGCAGCTGGATGCTCTCCTACTTTACCCTTCAGCATTTCTCTCCTCCTCTTCTGTAAAATGTAAACTTCCCATCAAAATTCACACTGTAAAAAGTGTTAGAGAATAATATAAATTATATCCTGGGACCTCACCTAACAGCTTAAACTATTGGGTTGAGATGGTTCTTTGACATGATATCCGAGCCTTGATGACCAAGTGGTCACGAAGTTCGAATCTCACCATCCCCATTTATTTGATAAAAATTAACCACAAGGTAACGTCGGCCTTTGCAAGTTTCAAGCCCAAAGGGCTTTCACTTGAGGGGGTGTATTAGAGAATAATATAAATCATATCCTGGGACCTCACCTAACAGCTTAAGCTATTGGGTTGAGATGGTTCTTTGACAAAAAGAACTTCACTGACCCCACATGTAACTCAAATTGGACATGACGGTTCTTATATAAACCATCTACAGACAAGTGTTGTTTTGAGGTCAGCTCTTGATGAAGTTCTTGTTCTAGACCCAGGAAAACCAGCAATCTCATTTTCTCTGTGAATGAGAACTGCTAACCTCTGTTCTCTCTAGAATCAAGAATCTGAAACATACAAGTATCTTCACCTGCAACATTTTGCCGTGCAAATGCTATGAAATGGAAGCTGCACTGTAGGTCTTCCCCATAACATATGACATCTGCACGTTTCTCTTTCAAATTGGAGGGTTGTGAGATTCAAATATGTTAGTAGGAAAACATGATGGAGCTGTTGACTAGATGACTGCAGCTAGAAGAGACACTTAACAGGGAAACAGGGGCTGCTTGTGTCCTGTTAGGAGCTTCCAAAAGAATTTTATAATACTGGATGATGTCCAAAATATTTTTATTATGGTCATGGAACACGAAGAATAATTGATGTAAATGTTTAGTTCCTAGAATCTCTTATAGTTTTCGAACCCTCATGTTTTAGTCATTTTTTTGTATGCGTTCGTACCACCTAGTAATTTATTCTACGGCCTCATCTCTACAACATCTGAAATATTGGGCACAATCTTGAATCCCTTTTAATTTGGTACATGACAGAATCTTGAATCTTCCAAGTTATAAATGCTAGAATGCCAATGTGCCAATGTGGACAAGCAGAACTTATGTTCTATTTTTCTTGAATATTCTTATCAGAGTGCAGAGTGCTGTTTCTGGCCTGAACAGAGGTCTTGCTGCTAGTGAAGATCATCAACTGAAGGCAGATGTTGCTGCCAAGCAGCTTGAAGCTGTGGGAGGACTCGTTGATCTCTCAAATGATATATTTTTTTTTTTTGGATCGAGAAACCTTATCTTTTATTTTATTCCAGATGAGTGGGTAAAATGGTTGAGGCTTTTACAAGAAATGCACGCCCTGACTCGAACTCACCTGCTATGATCTCAAGATGCTACACTTGTATGATATCGATAAGCATGGATGCAAACCCGAGTCGTCCTCGTGGAAGCAAGGGCAACCTTGTCCTGGGCAATAAATATATAAATTTTTTAAGCTCTCAGGTTTTAATTTACACTTAAAATATAAAAATAAATTTGAAAGTACATAAAATTAAATGTAAAAATAAACTCATTATTAAAGATTCTCGAATATAATTCATCTACAATCAAATCTGAATCGATCATGTCAACTGGAAAAAATAAATTAAAGTCTGCTTTGCTTTATAAGTTTACATTCTCTCATTTTTCATGCTACGCCTTTTTTTTTTATTCTGCTTCTGTCTAGTCGGCAACATATGCTTATGTTGCAAATAAAATTTTACTCTTAATAAGTTGTTTTGCTTTTATTTGAATTTTTTTTGTTAGTACTACCAAGGTTAACAAGATTTTAAGGAAGCAATTTAATGGTCGGATTGAAAATTATAACGTAAAACTGATTAAATTGTGATTTTTCGCAAAAATTCTCAAGCTAAAACATCATATTAGAAGGTGAGAAGTCGTAAAGCCCACCTCTTTGACCTCCGCCACTGGAAGGCTGCTCCCCATAAGTCTGGTAGATAGCCTGCCACATGACAGGCTACTTCTTGCATGCTGTGAAGGCTCATCTACATTTGTTTGATCTAAAGTAACAAGGAAAGAAAAACTAACTCTGTATTAACTGTGATGACAGTCAAGTTGGATGTGTCAGAATCAACGTTTCTGCTGGATGCACAAGACTTACAAGGTGTAATCTGCCCTAAATTACTGGTCTTTGAGGGTTTTTTTCCTGGTTTTTAAATGGTTTCTTGATTAGGTATTCCAACGAATAGATGTCCAAGGAAAAGATTTCGACAACATCGTAGAGCTTGAATTAGGAGCTCCATGGCCCCTACAATCTGTTGAAGTGACTGCCACATTGACCCACTAATTTGAGCGGTTGGCCTTTCTCATTCACTCATCCCATTTGTATTTGGTTGTCACTCTCGTTACTGTTATTATTTCTTCTTTTCCTACGAGCTGGAAACCAAGACGAATGCTTCGAGAAAACAACTGGGAACTTGTCACATCTTCCGCCATTACAAGTACCTCGAATTCCAGATGCATTCAGGCCTCCATCTGATACTGGAAGCGGTGAGGTGGAAGTTACCTACCTTGATGCTGATACCCGTGTGACAAGAGGAGACCTTCGAGTTTTTGTGATCTCGTAAATTCTTTCTTGTGCAGTGTCTTAATTCATTCAAGGTTTCTGTACATGTAAAGTTGTCTTCCACATGTTAGTGCTTTCTGTTATTTTGTGAATACACGGACCACCGGGGGGGGGGGGGGGGGTGGAAGAGGCAGCAATGTAAGAAAGTAAAATCTTGATTTGTAAATTTACAAATTGTCATCTTACCCCCTATGTTTTAGATTTGATCAATTGACACCCAATCTGACAAAATGTGGGCCAATTGGCTCCGATGAATAACCTCCCCGATAAAGGGACCGAATTCATTTTCTAGAAATAAAAGAATTAACTCTATTTTATTTTTTTGGAAAAATTCCAAACAATAATTCTTAATTTTTTTTAAAATGTTGTGATGTATTTAAAGGATTGATTTGGTTATATGGGATGATTTGGCGGTGAGCAATACCAAGGCAGAGAGGAGGGATTTTTCAGGAAAAGTTCAATTCAGTCCTCATTTGGAAGGGAAAAAAAAATCATTTCCTATATAATTAATTGGGGTAAATTGATCAACATTTAAAGCTGATTGGGATTATGGTTATGGAAAATTTTAAAGTATTTTTATTTAAAAATATATTAAAATAATATTTTTTTATTTTTTAAAAATTATTTTTAATATGACTCAATTGAAATAATTTAAAAATAGTAAAATAATATTGATTTTAAAAAAATAATTATTTTTTAAATATTTTTAAAATACGAAAACGAATAAAAGGTGTTATGATGCAAAGGCTCATGCCTCTCAAGTGGTTGGGACAGTTCACAAGCGTCCCAGCACAGAAATAGACGTTAGAAACCATAACGGCTATATTCAACTTCAAACATGAAAAACCCTAATTTCAATTTCAACAACTCTTCTTTATCTCTCTCTCCCTGCATCTATCTTACAAGATCAAGATCGAATGTCAATATTTTCTCTATCTCTCTAAAAACAGAGCTCACAGTCTAGTCTTGAAAGAATACCCATAAAAAAACCAGCTGCAGACCATAAAATTCTTGTCTTTCCCTTGAAACAAACACAATGGCCCCTACACCCTCTTCTTCTTCTTCTAAATCGAATCAACCACACGTCTTAAAGACTCCTCAATCAAAACATAGGATAAATTTCTCTTCAACAAGAACTCCAAACCTAACCCATCTCCAAACCCTAACTACACCATCAAAGAGATCCCTCAAGACCACCCCATTGAAGTGATTAGCAGGATACGAGATTATCCTGAGAGAAAAGAGAAACCCACTTCGATCTTGCAAGTAAATCCCGAGAACAACACTCTTCGTGTCCGTGCTGACATTGGGTACAGAGACTTCAGCTTCGATGGGGTCTCTTTCTCTGAAGAAGAAGACCTCGATTCCTTTTACAAGAAGTTCGTGGAGTCGAGGATTAATGGGGTTAAATTGGGTGCAAAATGCACAATAATGATGTATGGTCCTACTGGTTCTGGGAAAAGCCATACAATGTTTGGTTGCTCGAAGCAGCCAGGCATTGTTTATCGGTCTTTGAAAGGTATTTTAGGAGAAGGAGAAGAGGGAAGTGAAGGGGGTGAAGGGGAGAAGCTACAACTTGGTACTTTTGTGCAAGTTACAGTTTTAGAGATTTATAATGAAGAAATTTATGATCTTTTGTCGACTAATGGTGGGGGAGGAATTGGAATCGGGTGGCCTAAGAGTGGCACTGGATACAAGGTAAACTTTTCAACAAGTTCCATTGAATTCTCTGTTAATTAGTTTGCTTCAGCTTCTGTGTTGTTGGGATTAAAATTCGGTTTTGATTTGCTTAATTTTGAGTAGATATTGCTGTTCATATTTTGATTAGGGTTTTATGATAGTATGCTACCATTAAGAATTTGTTCCTGGTTAGCTATTGCTGTTTGTTTTGTTCATGAAAATAGGTTCAATTGTATGCTTTATAAAAATTAAGAATAACTAGATCGGTTCTCTCTGTTAGTGTTTCAATTTCTTCTCTGCTGTCGTATCCATACCACCTCTTTTTTTTTGCCTTTCCTGAAATTGGTTTATCAACAAGAAATGAAGAATAACTCGATATATGAAAATTGTTCTGTCTGTTATTGTACCGGAAGAAGTCGGGAGTTGTTAGTACTAGATATTACATATAAACCTGTGACAGCTAAGCTGTTCTTGTATTTGTATTTTTTTTCCTTGGTTTGTGAACATTTAATTCGACACAATGTGTTTAGCTTATCTCTCTGTTGATAACCTGGGTGCATTTATTTTCCACGAGGACATTTTATGGGTTCATCACCTAATATCAGTTCTTGGTGGACAAGATGTTATAGTGGATTATGCTGCTGTCATCATTTTTTGCAGGTAAGACTAGAAGTGATGGGAAAGAAGGCTAAAAATGCGACTTTTATCTCTGGAAATGAAGCTGGGAAGATTTCAAAAGAGATTCAGAAAGTTGAGAAGCGAAGGATAATTAAGAGCACGCTTTGTAATGAGCGAAGTTCTAGGAGTCACTGCATGGTATGGCTCCTCTAAAACTGACTTGGATAAAAAAAGTGAAACCATTGAAAAGTATTGTTGTTTATTGAGTTTGACACAACATTTCAATTGCTTGTTTGCACAGATAATACTTGATGTCCCGACTGTGGGAGGCCGACTTATGCTTGTGGATATGGCAGGTTCAGAAAATATTGACCAAGCTGGGCAAAGTGGTTTTGAAGCTAAAATGCAGGTGAATTTTTGGGAATTCATTTCCCTCTTTTCTGTGTCCTGGCATTAAAAAGGAAAGCTGATTTTGTGCTTCTTTTGAAATGACAGACTGCGAAGATCAACCAAGGGAATATAGCATTAAAGAGAGTTGTTGAATCTATTGCTAATGGAGATTCTCATGTACCTTTCAGAGATAGCAAGTTAACTATGTTGCTCCAAGTAATGTCCTATTCATGTTGATTACAACTATGTTATGTTATGTAGCTTGTTTAAACTCTGCTTTATCAGGTTTTCCTGTTACTTATTTTCCAGGATTCTTTTGAAGATGACAAGTCAAAAATTTTGATGATTCTGTGTGCAAGCCCAGACCCAAAAGAAATACACAAGACAATCTGCACGCTTGAATATGGAGCAAAAGCAAAATGTATTGTCCGTGGTCCTCATACGCCAATTAAGGATAAACTTGGTGCTGAAGATTCTTCTGTGGGCATCTTAGGATCCAGGATAGCAGCTATGGATCAGTTTATCTACAAACTACAAATGGAGAACAAGCTCAGAGAAAAGGAGAGAAATGATGCCCACAAACAGCTGATGAAGAAAGAAGAAGAAGTTGCTGTGCTGAGAGCACTTGTTGAAGAGAAGGGATCTCAGGCAAGTGAAGAGGAGATAAACCTAAAAGTGAATGAGCGTACAGAGATACTGAAACTTCAGTTAGAAAAGAAGTTGGAGGAGTGCCAAAGAATGGCTGAAGAGTTTGTGGGGATGGAGAGGAGGAGAATGGAAGAGAAGATACTTCAACAGCAGCAGGAAGTTGAGATGCTGAGAAGGCGCTTGGAAGAAATTGAATTTGAGCTATGTTGTTCAAGGGATGAAAATGGTGGTGAGAATGGTCCAAGGGACATTGATGGCTGCAGCTTTGCCAGAAGGCTGCTGGGGGTTTATGCTGATGAGGACCCAGGGATGGTGAAATCAATGGATTTAGACATGGGTGATCAAGAAGCATTTGTTCGTGATGTGAGATTTGTTGGCACATCTGCTCATCAATCTAGCGTCATTGGAACCCAAAGCTTGTCTAGTTATCCTCATTTTAGTACTTTGAATCAGGTGGTTGATCATGGAGATAAAGTTTGTCTTAGCACTGTGTTTGAGGAGGAAGAGGTAGAAGAGGAGGAAGAACACAAAAATAAAGTAGAAGATGAAGAGGTGGAGAAAGAAGTAATAGAGGTGACGAAGATTGTTGACGTGTCTAGTCCAGGGATCAATTTTGGTGCTGGCTCCTTGATATCTTCTCCTCTGAAGTTTGAGGCACTCAAGGATGGTTCAGAAGATAGGCATTCAGTTTCAGGACCATTAAATGAGTATGAGAATGTGAAAGATAGGCCCTCAGTTTCAGGACCAGTAAATGAGTATGAGAATGTGAAAGATTCAGCCTCTTCCAGACGATTAAGAATCCAGAACATATTTACACTTTGTGGGAATAACAGAGAGCTTTGCCAACAATTCAGAACTCCAATACCTGCAAAAAAGAGGGTTGCAGATACTGATCCTCAACCATCTCCAATTTTGACTGCCAGCAAGGATTCTACTCAAAACATTTCGAACAAGGAAAACTCACCGCTCCAGAAAAATGTGCCTATGATAGAATGTGGGAAAAATCTGTCTGACATGATGGCATTGGCTTCAAAGGAGAACTACAATCCTTCAGTAAAAATTACTGATTCACAGATTGAAGTGCATGTGAAATGGGAAGCTTCTATAGGAAACAGTGGTAACTTCATCACCACACTTAAGGTGTTGAAGGATGCCACACTTGCTGACCTGCGGAAGCTGATCGAAATCTATCTTGCTGCAGACAATCAAGCATTCACTTTTCTTGTGCTTGGGGTAAGGTTTTATCCTCCTTTCCTTTAAACAAGATAACCCGCCTCTTTGTGTTTGCTTTTACTTGCTGCTGTTTTCTTATGGGATGCTATATATGTGCAGGATCCAACTGGAGCACCAGTTCCAAAAGAGAAAGAATCAACAGTACAGGCCATCAAACTCCCCATTTGCAACTACCAATCCCATGGCTATCTGGCTTGCTTGCGACCAGCCAAGGGAACCCAAGATTCGAATCATCTCCCATCAACCCCTCTTCCATTGACTCCATTGGAAAATAAGCTTCCACTCACCCCTATGCCTTGCTTGTCACATCAAGTTTCTGATTTATCTCCCAAACTAGCTGCACACCTGAACTCTACTCCCTTCGCTACTCTTCAAAGGCACTAGTAGCTATGGTGTGTGTGTATCTGATGCATTGAGTATATATGCATATGTACTCTTACTGGATTTTAAATGTGAATTTGTTGTCAATATGTGAGTTTGGTTTTCTGTCGGGGTATTTTTTGTTAATCATTCCTCTTCTTTGTTTCTGCTGCTCTAATTTTTTTCTCCTTTTCATATTATTTCTCAAGTAAGAAATGTGTTAATAAAATTAAATAGTATTTTATTTTAGGGTTTACAAGATTGGATAAAACTCATAATGAAACAGGAATACCTGAACAATGGTCTTGGGAGGCGGATTCTTTTTTAGCCACCGTTTACAGGGTACGCCAAAAGTATATCCATGTTTCCTTTTTTATATGCCAACAGGGAAAGTTGAGTTTGCTAGTTTTAGCTTTTCTTAACTGTAAGAAATTTTATTTTTTACGTGTAACAAATCAACAATAAAGCTGAAGCACAAGCTTTTGACTTTTCTCTATGCAAGATAGACATGTAACTAACTATATGAAGAGAGAATTTAAAAGCAAATTCAAGATAAATTGAATTATAGTTTACACTTTAATGCACATAACATTAAATCTCTAACATACATATCCTCGCATTCCTTTCATCGCTCTTCTTCATATGCTTCCAAAACAGAACTTAGTTGGCTTGCAATGTTCTTCCTTCCATGTATACTCTCAGACCCTCCAGGTCCAGGATCCGAGAAAGGAAGCGCTTCGTTTGAAGAGTTCTTCTTTTCTTTTGATCTTGATGACCCCTTAGACTTTCTTCCACGAGAATGCTTTGGGATGGTGGGCTGGTCTTGAATAGGCGATTCAGGACCAAGACTTGAGGTCTTGTGTCGTCTTGAGGTTCGACTGTTCCCTGACGATTCTTCCCTTGGAGAGTCCATTGATTTGTTTGAAGAGCGGTGACGCCTAGAACTCTTTGGCGCATCAGTGCCACTGGGGGAGTTTAAAGGTGAACCAGTACTACTAGATGCTTGGCGCCTGGAGTGCTTTGATGAGTCGGTACTCCTTCGGTCTGGGGAATTTAAAAGTGAGCTAGCACTACCCGATGAGAGCCTTGAACTATGCTTCGGCTTTTCAGTTTGACCTGTGTATATTAAAACAATGCAGAATTAGCAAACTACCTTTTTTCCATAACTCCACAGCAACAGAATAGAAGATTTGGAGAACATTGCACACGTCTTAATCCAAAAAAAACATAGATCCATGATCATTAGGGAAAAGCAAACCTTCCAAGGTTGAATCTGTTGAAAGGTTCTTCACATCTGTAGAATTTGAAGTCCCACTTAAAATTTCTGGAGGCGAGGTGAACTCATTCATCTGCACACGTAGGGAATTATTTCGTATCAAAAAGTCTATTTGAGCACTGGGATGGAGCAATACTTATCGTAGGTTCTTCAAGGGAGCAGGTTGGGGTCAAGATTTATGGTCTAAATCTCAATGGTGACTGATGGAATGGAGACATAGCTGTGAGGCAGGGTATATAGCAAAAGGAGCATCAAATGGGAGTGCCTATCTATATAGGAGACTTGAGCAACCAAGATCATCTTCGTAGATAACTACGACCTTAAGAGGCAAAGAAAAGGAAACTCATTGCCATACCCAGCTTGGTGCATTTGCAGACGGGCCATCCCATCCAATGTGAGCAACATGCTTTACATCAGTAGGCAATCCAATTTGCATTTCTTGTTCCTTTTCATCTGCAAAATTGGAGAAACGATTGGTGACAACAGGCATAGTACAGTGCTACTGCTGCTTATATATGTCCAATTAAATGTTGGAATACGAGCAATCTGAAAACGCTAGCAATATCTTTGGTGAGGACATAGCAGAATTAGAAGAATGCTGCATGCTGATATCAAATGCATATTGATGCAATATGAAGCTGCAATATCATTTGTTCTGAAACAATACTTTCTTTTAAGAGAGGAAAGCTGCTCATACCAAATATTTGTGAAATGTATCTTAGACCTCTCAAAAGACCTTTCACTTTGGTTGTCATTTTGGCCAGGCCAGGCAATTTAGCTGCGCCAGCAAGGTTGCTTCGTTTGTTGAAATATTGCTTCTGTGCTTGAAAAAAGGAGAAAAACAAGGACATACATCAGCAAAGCTGACAGAAGAAAATTCTTAAGCTTTTCCCCAATCTCAATATCTGTGTATTCCCATAAGAATTCACCGAAACAAGGAAGAATCTCCTCGCCATCTTAAATCCTTGCGAATTGAAATTAATTATCTGACATCTATTTATATTTCAAAAAACCATCTTTAAACATTTTAAAACTTGTTTCCATAAGGCGATATATATTCTAAAACAAACATCCCTAAAGCAAAATCCAAATCCATCAACTCACCAAGGATCGTAAGACAGACTCATGACAACTAGGAATAATCAAGGTAGTTAAGAACAAAATAAACATTAAGAAAACTTCAATTGAAACAAAGAATGTGGACATTCTATAGAGAAAACCGCACCTTGGGGGGGGGGGAAAAACGAAAAACAAGAAGTCAAGACGATCCCATTGCTGCAATGCCAGTGATCGCACATCAAACATTCTCAAACCAAAACCACACAGCTTGGGTCCATGGAAGAAGATGCCATCCCTCAACCCTGTCTGATATAAAATCCAAGTGGGCGGGATAGATGTAAAATCTTGATCGTTAACTTCTGTCTCCAATCAAGAAGAGAAGAGGGAGAGTATGAACTGGGAAATCTCCGAAATGTGTAGAGTCACACATCATTTTTTGTTTTCAAGGACGCGTTTTCAATTCCCATTGTCCGTCAACCAAAACCAGTAGATACCCTATTTTTCAGGCCAAATATCCAGAAAGGCAAAGCCGGCTAAATTTGGGTGGGTTTTTGTGACCTGTCTTGTCTTTTCATAAAACCCCGGGAAAAACGGTTATGGTTCTTACTTGCTATTGGTTCCTTCTGTTGCTCCTCTCTATTGAGACATCAGCATATAAATATAGTAGTGAAAAACAAAGGAAAAAATAATCAGGAACTCTATTTTTTTATTTTTTTTAGAATGCTCAAGAACAAAAATAAATAGTACAGTTATTTTTTAATTTGAAATCATTAATTACTTTTAATAGGACTACTTTTGTACATTGCCGAAGGCAAATAGGAATACAGATCAATTCAAATTAAAAGTATATATATATATATATACTAAGAGGTTCGGCAAAAGGCTTGTAGCACGAGAGAAAACAGTATGAATTATAATAATATTCATTCTCTCTTTTTTTATCTATTGTTTTATCTTTTACTTTTTCCCTTGATATTTTTATTTGTTTTTTTATATTGTATTTATTCATGATTAGACTTGGTTTTTTATTTTTTCTTTTAAGTTAGAGAAAAAAATTTATGTGACTTGGTCAATACTTACTTTGACTAAATTATATAAAATTTAATTAATTTAAAACGATTAAAGTTTTGAGAAGATTTGAAGATTGAATAAATACACAACCTTTCTTTTGTTTGGAATCAAAAACTGAATTGAATGGGTAAGAGAAAATATCCGGCCCTATTTTGTTATCACTATTATTTTTTTAATTTGATTATTTCATATCGATTTTATTTAAAAATTGAATTTAATGATTTGTTTGATTGCTTATATACAAGGATTTTGTAATGTTGAGAGAGAAAATTTAATGTTTTGTTAGACAAAATAAAATATAACTTTATTGATTTAAAACAATAAATGCTTGGAAGACTTAATTTAAAATTGAACCAAATGTGAACCCCGATTTTAGCAAGGTGAGGGATTGAAGAGGAAGGCAGGGGGATTGGTTCGTGCATGCAACCCACTCGCCAACATGTGGGGTAAGCCATTGCACTCTTACAATGCATGTGGCTTTCTTTAGTATTAAAACTAAATATTCTTTGATGGCTTTTACAGGGTTTTTTTTTTCAATTTTTTTTTTTTACTATTAGGTTGATTGATAATTGGATTTCATAATTTTTTTTTATTTACTTTTTTATAACGTGGTTTTAATTTCATGATTTAAGTCATGAGTTTGAAAGATTAACATGAATTAGCTAACGATTGTTTGGTTTCAATTTCATGATCTAAGTCATGAGTTTGAAAGATTAACATGAATCAGCTAATGATTGTTTTTTACTTTAAAAAAAAAAAAATTGTTTTGTTTTTCAATTTCGTTCAAGATTGGATTGATTGAGAATTGCATTTCGTAATTTTTTTTCAGTTAAATTTCCATTAGATCATCTCGTTCTCATGTCCCAGATCGTAGGATATGGTGGGTTTACAAGAGTTTACTTTGGTTTTTTTTTTTCTAGTCTCTTTTTTTATCAATTTCATCATTTTAGAGACATCTACTTTGTTAGGAATTGAGTTTTGTGTTTTTTTTTTTATATATATATAAGAATATATCAACCTTGTAATCTAAGTCATGAATTTGGTAAACTAACTCAGCTTGACTTAGTTTTTTTTTTTTTTTTTCATTTGATATTTTTCCAGGATTGAGCACCATAAAGTTATCTCTGCTCATGATGAATTTAGCATATTAATCCAAGTAAAGAATTATTTTTTGTCTAAACCTTTTTTTTTTTTACATTAAAAAAATAATTGGATGGCCCAGCAATCTAATTTAATCTAAATTTGGAAACTAGATTGTCGCCTTCTAAGAAGGTTATTCTTATTTTAATTGAAAAGGAGAAATACTTTTGAAAGATTAACTTGATGTGTTTGGATTTGTTCTCTACATTGCAATCCAGGGTTTAAATCATAAAAGTGGTCCAAAAAAAGTTCTCTACATTGTAATCAGACCAGAGCAGGATGATGAACCTTTCAGAAAGGTGAGGAGCAAAGACTAAATGAAAAGAGTGAGCATGTCATAACACGAGTTATACAGAAAAGGTTCAATAGAAGAGTTATATATAGCTGTAAAATTTGGAGTGGCTACTTATTTCTCCCGTCTAAAGTTTTTGAAGCCAAATCAATAGGGAGAAAAGGTAAACCAAAACCACTGGCAGGCATCAGAAGGAACTCCTCAATTATGAAGCTTTCATATCATCCAGACCAACGCTAGCCTGCATCAACAAATTAGAAGCGGTTAGCAAACGAGTATACGGTGACATTTTAGAATTATGGTGCTACAGCCTAAGGAAAACAAACAGAAAGCCTCCCAGCTAGCCCCCACTAGACTTTCCGGGCCCTTTCCACCTGCCTCGCGCCCCAGAAATTCCCAGTTTTCAGAGTGTGCCCATCAGAAAAAAAACAAAATAAAATAGAAAACACTTCATTATACTGGCAATGGCTTACTTGCATTTCAATTTGGCCTTTGTCACAAAGGTCAAAGGTGGAATTATCGCATCCTAGATTAAGCAGTTACAAAGACATTGGGTATCTCGGAAATTCAGTTACAAAACCATCTTACCAGGAACTTGTGATTCTCTTCAAGAAACGGAGGAAAGGTTGTACAAAATTCCTCCATGTCAGCAGCAACATCACCTGTGCCAGCTATTACTTCCATGAACTTCTTCCTATCTGGAGCAAGCTTCATGGCAATCTGTAATCCAGTATTCATTATGTCAATCAAGTCTCAAAAACTAATTTGGCTTGCCCTACACCAGAGTCTAACTAATTTACAAAACATGGACAATATTTTAGTGAAGCTATGGGGAATAAAATGACAGTCCAATTTATTGCCTAAGCTTCTGCACTATGGACTCAGAAAATCTTGCATAGCTGCAATAATGGCTTCCATTTTCTCATAAAACTGAGACAAACAAAATGCTCCCTCATTATATCCAGGGTTTGCTATAGTTTGCTATAGTCCAAGATAATTTTCAAAATTGTAATTCAAGAAACAATCAAATCAGTTCAGAGATTCCATCGTCTTGTTTAGGTCAACATGAAGCAAAGTACTTTGCATATAGTTTCCACTCATATAAAGAGAATATTAGGATAGAACTAAATAGATCAGAGACAAAGACATACAGTGAAACTTGAACTGGCAAGCCAGCCGTGAAATTTTTTCAGCGTCTTGCCATAGGAATCTGTACAGGCTTGTGACATTGTCCAATCTGGATGTGCAAGTAAATTCCGGAAAAGTTCCACCAGGAAATCCATTGCTCTGAGGATCACCAAGAATATTAAAACACATGAGTATACAATTTTAAATTCCTTAATCAAGGATTATAAGCAATGACTGCCATTCACAAAGAGCATATAAATTTCTTTTTCTGGTATGCCAAGATTGTTTTCTGGCAAAAACTCAAAAGCCCAAGATTATTTGCTTTAATCCTATTTCTTGTCCTGCATTTGATCTTACACACTTTCACCACTTGAAAACTATGCACCGAGGCAGTTCAATGAGACATTCAAAGTTTAAAATTTTCATATAAGATATGATTTTAAGGAAATCAGATGTATAAAGGTTCACAGTAATCTTTTCCACAATAACTTTCTAGCATCAAACTCTGTTATGATCAACATGCTCCAAAATTTCTTTGACTCTCTTGCAGAATAGTCCATTGTGACAATATGCGTGCCAATGACAAAATAAAATACAGAAAAGAATGGAGAAAGTAATTGTGTTGCCAATGACAAAATAAAATACATTATGTAGAATCTACCTGGTCAGCCAAAGAAGACCATTGGCACAACTTGATGATCCTTTTGCTGTTTTAGCATCAACCTCCTCTTGAACCATAGTGTAAAATTGGTTGTATTTAGATGGATCTGACAGATATTTGGTTTCCAATCTCTACAAGTGAAAACCAAGAATTATATAGTTTCAGTTAAATCAGTACTGAACAAGAACATAGAAAAGAGCCAAATCACAATCAAATGTGATAAAGAAAATGGTACAGTGATAGATGTATGAGCTGCACACTGCTCAAATGTCAATGACAGGCAAATTAAGAAGGAAAAAAAAACAGAGAGAGAGGGAGAGGGAGAAACAACAATTATGCTTCAAAATTTATTATCTATTTATTTGTTTATGAACCCCTCAAGTATACGAGTTTCATAGATATGCAAATCAACAGAAACAGTAGGGTAAATAGAGATCTCACAATTTTGTCACTGCCATTCATTATTATAAGACATATTTTATCAATCCACATATGCAGACAGCATAACTTATATAAACAAGCAGATAAGAAGCAAAAATGCTTACCGTTATGTTACCACCGATATCAGATTTTACAAGGGCCATAGCAGCTCCAAACTTATCTGTCATCAGAAGTAATGAAGGACTTCAATTTGCGACCAAGCATCTAGTAGTTGGATAATGGGAGAAGATATGATAATTCCAAAGAAATAAGAAATAAAATTATTATGGTGAAGAATCTCGCAAAGTAAATAAGAAATTAAGCAACCGCTTGGCATAACTTTTGCAAATTGATTCGAGTTGTGTTTTTAACTTCTGACTCCAAGAAAAGTCATACATATGTTTGGTTAGAAATAATTTTCGACTTAAATCAAAAGGTTTTTACAAAATTTTGACTTAAATTCTAACTTGCACAACCTTCCTTGTTCAAAAAAGTTACTATGAATCATTTTTTGACGAACATAATTCTAACTAAACTTTTTTCTTTTCACGAGTAATTTTTGAAAAATAGAAAAATAATTTTTGAATCATGACAAACAGACTCTAAATCTAACATCACAATAGGAAGTATATCTTTAACTAGGGATCAGTCTAAATTAATAACATATTAAACAACAGTTCAGTAACTTGTAAAGAGATCCAGAATTAAAAACACGAGAATGTGAAATCAATAGTAGTAATTAAATAATAATAATAATAATAATAATAAAAAGGAACGGACCAATAACAGGCAAAATCAATTTGCAGACATCCAAGAAAGGTTTAGTGAGCATTTCTCCGTTATCGGATCTGACATGCTTCATTCCTTCCAACGATGGTGCAAAAACAGTTCCTTGACCAGCTGAAGGCTCCATCTTCAATTTCTCTCCTCAAATTCACTGCAACAACATTCAATAGATAAATAAAACAGAGTTAGAAATCTGAACCTCATAAAAAATAGCATTTCATTTTAATCAGATCTACCTGCAATCACAGTATTACAGAATGATCTTAAAGGAATAGAAAGAGATTTATCAATTCAAGAACATAAAGAGAAGAGATGTAGTGTGATTGATTCGATTTTGAAAGGAAATGAAAGGAAATACCGGAGAATCTGATTCTACAGGTGGAAAGTGAGAGAGGTATTTGATCGTCGTTGATATTTTAAATATATAGCGAAAATCTAATCCCGTGGCGTCGGTTACTCGCTTTCACGTTTCGAATCCAAATCGTGCTTTTTTCAACTGCTTGCTGGCTTGATTGAGTGACTGATCACGAAGGACGAGGCTGATATTTATGAAAAAAATATTAAATATATAAGGAATTGTGTTTATTCGATATTATATGATCTTTACATAATATTTTAATTACTCTGTAAAATATTGGTAAATTTGGATTAATATTCTAATCCTTATAATTTTAAGATTAAAAAATAAAATGTTTTGAGCAGGTGATGTTATAATCTTTCCTATGTAAGAAATCTTAAAATATTTAAGAAGTAATTATTAAATATTTATTTTATGAGTTAATTTTTTTTTAAAAAAAAACAATAAATACAAACTAAAAAAGAAAGTCACATCTGGACAAATTAAAAAATAATAAAAATATTTAAACTTTTTTTTAATTTCTCTTATTTTATTGTTTTTCTTTTTAAAGTAAGTATCGTTAATTACTCTTAAATACTAAAAAATTAATTTATTTCATTTTAGTGTTTCTCTTCTATAAAATAAAATAAATATATTAGTTACGCACAAATACTATAAAATTCTCCAATTAATCCATGGATAGCAGCACTTCATGGATAACTAATTCCTTTGTACGTTAACATTACCAGAAACACGCAAATATAAAAGAAAAAATCATATCAATCTTATTAAAAATAATAAAAATATTTTAACCCAAATTCAAAAATATATTTTATAAAATTCTCTTTCCTCTTGCTAGTTATTTTTAAAGTATTTTAAAATTTATTTATTCCTGTAATGACTTAAATTCATAAAATACTTGAATAAGTGTAATTTATATCATTATATAGGTAAACTAATAAAATGTTTATAATGTTAATAAAATAATTAGTGGTATCTTATTAATTACTTTTTAAATCTATTTAAAATATATATATATATATATATAAAGATAAAATTTATGACTTGTTAAAAATAATAAAAATATCTTTATTTAGAAGTTTTCTTTCTTAATTTTATCTAATTTTTAAATAAATTTAAAATATAACTAATAAAATATCATTAATTATTATATATATATATATATGTATGTATGTATATGTATATGTATATGTAAACAGTAAAATATCTCAAGGTAAACTTAAAAGAATTCAAAATCTTTGTATTTTGTTTGTTTTTGTATTTTAAAAATATTTTTAAAAAATTTAAAAAATATATTTTTTTTTGTTTTAATTTAATATTTTTTTAGTATTTTAAAATTATTTTAATGTGTTGATGTTAAAATTAATTTTTTAAAAAATAAAAAATTATATTATTTTAATAAAAAATATTTTAAAAAATAATTATATTTAACACTGGCAATCAAGGCTAGACCAGTTCTTGCAGTCAGTAAATTGATGTATCAAACTAACGCGTGTTCTTCGTGGAAAGTCGGGTGAAGAGAGTGGTCATTTATTATATTATTTATGATTCATTCTTTTTATATATAGGATACGGGTCATTTTATTTTAGAAGTCCTTTTTCTAATTATATATTGCGTGAATAGAAATTAAAAAAAAAATGAGTTTTGATGAACCTTTTTCGTTAAATAAATCTCTCTCTCTCTCTAACACAAATCCTTTTGAGCGTAGGAGTCAAAGCAAGCAGAATTCAGAGTTTTCCTTGGGAAATTACCGAGGCCACCAAAAAATGAGCTCCCATGCAGCCTATGCTACAAAGCTCAAATCTAATCTCCAAAAGAGAAAAGCTCAATAAACAAAAAGGATAAGTTTACCATTCAGTCTCTACAGGGATTCCATCAAAATGATTGTTTCAAGCTAGCCAAACAAAGATCAGCACACTCAAATTAAACTAGTATTTTAGCCGGCCTTGGGTGGGTATTTGATAGTGTTCTTCACAATTTTTTTGGTGGCAGCATCACCAAGATCAATGCCACAGATATCAGACAATCTAATGAGGTAAAGCAGCACATCAGACAACTCTTCTGCTAGATGCTCCTTGTCAGATTCCTCCCAGTTTGGCAACCCCTTGTCCACCTCTCCTTTCCATTGGAATATTTCCGATAGCTCTCCTACTTCGCCAACCTGCACATCAAACAAGATATATATATATATATATATATAAAATAATCAATCCAATATTAGATGATGGAGAGATTTAGTCTGTCATACACACAGGATATAAAAAAAAGGATTTAATCCAATATTGTGGGTTGTCTTCTCTTTGTCATCATAGTGAACTGTGCATTAGCCCCCAGTAGATTCAAGAAACTAGTGAAAAGACATGTGGAGAAGAGGGAATGTTTCTACGATAGAACTGAGTCATACACACAGGATCATTCCAATACATAGCAAAGAAGAAAACATTCTGAGTTATGTGTGGCCTATGGGAACGGACACGAAAAACACATACATAAAGGATCTTCGCATGAATGCTCTGTACACATATATAAGGAGGATAGGACATTACCATTGCAAGAAGGAGATTTCTTGGAATATGGTACTTTTCCCAATCTCTGGCCTTGGCAAATTCTTCTAGTTTCTTAGCAAGGTCCTTGAGACTAATGTCCACTACTTTCTCTTCTGCAATAGAGATCTCTTCTGTTTCTTCCATGCTTTAGCTCCTTTTGAGTCTCTTTCCAGAGTAGAGGAGTTCTTATAGCCTCAAAAGGAAAGGACAAAAAAGAAAGAAAAAAGAATAAAAATCGATTGTACAGTGTTTCTCAAGATAAGTGCATCCTTTGTGCAAATAAAAAGGAAAGGAAAGGGAACGGAAGTAGGAAAAATGCCTTCCTCATGGTTTACACATGAGATTCCTAGCAGCCCACACCCCACCAAGCAAAATGGCCAACTTCAATACCTGACATTGAGAATATTCCATTTTATCCATGACTAGATCATGGTCTACTATGTTTTAAACAAAAATGGCAGATTGAGCTAACTATACTCGGTTCCAAGGTAAATTAGCACGGCTAGTCGGACAGCTTGTGAGATTTCCACCTGTATCATATGATGGGAATTTAAGGCCATTCATTTGGATATTTAACACACTTGTTCAGGTGGCTAAATTAGTGTGAAAACACAAAACCCCACAAAATGTGCTCTTGTTAGACGGGCATGCTTTGTATTGGATTCCACCTATGTATTTGTGCTTTATTTGCCACTACCAAGTGCTCGTTCCATTACTGCAATAGCCTAGGTTCATATAAGAGCTAGAGGTTCAAGCCATGTGAAGATGTGTAGCTGTTGCAAAATCGATGGCCGTCGCCGGGGAATTATTATTTCTAATCCGATTTGCCGAAGCCTATTGCGTTCCCTCCTACAATTTGCAACTTTCTAACGTTTCCAAGAAAAAAAATGTGAAGGAAAAGAAGACTAAAGAAGGCTAGAAATGCCTTAATCCAAATCTTCTGATTTGTGAAATGTGATTTGGACAACAGCAAGGCCCTCCTACCTCCACTGCTACCCAGTACCAATGTACAATGAATAAAACTATAAAGAGGTTAAGAGCATGGTTTGAATGATCCCAACATGTTTTTTCTCCAGTTTCTTATTCGTCGTGCATGATCCCTGGTTTGTGAGGAAAAAAACAAAGCTTAAAGGGGTAAGAAATCTGGCAGCTCCTTTTTTTCCAGGAGATGGCTGAATGCATAAAATAACAAAAACTTGCTTTTCCAAGTAGTATATTGATTAAATGATTCCGAAGTGTAAAAATCCTTATGATCATTGCGCCGAAAGATCGAAAAGGCTACAAGAATGTCACATATCATTCTATTAATCATCAAGCCATTCTAAGAAATCTGGCATTGCCTGAGTGAAAAATAGAAGAATTGCAAGCTAAAAGGGGAATCAATCCTCTTGAGTGTTGATATAAACAAGCAATTTAGCAGTCCTCAAAGAGAAAAACAGTCATTGAAGGGCATAATTCAAGTAGACAGTAGAATGCAGATGCTAGAAGATAATCTTAATAATGATGCCTCGGTCCCCTGCGATAAGAAGATAAGATAGATGCCAAGGATTCCCTTTCTTGGATGAATATAGAAAGGTTCTGAGATGTTGCATTGTGGTGGAGTATCTTAGTGTTAAAATAATTAAAGATTTTACTTGCTTTTTCAATTGAACATTTCTATTTTGTAGAGGCTTGCGTAGGCTGGGAGAGGTTGTCTAACAGGTTAACAATTGATGGGCCGTGACAACAAATGACCTCTGAATGTGCATCCATTGTCTGGTCTGCACTACATTTCTTGCCAAAATAGACAACCTACGAAATATGTCTGCTATTTTTTATTTTTATTTTCATATCTCAAGGAATCTTATTGTGTTAGAATATAATTAAAAAAAAAAACTGAAAGAGATGAAGAAATCATTATGCACACATACTCTATATGTACTGTGGACAGAATAGTATAATTACTATTTTGCTTTTCTTGAAAAAACTTATTTGACGTAGCCTCTAAGGTATAATTGTCATTATACAGGAATTAATCAGTCATTATCATTTTGATTAGGTCTAAGATATATATATATACAGGAATTAATCAGTCATTATCATTTTGATTAGGTCTAAGATATATATATATATTTTAATTGGTGAACAACATGTTGTCTATGGCTAAAGATGACGCAACGTTTAATTCACCTTCTTCCCTAAGTTTCCGATGACTAAAACTGGGAAATTGCTTGATGGAATCTAGAAACTGCCGCCAAATACTCAGGGGCATTGTTTTGGCCCTTTACAGTATTTTTGTTCAAAAACACCTTAGGATTATCCAAAAAAAGCGTTTAGAAATCATGCTCAAATCCATTATAAAAACCAAAAGATATCTAATCAAATTCAGAAACCATATTTTATGTTCGAAATCGATCTCTTGGTTAACATATATAAGGGTTACAAATTACGAAACCAATCATAACTTTCAAATTAGGCGCTAACTGGATTCTATTTAGTATCTGTTCTACTTGATCTGTTCATATCTTATCATTTCAATAGCACTCAAAGAGGATAGCTATGATACGGTCCAGTTCCTATCACAATCAATGGTGAGTTCACATCATTAGGATCCAGAGTTTACTTACAAACAACCATGTCTAGCATAATGCAATCAGAGGAGAGTTAACATCACTATGTTCGTTAGATACCATTCAACAAACCATGTGCAGCATCATGTCTTTCGAAATTGTATCAATTTTCAACAATGCAATAGACTGAGAGTATGTCTCAGTCTATGAAAATTTCAACAGATATGTTGTCCCTTGTGTGTTTTCTGTGGATTGGTCCCGCGTAGCAGTTCCTGTATCGGATTCTAATAAAGGCAAGCCTGTGTCTGTGTTACTGTCCAAAAGAAACGCAGGTCGTGAAGGTGATGGGAGACTCCAGGAGTGGTTATTGAGCATAGGAACAACAGCAGCCATGGTGGGTCTACTTGACACATTCTCTTGAACACACAATAAACCTATGTGTAAGCATCTCATTACATCACTTACCGGACTGCCCCTCAATGTTTCGTCAATCAGGTTCGTAGCTGTTCCTTCTCTCCAATTTCTCCATACCTGCAGGGTGTGAGATGCACTCATTGAAACTAACTCATCTGAGTGAAAAAGTACAGTTCTTCCACACAAAAACCAGGTCAATCACACGATAAATTGATTTTGATGAACGCACTTCTTAGGTATCCTTAACGGTTCCTGTCTACTCCAAGCATAAAGAAGGAAACACAAAGCTTGACTAAGATAAGAGCACACTTACATGGATTAGAAGGAGCTCTAGTTCCTCCGAATTGCTCAGCCAGCTGTTTTTCTTACCAGTTACTATCTCTAGAACCATCACTCCAAAACTGAAGACATCAGATTTCACTGAGAATCGATTCTGCAAGGCATATTCTGGAGCCATGTAGCCGCTAATCAACATCAACGACAGGAGGACAATGTCAATTCAAATGCTAACAGAGCTCTTTTGAAACTGAATTATTCCATCTCAGGTTTTATGAAACATAAAAGAGTTTTTTTTTTCCTAGTAGTTCTATGGAATTTCTAAAGAGTATAATCATTGAGTTGATTTTAATACTCACTAGGTCCCCGCAACTCTGCTGGTAATGCGTTGGGTTTGATCCGGTTGAAACTGCCTTGCCAAGCCAAAATCTGAAACTTTAGGATTCATCTCTTCATCTAACAAGACATTGCTAGCTTTCAGGTCACGATGAATGATCCTAAGACGAGAATCTTCATGAAGATAAAGAATTCCTCTAGCAATGCCACTGATGATTCTGCACCTTGTTTCCCAATTCAGTTGGGTGCTCTTGATTGGATCTACAATTTCATTCAATATATTTACCAAATCCTACTTGTGGATTGTTAATTATTGGAGACAAACAAGCCCCACCATGTGCAAGTGGGAATCCTAATCCCCCACTTTGCACATGGTGGAGGACACAAAGTGGAGGCAACGGTGGGCATAAATGATGATGTCCTTCCCTCATCCTTATATTTATGTGCTCTGTGTAGAGCTGTGTGTGGTGTGTGAGTATTGTGAGAATACTGAGAAGAAGAACAGACGAGTTGCAGTGTGAAACACAGAGAGAAGAAGAGAGAGCTTGAGTGTCGAGTTGAGTTGAGAAGATTCTCCTCCTCTTGTTGTTGTATTATTTCTTTGTAAGCTTGATTAATACAACCAGTAGCTCCGTGGAGTAGGCAAGTTGCCGAACCACGTAAATTGTGTGTGTTTGAGTTCTGGAAATAACCCAACAACTGGTATCAGAGCTTGTTCTTGACAAAGAGGGTGTTTGATCCAAACTCAAAAATCAATGTTCTCAAAACGTGTTTTTGACCATACCATCGTGTAGAGGACAACCGGACGAATCCACTGGTGAAAACCCGGCGAAGAACCGACGTCCTGCATGCCCGAACGCGCCAGAACGCGCCACCGCACAGCCTGCCCACGCGCATCAACGCGCCTCACGCGCGACACGCTCCTTCTTCACCCGTTTCTCTGAAAAACGGGTCGGGTCTGACCCGCCACGTCAGCAAGTCGCACGGTCAACGTCCACGTCATCTGCCACGTCATCGAAGACGCAGTAACTAATCGGCTGACACGTGGCTTAATCAAACCGTTTCTGAGTTTTGATCCAGTGCTCCTCAGACACTAATCTGTTGACACGTGGCTTAATCAGGACCGCTTCTGATTTATGATCCAGTGCTCCTCATGCCCTAATCTGCGGACACGTGGCTTAATCTGCACCGTTACTGTGTTTTGATCCGGTGCGACGCAGACTGTAATCGGCTGACACGTGTCTTCATCAAAACCGCTACTGAGTTTTTATCCGGTGTGACGCAGGCGGTACTCTGGCTGACACGCGGCTGCATCTGAACCGTCCGTTAATCCAAAACTTCGATTGCTAAAATCTGAGCCATCCGAAGTCCGATTGGGGTGATCTCAGTGTCATTTCCAAGGTTTTTGCCCACTCTGGACACATCTGTAAGGTCAGATTTGGAAAATTCGAATCGGAGAAGTAGTAAAAATGGCAGATGAAATAAAGGCTGCTGGAATTGAAAAATTTGACGGAACAGATTTTGGATACTGGAAAATGCAAATTGAAGATTATTTATATGGGAAGAAACTTCATCTTCCCTTATTGGGAAGCAAACCAGAAAAGATGGAAGCAGAAGAATGGCAACTTCTTGATAGACAAGTTCTGGGCATTATCCGGCTATCGTTATCAAGAAGAGTTGCTCACAATGTTACGAAAGAAAAATCCACTGCAAAATTGATGGAAGCCTTGTCTGGGATGTATGAGAAGCCATCAGCAAATAATAAAGTGCACCTGATGAAAAAGTTGTTCAACTTGAAGATGGTTGAAAACACTTCTGTGACACAACACCTCAACAACTTTAATACCATCACAAATCAATTGTCATCTGTTGAAATTGAGTTTGATGATGAGATTCGTGCACTCATCTTGCTAGCTTCACTTCCAAGCAGTTGGGAAGGCATGAGGACAGCCGTGAGCAATTCAGCTGGAAAATCCAAACTGAAGTATGATGACATTCGAGACTTGATTTTAGCTGAAGAAGTGCGAAGGAAAGACTCGGGTGAAAGTTCAAGCTCAGGATCAGCTCTCAACATCAACACTCGAGGGAGGAGACACGATAGAGGCTCATCCAAAGGCAGATCAAAATCCAGATACAGAAGTAAAAGCAAGTTTGGATCCAGAAAGCAGGTTGAATGTTGGAATTGTGGCAAACCTGGTCATTTCAGTAGGAATTGCACAAAACCGAAGAAACCTGAAGCTGACTCTGCAAATGCTACCACAAATGAGGTACAAGAATGCTTTAATTCTTGCTGTACATAGTCAAATTGATGAGTGGATTCTTGATTCTGGTGCTTCATTCCACTGTACGCCACACAATGAAATGCTACAAAATTATGTTGGAGGAGATCATGGTGTAGTTTATCTGGCCGATGGAACACCACTGAAGATTGTGGGTATAGGAGATGTGCAAATCAAGACTATGAATGGATCTATATGGACCTTGCAGAATGTAAGGCATGTTCCTGAATTAAAGAAGAAGTTGATCTCTGTCGGACAACTTGATGATAGTGGTCATTCAATACTTTTTGCTGGAGGAATATGGAAAGTATCAAAGGGAGCAATGGTTTTAGCTCGTGGAAAGAAAACCGGCACCCTGTATATGACCACAAGATTTGCAGACATCATCGCCTCAACTGAAGCAGAAAATCAAGCACAGTTATGGCATTGTAGACTTGGCCATATGAGTCAAAAGGGGATGAAGATACTTCAGTCGAAGGGAAAGCTGCCAGAGTTAAAAAATGTCGATCTAGACATTTGTGAAAGCTGTGTTCTTGGAAAACAGAAGAAGGTCAGTTTCTTGAAGGTTGGCAGGACCTTACGACCAAGAAAGCTAGAACTGGTACACACAGATTTATGGGGACCGTCTCCAGTAGCATCTCTTGGAGGTTCTCGATATTATGTGACTTTTATTGATGATTTCAGCAGGAAGGTATGGGTTTACTTTCTGAAAAATAAATCTGATGTGTTTGAAACATTCAAGAAATGGAAGGCTATGGTTGAGACTGAATCAGGTCTAAAGTTGAAATGCTTGAGATCTGATAATGGAGGAGAATACATTGATGGAGGTTTCAAGGAGTATTGTGCTGTCAATGGTATCAGAATGGAAAAGACTGTTCCAGGCACACCGCAACAGAATGGCGTTGCTGAACGGATGAACAGGACCATCAATGAACGAGCTAGAAGCATAAGGTTGCATTCTGGGTTACCTCAAACATTCTGGGCTAACGCAGTTCATACCGCAGTTTACTTGATCAACCGTGGACCATCAGTTCCTTTGGAATTCAGATTGCCCGAGGAAGTATGGAGAGGAAAAGAGGTACGACTCTCTCATTTGAAGGTCTTTGGGTGTGTTTCCTATGTTCACATAGATTCTGATGCTCGCAACAAGTTAGATGCCAAATCCAAGAAATGTTTCTTCATTGGCTATGGAGATGAAGAATTTGGATTTCGGTTCTGGGATGATCAGAATAGAAAGATTATCAGAAGCAGGAACGTGATCTTCAATGAGAAAGTTATGTACAAAGACAGATCAAGTGGAGAAACAGAGATGGCTGATTCAGATACAAGTCCACCAAGATCTGAATTCATAAGATTAGAAGGGCTTCCCGATGTTACTAAGCAGAACAACAATCAAGAGTCTTTACAAGAAGATTCAAGCACATCTGTGCCCACTTCCACACAAGAAGATGCGGAGCAACTTGAACCAGCTGTTCGCAGGTCTTCGAGGACGATAAAGCCCCCGCAACGGTTCACACTTTTACTGAATTATATTTTGTTGACAGATGGTGGTGAACCGTTATCTTATGAAGAATCCTTACAAGATGGAAACTCAAGCAAGTGGGAGTTAGCCATGAAGGATGAGATGAGTTCGTTGCTGAAGAACAAAACTTGGGAGCTAACAACATTACCTGAAGGAAAGAAGGCCTTGCAAAATAAGTGGGTCTACAGAGTGAAGACTGAGCATGACGGAAGTAAACGGTTCAAGGCAAGACTTGTTGTCAAAGGGTTTCAACAAAAGAAAGGCATTGACTACTCTGAGATTTTTTCTCCAGTTGTGAAGCTCACAACAATCAGAGTTGTTCTGGGGATAGTAGCTGCAGAAAATTTACATCTGGAACAGTTAGATGTAAAAACAGCATTCCTTCATGGTGACTTGGAGGAAGACATTTACATGCAACAGCCAGAGGGGTTTGAAATGCAAGGAAAGGAGAACCAAGTCTGCAAGCTACAGAAAAGCCTATACGGTTTGAAGCAAGCTCCAAGACAGTGGTACAAGAAGTTTGACAACTTCATGTGTAGTTCTGGGTATACAAGATGCCAAGCTGATCACTGTTGTTATGTCAAATATTTTGACAACTCCTACATCATTCTACTGTTATATGTGGATGATATGTTGATTGCAGGATCCAGCATTGAGGAGATTGATAAGCTGAAACAGCAGTTGTCAAAACAGTTTGAAATGAAGGATCTGGGAGCTGCTAAACAAATACTCGGCATGAGAATCATCAGAGATAAAGACAAAGGCATACTAAAGCTCTCTCAAACAGAGTATGTCAAGAAGGTTCTCAGCAGGTTTAGTATGGATAATGTTAAACCAGTAAGTACACCACTGGGGAATCATTTCAAGCTCAGCAAAGATCAATCACCAAGAACTGAGCTAGAAAGTGGATACATGGATAAAATTCCATACGCCTCAGCTATCGGCTCTTTGATGTATGCTATGGTCTGTACCAGACCAGACATTGCCCATGCAGTGGGAGTTGTAAGCCGATATATGAGCAATCCTGGAAAGCAGCATTGGGAGGCAGTGAAATGGATCATGAGGTACTTAAAAGGTTCATCGGAAACTTGTCTCAGTTTCACAGCTGGTGGTTTGAAACTTGAAGGTTTTGTAGATGTTGATCTAGCAGGAGATATTGATAGCAGAAAGAGCACTACAGGATATGTATACACTCTAGGAGGCACTGCTGTTTCCTGGAGTTCTACCTTGCAAAAGATCGTCGCTCTTTCAACAACAGAAGCTGAATATGTTGCAGTCTCAGAATCTGCAAAAGAGATAGTATGGTTGCAGAGTTTCTTGAAAGAATTGGGCAAGTTGAATGGAAAAGGTACTTTGTATAGCGACAGTCAAAGTGCAATCTTCCTTGCCAAGAATCCAGCATTTCACTCCAGGACGAAGCATATTCAGATCAAATATCACTTCATCCGACAACTGCTGGACGACGAGCAACTAATGCTAGAAAAGGTCTGTGGAAGCAAGAATCCAGCTGACATGTTAACCAAAGGAGTTACACTTGATAAACTGAAGTTGTGTAAAACTTCAGTTGGCCTTCAAGGATAAAAGATAATTTCATTGTTTGTCTCCAAGTGGGAGATTGTTAATTATTGGAGACAAACAAGCCCCACCATGTGCAAGTGGGAATCCTAATCCCCCACTTTGCACATGGTGGAGGACACAAAGTGGAGGCAACGGTGGGCATAAATGATGATGTCCTTCCCTCATCCTTGTATATTTATGTGCTCTGTGTAGAGCTGTGTGTGGTGTGTGAGTATTGTGAGAATACTGAGAAGAAGAACAGACGAGTTGCAGTGTGAAACACAGAGAGAAGAAGAGAGAGCTTGAGTGTAGAGTTGAGTTGAGAAGATTCTCCTCCTCTTGTTGTTGTATTATTTCTTTGTAAGCTTGATTAATACAACCAGTAGCTCCGTGGAGTAGGCAAGTTGCCGAACCACGTAAATTGTGTGTGTTTGAGTTCTGGAAATAACCCAACATGGATTAAAAGAGAGCTACTTTAGATATGCTACACAATTCCTTTAGTAAAAGGTAAAGCAGTGGTACCAAATATGAATTTATCAAGGCTGCCATTCCCCAAAAACTCATAAACAAGGATTCGTTCCTGTCCTTCAGAGCAAAAACCTACAAGGCTAACAAGATTTCTGTGTTGGAGCTTAGCCAATAACAGAATCTCATTCTTGAATTCTACTTCACCTTGAGAAGAACAGCCGGATAGCCTTTTGACAGCAATTTCTTGTCCGTTTGGAAGCACCCCCTGAAGATTAACAGAGTAAATAAAGACAAGTGTTTCATTTTTCTTTTTCCTTTTTGGTAATATCGGGGCCTAAGCCCAAAAGAAACAGAACCACAAGCGACTAGCAGCCCCGATCATGTCAGCATACAATAATGTAGACAGACCATTAACAGGATTATTAACATATGAACACCCAAGATATAATTATGACCAGGTTAGCCATGCAATCCCCACAGTGGTTGCCTTCTCGAAGAACACGAGTACGAACTACCCACTGCTTTGACAGTAGACCAGACAAGTGTTTCATGTTTGTTACATTAAAGCTTCTGGAACAGGAAAGTGTACAGGCAATCAGAATTTGAAGTCCACTGATTTCTTTCCCTATTGTTTTCTATTTTATATTTCCTTTCCTCCTAACAATTGTTGTTCACTGATATATCTATGTTAATAAGTCTAATACCAAGATGTTAACAAGCTGAGAAAAGATAATCTGCAACTAATTCAGCTTTACAGAAAAGAAAAAACCTGATGAAAGTGCGTTGTTATTACAAGAAGGTTACCTTGTAAACTGAACCAAATCCACCTTGTCCAAGCTTATTATCATTGCTGAATTCATCTGTTGCTATTTTCAAGGAACTGAAGTTGAATTCCAAGGATTCTAGCATTCTCATCTCATCATCATCTTCACAGAATAAAAAATCAAAATTAGCAAGCGGTGACATGATATTATCTAATGAACTATATTTAAGCTAATGTTACTTCCACCACAGAGAAAATGCTTGGAGGGGTTCCATAATCATTACTCTTCGTACAAACTCCATTCCTCGATTATCTTGCACATTGCAAAAGTTTTAGGCAGTTTTTTGGAGTCACTAGTCCAATGTAAACGAAAATGAACTTATGTAGTGCTTTTTAGGGCCAACATGTAGAAAACCTATTCATCTAAGTTGCAGAATAATGGCAAGCAAACACTAAAAATGTATAGACTTACTCTCATCTTTCTGCTTCATCCTTCTCCATAGGAAAAGAGCACAAATGATTGTGACACGGGTAACTAAGCTGGCTACAGCCGCAACAATGATAATAACAATCTTGTTTCCTGCATGGCACCGAGATAAGTACTGATTAAACACAAGTTGAATAAACGTTTCTGAGCTAATTATATATCCTGCATTTGATAAATATCCAAACATAATTATTCATGAGCATGGAGTCATCACAGGAAACAAAAAACTTGCCTGCACTAGTACCTGTACCTTTAATTGCCATGAGCATGCAAGTAACAAAATGAGTTGATTTCACTTTTATCCAAATGGACTCTAATTAATTACCAAAATCTCTTAAGTACCCACAAGAGCTAAAAAAATAATGCTCGTTTTAATACCATTCACGGTAGAATTCAAACTGCCTGTACACCCTAAAATTGATATCAACTTTCTACTTAAGCATGTAACACACGTTTCTTACTTGTCTCGTTGAGAGGGGATGCGTTAGCGGGACTTGGAGGAGATGGTGGCTGAGGAGGTAAGATAGGCCCCGCGCCTGGAGGAAATTGTAGCGGATCATCTACAGTACCAGCAGGAATGATATAAAAACGAAATAGCTCAAACCAAACTATGCAACTTGGACTAAGAATTCTTCCTCCTTCGCGTCCACCAGCACAGCTTTCCATTTCTCCCCTTCCCTTCTGTAGACAAATTCCGCAATCACGCTCTGATATATCAGGGGTACATTGCACCAGACCATATATCGGTTTTGTGAAGTTCACATATCCTGTTGCAAACTTTTTGGGACCCGAGGAAGCCTGAGTTATAAGTTCCGCCATCAAATCATGTAGTGTCTTGTTGAATCTAGCAACATCTCCAGAGAAATCATTCGGATTGGATACGCAGAAGGAAGATATTTCCTCCTCCATCTTGGCGAAAATATCACGGTTCGCATACCTTACCAGGCAATTAGAATCCGTCCACAAGAGTGCTTCTTTTTTACGAGGACACTGCTGTTTAATGTCTTGGCTAGCAGTGTTAACGCAACTGGAGCATTTTTCTGAGGGAAGATCTTCTCTACAAAGGGCCAGAGCATAGACTTTGTCAGGGCCTTGGCCTACTGTGGCGTTGTAGAAGAAACCATTCTCAGCTATGCTTGAAGGGAGAGAAGAGAGTAGGAGATCATTGAGATTAATGCTGTAGGTACTATTTACAGAATAGATTCCGTTGTTGGAACAAAATTGTTGCGGCTGCGCAATTCCAAAACAAAGGGTAATGAGAATACGAGAAAAGAGGGAAACCAAACTTGGACGGTCCATTGCAGTCGATGGATAAACTGTCAAAAAGCTACTCATTATGTTTTGAGCTCATCGAGAAGCAAAACCTTGGTAATGGCGGGTACAAGGGAGAGAGCAAAAGCACTGGCGACCAGTGCTTACACGTCAGGAATTAGCAATTGGTCTTCGCCACTAAAAGACTTTTAAAGTCTTTCAGTGGAAACAAATGGCTGGAAAGACTTGACTTTGTCACCTACCGTTTCCATTTCAAATAAAAAATATATTTTTTTTAATTTTATTTTATTTTAAATTAATTTTTTATATATATTTTTTAACACCGCTTTAATATAATAAAATTGAAAATAATTTTAAAAAATAAAAATATATATTATTTTAATATATTTTTAAATAAAACATAATTTAAAAAAAATATTATAACTAC